>NC_091344.1:12528355-12709484 GCF_038502225.1 Cherax quadricarinatus | reverse complement strand
GAGAGACTGTTGTGTGTCTCTAAATACCACACTAAACGTCTATTTACCAGGCGTTCCATCACTTTGCAAACTGCATTGGTAAGAGCAATGGGACGATAGTGGGAGGCTTCACGTCCCGTAGTGCGTGGTTTGCAGAAAGGGAGAACAATGGCAGATTTCCACAGCTGTGGAAGAACTCCTTGTGACCAAATAAGATTGTAAAGGCGTAATAGGACTGCAAGGGCTGACTGATGTAAATGTTGTAGCATACAAATATGAATGTCGTCGGGCCCAGCTGCCGATGATCGGCAAGCTGAGAGTGTTGCCTCTAGTTCTTGAAGTGTAAAATGCACATTATACTGTTCTTCTCTGAGAGAAGAAAAGTCCAAGGGTGCTAACTCTCTGGCAGACTTTGAGGAAAGAAACGAGGGGCATAGATGGAGCCCCTGAGAAATACGGACCAGATGATTGCCAATTTCATTGGCAACATCTAGTGGGTTTGCTATATCAACACCGGCAACCCGAAGAACAGGAGCCGGGTCAGGAGAATATTTACCACTCAGTTTTCGTATTTTTTTCCAGACTGCACTCATAGAGGAAGCAGAGGTGATGGTAGAGACATAATCTCGCCAGCAAGTGCATTTAGCATCACAGATGACACGGCGAGCGATCGCACGCTTCTGCTTAAAATGAAGAAGTCTCTCCGTGGTTCTATTGTACCGGTACCTGCCCCATGCAGCGCATTTCAAACGTACTGCACGAGCACAAGCAGAAGACCATCAAGGCACGCATTTCTGAGAATGCCAGCCCAAAGTTTGGGGTATAGAATGAGAAGCTGCGGTTAAAACGGAGGACGAGAAGAGGTGTAAAAGCTCATCAATGGAGGACGAAGAAGGAACCTCACTAAAAACAGTTAGTTGTGAGTAAAGGTTCCAATTTGCCTGATCAAATTGCCAGCGTGGAATATGAAGAGGTGGTGAATATGAAGGGGAAGTAAGAATGATTGGGAAATGATCACTGTCATGTAAATCTGGGAGAACAGACCAGGTGAAGTCTAATGCGGCGGAGGAAGAGCAGACGGAGAGATCGATGCAAGAGAGAGTGTGAGTCCGAGGATCAAAATGGGTGTGAGTACCTGTATTTAAAACATGGAGGGGGTTGGTGGCAAGAAAAGCCTCTAACTGAATGCAATGGGAATCACAGTGAGACCCCCCCAGAGGAAATGATGGGCATTAAAATCGCCAAGTAACAGAATCGGTGGTGGTAATGACGAAACAAGAAAGGCAATATCCGGAATAGATAATGCCCGAGAAGGAGAGAGATATAAAGAACAGAGCGTATGCCACCTATGCAAGTGGATACGGGCTGCTGTGTAATGCAGCGAAGTACGAACAAATAGCTGATGGTACGGAATATCAGTGCGTAGAAGAAGGGCACTTTCATTAAAGGTCCCATCAGGAAAAGGATCTGAAGAATACAATAAATTATAGCCTGAGATGGGAGAGATAACAGCAGAGTGTAATTTTGGTTCCTGTAAGCAAACATCAACAGGGAAAAACTGGGAGAGTAACATCTGAAGCTCACCCCGATTACCCCTGAGGCCGCGTATATTCCACTGTAAATAGGCTATGACTGGCAATGATAAAGATACTTGAAATCCGCAGGTAAGGGTTCCTACGGACTAGAGGGGTTAGAAAAGTCCACATGCGGAGGCAGCGGAAAACGTTCAAGCAGCGAAGGAACGGTGCGCTGTGAAGAAAGGAGTTGCGCAGATGGAGGAGAGGAGAGAGAAGGAACAGAGGGTGGATCAGTGTCCATTGATGGTTTGGTCTCTGCAATATATTCAGAGATTGCTTCAAGTGTTTCGGAATTCAGAGACGTCGTATGGGAGACAATATTGGAGATGGTAGGGGGAGGATGAGTAAAGATTGGAACTGTAATGGACTGTACCAAGGTAGGAGGGGCGAAAGGGTGGAGGGAACTGGAGAAGCGTGGAAGGGGACAGAAGAGGCAGAAACCTGGGAGGTGGCAGAAGAGGAAGAAACTTGGGAGGGAACAGGGGAGGTAGGTATAGTACGAGGAGGAGGGTGAACCTCTACACTTGTAACAGAGCCAGTGAGAGGGGAAGAACCCGGTACAGAGACAGGGAAGGTAAAATGAGGAGGTGGAAGAAGGGAAGGAGGGGTTAAAGGACCTTTTTTTGACTTCTGAGAAGTAGAGGGACGATTGGGAGGAGGTGTCGTACGAGGTCTCGTCGATACTGAGGCTTGTGAGGGAGAACACGAAGAAGCGAGAACAGACTGAGGCGTTGAAGTAGGGACGTCTGAGCCTAGGACAGCAAAAGAATTAGATACAGGAGTGACTATGGGAGAGGTAACCACAGAGGAGGCTGCAGAAGATGGGACCCCAGAAGTGGGGGGACGTTTTGAAACACGGGAATAAGAAACACGAGGTAGTCTCCCTTGGAGGCGGAGATGAGAAACTGCCATGGCATAAGGGAGACCTTCTGCCTCTTTGAGGTAACAGATTTCCCACTCATTTAAGTAGACTTGGCAACGGCAAGAGTACGAAGGGTGAGCCTCATGACAATTAAGGCAAGAGGGAGGTCGATTGCAAGACGTATTAGAATGGTCATCGGCACCACAGACTGGGCATTCGGCTATGGATCTGCAATATTTCGCTGGATGGCCAAATCGCCAGCAATTTCTACACTGTTGCGGTGTAGGGATCACCTTTCGAACTTGTAACCGATGTCCTGCTACATAAACTGAGGATGGGAGTTCACGGCTGTCAAAAGTTAAACGAGCCACATTGCTAGGGTATCGTCTCCGCCCGCGGGCAGGAAGAACATAAGTGTCTACCTTGAGGATTGGGAGATCTTGGAGTTCCAGCTGTTCAAGAATGTCATTGCCACATGTCTGGAAATTTTGTTGAACTATGGTATGGGGCAGAATGACGGTACCACTACAAGAATTGAGGGAATGATGTTTTTCAATAATGACAGGAACAGTATCTATATGGGAAAGAAGAGAAGGATCATGAGCTTGGGTAGCATTCTGTACAGTGATGATGCACGTACCGCTCTTAAGAGCATGAAAAGAAATATCTTTACCAACATGGCGTAGGAGTGCCTTGCCAATACTGTGGTCGGAAAGATAGGCGGTAGAGGAAGTCGGTCGTAAAGTGAAGAATTTAGTCCATTGTGCAGTCTGAAACTGAGCGTGGAAAGGGAGTGCAGGACGTGTCGATCTTTTCTGAGAAGAACGAGAAGGTGGAGAAGTATCATCAGCAGGTAATTGTCATTGGTGTTTAGGCGTGAGACCAGAGTTGGTCCGACGTGGAACGGGCTGGCGATTCGAAAATTGCCGCACCATAGAGGGAGAGGCCAGAAGCATAGTCAAATGAGAGCGGAGGTCAGATAAATCAAAGGAGTCAGTCGAGACCTCAGTACCTGAAGCGGGTGAGGAAACAGCACCGGTAAGAGGTACAGAGGCATGAGGAGTGTCCAAAGAGTGGTCCAAAGACAAGGCGGGGTCAGAACAGGGTGCAGTATCAAGAAGGGGCCCAGGGGTAGCAGGTTCATGGATTGGGTTCTCCATGGTTAGGTTACTTCTTTCTTTTTGTTTTTAAGAAAAAAAAAAGAAAGAAGAAAATAAAAAATAAAAAAAGAATAAAAAAAAGGGGGGACCGGGGAGGGATAGTTTCTAGGAGGAATGAAAGGGCCAGAAATCTCCCTCTGCGCCCAAGAGGACCTCAGCACCACAAGTAGCATAGATGCAGCATGGAACCCGTGCCATACCCTACCCATCATGCCAGTAAACCAGCAATCCGGGATAGCAACCTCACATCTGCCGAGCTACCTCGGTGGACAAAAGAGAGGGCGGCCGGATATCTGCCACAAAGCATACCTCCTTCGGCCACCACCCCCGGAATCCGAAAGGTGGCTTCCAGAGATACACTCGTCGCCTGAAAGACACCCAAAGCCACTCTCCGGGATACCGGAGAGGGATCGGGACATCCCCAGGCGATCCAGATTCCACGGCAAACTACGCCACCGCCAAGAACCTCAACGGAATGGGATGGACCCCGATACCCTTTCCCCTACCTAGGAACTAACGCGCCTGTGGGAAAAATCCCAAAGGCCAAAAAGAGGAAGGGCAAAAGGGAGGGGTGGGGAGGGGGAGGAGGAAAGGGAAAAGGGGAGGATGGGGAGGATGGGATAGGGAAGGGGGGATTGGGGGTTAATTAGGTTCGGTCTGAGGAAGGAGACCGACAGGTCTAATTCCTCAGACCAAGAGCCTCTTCACCACGCCAAGGAGCCCCCCTTGAAGAGGAACTGGAAGATAATCTGGTTTAATAAAAGAAAGGGGAGGGTAGCTCCAATTCTTTGGATGAAGAGTCCGTCACTGTCATCAAGATACAAATATTGAAGGGTTTCTTAGAGATCAGATGGTCCTGAGCTCAAATTGACTATAGATGCTTCTGCACACTCTTCATGATTGTGAAGCAGTTCGTCAAAGATTATTGTTTATGGGGCATGCTAAACCCTTATAGGTGTCATGGTACTGCCTGGGAAATGGAAGGTAATCAGGTTTGATCCAAAGAAAGGAAGGGCAGCTCTAATTCCTTTGATCATGAGTCATTCATCATGAAGGTACCCCACAACTCTGAAGAAGTGACCTATAGGTACAACTAAAGATTAACCATGTAGTAAAAAATTATGACCATGATTATGGTGAATACATGCTCTGTTCATCTGATGCAGAGCGTCTGAAAGGAATGTGGAAAGCGGTCACTATTATTCCACCTCTAGTTTTTTTTTTTAACACACTGCCAGTCTCCCACCAAGATAGGGTGACCCAAAAAAGAAACACTTTCATCACGATTCACATTATCACTGCCTTGCCAAAGGTGTGCAGATATGACAGTTCAGATCTCTCCAAACAGCAAATATCCCCACTCCTTCTTTAGAGTGTAGACACTGTACTTCCCATCTCCAGAACTTCACAAGATGGGACAAAACCTGCTGGGTCATTTAATTCAGAAATAACAAAAGTTCATTAGTTAAAGAATTGTTCACTATTGTTACAATCATGGCAAAACAATCTCATTTTTATCCACCACAGTCACCATTACTCATTAGCATCACTACTTATTGGTTGTTGCATAATTTTACATTACCGTATTTGCCATGAATGGGAGTTTTCACTTGGCCAGTCAGGCCTCACTGTAACAGCAATATGCACAATAATATTATAAATTTTTCATAACCTAATACTGAACTTTAGAACTATTAAATGCACAAATTTTATTTTATTTTTGTAATCTCACTCATACAAAAGTTTTGTCAATTCATACTGAAAACTAACCAAAAATACACTTTCTCCTCACTTAACGAAAGAGTTCTGTTCCTAAGACCACGTCGATAAAAGAATTCATCACTAAGCGAGGAGCATACTATACTGGTAGTGGGCTTGTGTCAACCATCTTCAGGTATTTTTTTAATGTCACTTTTGTACCATTTATAACATTTCTGGTGTATTTTTAAATGTTTACACAATAGTGTACTGTATATTGTAATAAACAGAATAGATGAAATCAGTTCTAATATACATTATTTAGGTTTGCATACTGGTCAGAGAGCCCGTCGTAACTCCGAGTTATCGGTAAATGAGTACGTCATTAAGTGAGGAGAGACTGTAATCTAATTAATGAATGTAGAATTTTATTTTTTTTTTGACACACTGGCCTTCTCCTAATGAGGCAGGGTGACCTGTAAAAGAAAACCTTTCACCATCATTCACATTATCACTGTCTTGCCAGAGGTGTGCAGATTTAACAGTTCAGATGCATCTCCAAATAAATATCTGAACCTCTCCTTTATAGTGTAAACACTGTACTTCCACCTCCAGGACTCAACTCTAGCTAACCGTTTTCCTGAATCCCTTCACAAAATATTACCCTGATCACACTCCAACAGCTCTTCAAGTCCCAAAAACCATTTGTCTTAACTCACTCCTATCTAACAGCGTATTGTACACTGTAAATCAAAACAGAAAAAAAAACTAAGCTAATGATATATTATGCAATAATAAGAATTACCCAATAATCTTAAACTGTCCAAATGTAGATCTACGTTCCCGTGCGTAGCGCTCCAACCTATATCTTCTCCATTTGAAAGCATGTAAAAAAACGTAGATCTATGTTCGGAGTGCTATGCACGTGAACGTAGATCTAATTTCATGTTTTTTTTTAATCACCCTAGGTTACATATGTACAGTTTTTTTTAAACATCAGCCATCTCCCATTGAGGTAGGGTGACTCAAAAAAGAAGGAACAAAAGCTTTTCTTCTTTTTCTTTCTTCTTTCTTTCAACACACCGGCCGTATCCCACCGAGGCGGGGTGGCCCAAAAGAAAAAACGAAAGTTTCTCCTTTTACATTTAGTAATATATACAGGAGAAGGGGTTACTAGCCCCTTGCTTCTGGTATTTTAGTCACTTCTTACAACATGCATGGCTTACTGAGGAAGGATTCTTCTCCACTCCCCCATGGAATGTACAGTTCATGCATGTATAAAATACACAGTGTTGTAATCATACACATAAATCAGGATTTTTCTTATGTACATATACATGCATAATAATATACAGTACATCAAACTCAATTGTTGTGTGTAAAGAACCATATAAAAAAAATTTGTCAAGCACTGCTCAACTACACTTTTGACAGTGCCTTTACAACACCGCTTATCCACCTGGTGAAGTCTTTCCGTACTGTTGGCTCAAGCTGAAGTATCTGTGTGGGTAAATATTTATATTAATATAAAGGTAAACACACGAGAAAAAAAAGACAAAAACATGGCATAAAAAAGAGTTAATGTTGAAAGTACAGCATACTGATTAGACTTTTTTTTTCCAATAAACCAACCATATCCCACAGAGGTAGGGTGACGTAAAAAGAAAAACTAAAGTTTTTCTTTTTACGTCACCCTAGATTTAAAAAGAAAAACTAAAGTTTTTCTTTTTAAATCTAGTAATTTATATAAAAGGGGTTACTAGCCTCTTGACTGAGAAGACTTCTCTTCGTAAAAGTCAAAGCAAGTGTTACTATAAATCATACTAAATTCTGAGCAAATACGATTTTGGCATTGGACTTTTAATAACAAAGAACCCCTTTGTATTCATGGCTGTGAGGGGTGTGAGGAGGAGGGTAATTTAAAAAAAAAAAATAAAAAAGTTCACAGACAGGAAGCAGAGTGTATCCATAAATGGGGTTAAATCCGAGTGGGGATCTGTAACAAGTGGCGTTCCACAGGGATCACTCTTGGGCCTGTTGTTGTTTATAATATATATCAATGATTTTGATGAGGGAACTACTAGTGAAATGAGCAAATTCGCCGATGACACAAAGATTGGTAGGATAATTGACTCAAACGTAGATATCAGGGAACTTCAGGAGGATTTAGACAAACTCAATACCTGGTCAGAAAAGTGGCAGATGCAGTTCAATGTATATAAATGCAAGGTTCTGAAGCTCGGGAGTGTCCACAACCCTAGCACTTACAAGTTAAATAATGTAAAACTTAGCCATACAGATTGCAAAAAGGACTTGGGGGTTATGATAAGCAGCAACCTTAAACCAAGACAGCAATGCCTAAGTGTACGAAATAGGGCAAACAGATTACTGGGATTTATATCAAGAAGTGTAAGCAACATTCTATTCAAGACTGATGGACTGACCACATCGACGTGTACTTAAAGACTTGCCTAGTATGGGCCAACAGGCCTGTTGCAGTGTTCCTCATTTCTTATGTTCTTATGTGTCATCTAGAGTCAACATGTCTGAATTTTGTTTGTCTAGGAGTGACTCTCAGCAACATACTGCTTCAGTGTGTGAACCCTATCACGTACATTAAAACTTAAGGCATATACTCAATCAACCCCACCTAATGAATAATAGAATGATATTCAAGGAAGCACAAAAAATAAAATTATACCATAAAAGCAGTTAGGTGGACTTGGAGTCCTGGGGGTGGGAAGTACAGTGCCTGCACTCTAAAGGAGTGGTGGGGAATTTGTGCTGTTTGGAGGGGAATCTGAACTATAATATCTACATGCCTCTGACAAGACAGTGATGGTGTGAATGATGGGGAAAGTGTTTCTTTATTGGTGGGAGATGGCCAGTGTGTTAAACACTAAAATATTTTCATAGTAAACAAATAAATACACACAGCATAGCCAACATAAAGCTATTTCTACTCCAATACTATATCCCTACTTGTTGTATAAATGTAAAATAAAGACTTAAGAAGTTTGTACACTAGTATGACAGTTGGTTTTTTCTTTATGTCTCAGTGGGTAAATTTTACAAACTTTTACTTACATTTATTTTTTACAAATCTTCATTTCCTGTTTCTTAATATTTACTACTTAAATATTTCCTTTCCAATCTAGGCCTGGTCTTAGACTGGGCCACAGGTGAGATGATCCCCAAAACTACAGTGGTATAGTGATTCAGAAGCAATGAAATGCGTTACATGTTTGCCTGGTAATAATGTACATCAGCTATCCAAAAATTACAAAAACAAGAATAATAATCAAAGATTCTGTCATGACTTGTTAATATCATTTCTCTATCCCACCAAAAAATATTTAAGAGAGAATCTGCAAGAGCTATGCATTTATGAGTGTCATTATCTTTACAGTGTCATTATCTTTAGTGTCATTATCTTTACAGTGTCATTATCTTTACCTGTATTGCACAAATTCTCTTAAGTATTGTGAACACTGATTTTTTTTGCATATGCCTTACATTTGTACACTGCTCCAGACCCTGTTTGCTGCCTACTTGTCTGTGACAGAGAGCATGTAGATAGGCAAGACTGCTTAAAAGTCTAAGTTATTGCATTAAAGAATGACAAAAATTTTATGGAGACAGTACTGAAATGGAACAGACTGAAACAAAATAATATTCTAATTGTCCAGGATGAACCATTAGGTGTGAATAAGTGTGTGAAAATGCTGCTGACAGCCTTGATAAAATCAAAAGATCCACTTCAAAAATGTGCTTTATAAATAGGAAATATTCTACAACAGCCATTCTACTACACAGCAATATATATAGCAGTTGCAGAGATACAAAAAATGTGATATGAAACATTACAAATAAAACATACTTTCTTCTTTTCTTCATGTTGAATGATTAAATTGATAAATTTTTGCTTGAAGTTCCACAACTCTTGATCCAAAGAAATGTAGCGATCTGCAAGATCTGGCTTCAACCATGCTATAGGCAAGGTTCTAAGGCTACCAGGATTGCCAAAAAGACTTGTCTCCAGCACTGCACAATTCATTGTCCTTGAACAAGAAAAAAGATACAAGGTAAGAATATGTGTACAGGAGGGCCCTGCTTTACAGCATTTCACTAATACATTTATTCAGACTTCCTACAATAAATATATTCACCACTCTCTAGAAGCTAATGATTAAAATATTTTTAGGTAAGTAATGTGTTCACTGTTTATCCATATTTTAGGCCTAGCAATATTACTCATTTAATATATGATAGTGTAAACATGTTATCCAATTCTTATATTCATTTGAAAGTGAAAAAAAAAAGCTGATTCACTTTACAATGATTTTCACTTTATACCAGTAGTCTGAAACCTAACCTGCTGTATAAGCAGGGCCCTCCTATAATATTAACAATGCAGCACAGTATTTCCAAGCTGAAAAGCTTGGAAATACTTGGCACAAGCTACGACAAAAGTAGATTTTTTTTTTTTAACACAGGCCATTTACCACCAAGTCAGGGTGACAAAATAGAAATGCGTTCATAAAATTTTTTCCTGTTTAAAACTTTAGATTTTTTTCGACACATTGGCTGTCTCCCACCAAGACAGGGTGACTCAAAAAATGGAAGAAACAAATTTAGGAGAAAATGCTGCAAAATGGCTCCCAGAGCAAGGAAACACTGAAAAATTCCCAAATAGGTTGATCCGAGTTCAAGAGTAGATGTGATAACTACGTATAAAATCATAAAACGATGAAAATATTTAAACCATGAAACAGGTGGGGTTTAAACCCATGACGAGTGAGTCCTAAAACTTCAAGCCAGTGCATAAACCACTAGACCGTAGTTTGTTTTGCAGTCATGTTACTACAAAAACATTTACACAAATCTTTACTCACCATCAAAAGAGGACGCAGGGCAAAACTAGAACATGTAAAAGAGGGAGGGCAAATAGGCTACTATATAACATTTTTCCAAAACAATGGTAGATTGCTCCTGTAATGTAGCTAATTAAAAGGTATATTATATATAAAAAAGTATAGTTATCAGTGGAAAAGGGAACTGGTAAACCTGTAATTCATACATGTGTTAATAATATAAAACTTGGTTTTGATTTTATTGTGAATAGGTTCAAAGTGGTCCATTTGTGGTTAGAGACGAATGGTTTTTGGGACTTGATAAGCTGCTGGAAAGTGAGCAGGGTAACATTTTGTGAAAGGATTCAGGGAAACAGGTTAGCCGGACTGGAGTCCTGGAGGTGGGAAGTACAATGCCTGCACTTTAAAAGAGGAGTTTGGGATATTGGCTGTTTAGAATGGCATCTAAATTGCTATATCTAGGTGCCTCTGTAAAGACAGTGATTTTGTGTGAATAAAGGTGAAAGTGTTGAATGATGGTTAAAGTGTTTCTTTCTTTTTTTGGGTCACCTTGCCTCAGTGGGAGACGGCCAATGTTTTGAAAAAAAAAAAAGTTAACACTTCCCATCCATATACATTAGACCACATTAAAAACCAATAATTAAAACTGACCTAGGTAGTAGGTTGACAGACAGTACCCACCCAGGAAGGTACTATTGTCCTGCCAAGTAGAGGCAGTGGAGATGTCCTGTCTAAGGGCAATGTGTGGTGTAAATATGCAGAAAATTCGGAGTGTGGAAATTAGGAGGAGGTGTGGAGTTAATAAAAGTATTAGTCAGAAGGCTGAAGAGGGGTTGTTGAGGTGGTTTGGTCATTTAGAGAGAATGGATCAGAGTAGAATGACATGGAGAGCATTTAAATCTGTAGGGGAAGGAAGGCGGGGTAGGGGTCGTCCTCGAAAAGGTTGGAAGGAAGGGGTACGGGAGGTTTTGTGGGCGAGGGGCTTGGACTTCCAGCAGGAGTGCATGAGCGTGTTTGATAGGAGTGAATGGAGACGAATGGTATTTGGGACCTGAAGATCTGTTTGAGTGTGAGCAGGGTAATATTTAGTGAAGGGATTCAGGGAAACCGGTTAGTTTTATATAGCCGGACTTGAGTCCTGGAAATGGGAAGTACAATGCCTGCACTCTAAAGGAAGGCTTCGGGATATTAGCAATTTGGAGGGATATGTTGTGTATCTTTATACGTATATGCTTCTAAACTGTTGTGTTCTGAGCACCTCTGCAAAAACAGTGATTATGTGTGAGTGAGGTGAAAGTGTTGAATGATGATGAAAGTATTTTCTTTTTGGGGATTTTCTTTCTTTTTGGGTCACCCTGCCTTGGTGGGAGACGGCCGACTTGTTGAAAAAAAAAAAAAAAAAAAAGGTTTGCTGGAGTCTTTTTTTTTTCTGTCTAATAAACACATGGGATACCAGGTATATCTTGCTACTTCTACTTACATACTACACATGCATGTACGTACATACATATTTACACGTCCATCTGGGTTTTCTTCTGTTGTCTTAATAGTTCTTGTTCTTTATTTCCTCCTGTCTCCAAGAGGAAGTGGAAAAAGTTCTTCCTCTGTAAACCATGCGTGTCATAAGGTGACTAAAATGCCAGGAGCAAGGGGCTAGTAACCAATTTTGAACTTAAACAGAGAAACTTCTGTTTTTCTTTTTAGGTCACCCTGTCTCAGTGGGTTATGGCCAGTATGTTGAAGGAAAAAATAACTGACCAATTTTTTGTATATATACAATACATAGCTATCTATCCCTATACATCATAATATGGTATATTAAATTTTCAGTGCAAACCCCAAAAAAGTTTAACTTACATTCTACTGAGGCAAGAGAATTGTGGATTCCTTGCAGTGACCACTTGTTCTCTGGCTACATCAAGGCCTTTCTGCAACATGGCAACTTGCTTGTGCAAGTATTCCCCAGTTACTGCTTCAGCTGTGTGCTCCTCCTGTGACTGTTGTTTAGCAGCAACAGGAAGCAGCCGAGAGAGGGTCACCAGGGGTAAGGGCAGCTGACCTGCTGCCTTCTGCTCCTCATGTTTCTTGGTGAAAGCTTGCAGGTATTGCTGCACATAGGAAATAGGTTAAAAAAATTAAGGTTTCATAGTCCATATGAATGGATAAAAGTTGGGGAAGGCAGGAAAGCAGAAAAGCGGGAAGAGAAGAGTAAAGAGATGAATAAAGAAAGAGGCTGAAGTGAACTGGTAGCAAATGTTTTATAAAAATTCTCAGGCATCATAACTGCTATCAATGCCAGGAAAAAATCCAATCCAATAGATAAATAGATATTAAATTAGAGACAACATATTTTTTCAAAGCATGACCTGGAAAATGATAAAAGGAAAACTGACTACATTAAAAAATAAAAAATGAAAGGCAATATAAGGCAGTATTTCAGAGAAAATAAATGGTATGGGATAATATAAGGATCAGATACACTCAAAATATACAAAGTCATGAAATATACTGTACTTCTTGATCCATGAAGTTATGTCTGATAACTTACACTATATTTTTGGCAAGGTTACCTGATCAGTGAGTGCCAGATGGTATTCCAGTGTTACTGGTGGGCCTAGCTCCCAGAACAGTGACATCATGTAAGGCATCAGTATTCTGTTTTCCATGAGACTGACTCCTGATATGCGAGATGCTTATGAATTTGCTACCTTTCATTGTGCCAAAATGAGCAGCAAATGTTCACTTAAAGAAAATGCTATTTATAACATTATTACACACTGGTATGTATATTGTCACTTACCTATGATTTTCTTGTAAATACTCGTATATGATTTAAGCATAAGATGAAGTAGACGAATTCATGGCAACTCAATGACTATTATGAAACTGCACATTAAAGCAAGAGATAATTCTACTTTAAATAAATATGCAAATGTCATGGTATTATTGACCATCACTTCCCTGCAACAAGGATCATCATCTGAATGTCATCTGTCTCCCTCACAGAAGAAGGGAAGAATAGCTCCAATTCTCTGGATCAAGAGTTTTTTCACCAGCATCAAGGTACTCTCCCCCGTGAAGAGTAGGGATAAGAGAGAAATGGAGAATCACTGATCATGTCCGGGCAGACATAGTGCTACATTCCCACACCGAACTATGAAAATATGAGTAGAGTGAGAGGCTCCCAAGCCAAGGAATTGAATTTATCAAATTCAAATTGTCTATAACCAGGTACAATTTATAATATGTCTTTAGCAATATTGGGATACTTCTACTGCCACCTTAGTCTTGAACTGCTTTTGAAAAAGGGAGGACATAATTCCAACAATGGACAAACTTTAGCCTTAAATCAGGCTGAAGCTTGCCTGAAATACTCTGTATAATCATGGGCCTTCTGCAAGCTCAACCAAATGTCACTCATCTCTATACAAACATTGTATAATGTGGAAATAAATCTCTTACTCTGACTTGTGTGACTAATGGTCAAAAGAACACTACCTTTCTGGAAACTGACATCAACATATTTTTGTTAGTAAATTTACAAAGTAGCATTACAGTGCTGGCATGTATACTTACCATTCTTTTATTGTAGCTAACATCTTTTTGGGTAATTATTGAACTGATACTCTGCAGGACATTCAGAATATCTGCAATTTTTCCTCTCTCAATATCCAGGGCAATGTTGATCCAATTGTACCGAGCCACTTGTGATACCAGTTCATCCATCACCTGTAGAGTTTTTAAATATACACTACAGGTACAATATTCCAAAAGATTTCATTGATACAAAAAGTGTCTTTCATTGGTACCGTGCTCCAACGGTCCACATGTTTTGCATTCATGAATTTGCCTTTCCATAAGCTTTATTTTTATATCCTACTGTCTGTTATCTACAAGAGTAGTGATAAATTGATTGAAAAGAGAAATAAAATACTAGTTAGTCTTGAGGGTGATCAGCGAGTGTGCTAGTATACATATAAAATAAAAGGGAGAGGGGGTACTGCAAAAATTAGAGTACCATGTGTTATGAATATTACTTGAATATTTAAGGAGAAATATAGCTACTACAGTGAGTGTGATTTTGCCCTTAATGCACCCAACAAGTATGAGTCTGTATAGCTGATAAAAACAAAAGCAGTCATTAGAAGCCTTATTAAGACTAAATTTTGCTGGCACAGCAGGCTTTATCAGACTGATAAAGCCTGTGGTGCAGGCAAGATGCAGTCTTAATAAAGTTTCCAACTGCTGCTCGTGTTTTTTATCAACTTCAATTTGTCTTTATTTCCACAAATCTGTTATTACAAATATGACTTTAGTAATTGGTAGGTACACAACATATATGAATTTCAACCCCTCAAAAGTACAAACATTCAACCCCTCAAAGGTATATGCATTCAACCCCTTAAAAGAATAAATATTCTAGTTCCATGCAAGATTTTATTACACTCAATATATTGCTTTAAGTAGTACAACTTCAGCAAATCATAAAAAGGTAATGGATTTCATTTTTTAATATTTTTTATGTAGCTATATTAAGTTTTGCATACTTTATAATCCTTTAAATAAAATAAATAAATAAAAAAGACACAAGCAAAGCTGTTACAGATACAGTATACCACTGTCTCAAAAGATTTTAAATGGTATGTAAATCTTACAGTCTTCTACATACATTCAGTATCTTCTTTCTTTCTTTCAACACACCAGCCGTATCCCACCAAGGCAGGGTGACCCAAAAGGAAAACCGTAAGTTTCTCCTTTTTTTTTTTTTAACAAGTCGGCCGTCTCCCACCAAGGCAGGGCAACCCAAAAAGAAAATCCCCAAAAAGAAAATACAGTGGACCCCCGGTTTACAATATTATTTCATTCCAGAAGTATGTTCAGGTGCCAGTACTGACCGAATTTGTTCCCATAAGGAATATTGTGAATTAGATTAGTCCATTTCAGACCCCCAAACATACACATACAAACGCACTTACATAAGTACACTTACATAATTGGTCGCATTGGGAGCTGATCGTAAACCGGGGGTCCACTGTACTTTCATCATCATTGAACACTTCCACCTCACTCACACATAATCACTGTTTTTGCAGAGGTGCTCAGAACACGACAGTTGAGAAGCATATACATATAAAGATACACAACATATCCCTCCAAACTGCTAATATCCCGAAACCCCTCCTTTAGAGTGCAGGCATTGTACTTCCCACTTCTAGGACTCAAGTCCGGCTATATAAAAATAACTGGTTTCCCTGAATCCTTTCACTAAATATTACCCTGCTCACACTCCACCAGATCGTCAGGTCCCAAATACCATTCGTCTCCATTCACTCCCATCAAACACGCTCATGCATGCCTGCTGGAAGTTCAAGCCCCTCGCCCACAAAACCTCCCTTACCCCTTCCTTCCAACCTTTTCGAGGACGACCCCTACCCTGCCTTCCTTCCCCTCCAGATTTAAATGTTCTCCATGTCATTCTACTTTGATCCATTCTCTCTAAATAACCAAACCACCTCAACAACTCCTCTTCAGCCCTCTGACTAATACTTTTAACTCCACACCTCCTAATTTCCACACTCCGAATTTTCTGCATAATATTTACACCACACATTGCCCTTAGACAGGACATCTCCACTGCCTCCAACTGCCTCCTCAATGCTGCATTCACAATCCAAGCTTCACACCCTTATAAGAGTGTTTCTCCTTATAAATTTAATAATATATACAGGAGAAAGGGTTACCTGCCCCTTGTTCCCAGCATTGTGGTCACCTCTTACGACACACATGGCTCATGGAGGAAGAATTCCGTTCCACTTCCCCATGGAGATAAAAGGAAATGAACAAGAAGAAGAACTAGTAAGAAAATAGAAGAAAACCCAGAGGGGCATGTGTATATATATGCTTATCTATGCATTTGCAGTGTTACCTAAGTGTAAGTAGAAGTAGCAAGACATACCTGAAATCTTGCATGTTTATGAGACAGAAAAAAGACACCAGCAATCCTACCAGTGTAAAACAATTACAGACTTCCATTTCCCACTCACTTGGCAGGACAATAGTATCTCCCTGAGCGGTTGCTGTCTACCAACCTACTACTTAGGACATTCAGTATACATTTGTTATTTTCCTGTAGTGCTTCACAGCTTTTAATCCTGTAATATTTTATTCCCGATTTATAAGGCCTGGTCCAAGGCTGGCAGTGAATCTTTGGAATTATTAACAGAAAACAGTGGAACCTATCAGCAACTATTTTGGCAGAAAAACAAGAAGCCAATTTCCTAGTAAGTAAATTAAAGTATCACCTCATAGATGACTTGTGAATCTTACTTTTCTCATAACTTACAAGTTTTTGCTTATCGAGAAAATATTCCTGTCGCTGGCGCTTAAGCTGATAGTTTCCAGAGATAGTTTTTGTACTCTCCAGCTGTGCCACCTCTGTTATAAGAGACTGCATCACTTGCTGCTGCTGCTGTTTTTCCCATTCTACAGCTTTGCGAGATTCACTGGCCTCTCGAGCTTGTTGCCTAAAATTATTTTACAATATTATCTTATAAGAAATCATCAATTAAAGCAGAGCATATTGATAAGACATTTATTCCAAATCTAGACATGTGTGCATTTTCACACAATACCGTACGCTATGAAGATGTGTGTTATTTTAAATAATTCTTTCTTTCATACATAATGGTTCATCAAAATAAAAGAAAGGTTGTATCTTAATTTTTCTGTGATTGTAGTAGAGTAAGTAGTAATAAGTATTCTGTTATTAACAACGAAACTGTACATCACCCAAAAATTTGTACAAATATACTTCCCATAAATCTGCATGTACAGTGGACCCTCGACCAACGATGGCATCGTATAACGTTAAATCCGACTAGCGATACATTTTAATGCAAAAATTTTGCCTCGACTAGAGCTAAAAAACTCAACCAACGTGATTCGTTCCGTTTGAGACACATCCACGTGTGGCCTGAGCGCGCCTCACTTGTCCCGTGGGTGCCAGTGTTTACAAGCCAGCCACTGCGGTCGCATACAAACATACAATCAGAACATTTCATATTATCACAGCGTTTTTAGTGATTGCACCTGCAAAATTAGTCACCATGGGCCCCAAGAAAGCTTCTATTGCCAACCATGTGATAAAAAGGGTGAGAATTAGTATGAAAATTAAGAAGATTTTGAAGGGTTTGGGGCTAACCCTGAGTTGCCTGTGCCAGTTGTGGAATCCATTGTGCCTACTTCAAAGATTAAGGAAATGTGTGGAAAGTGGGTTGAACTGCAAACCTTTATGGATGAAAATCACCCTAACACAGCTATTGCAAGCCATGCTGGTGACCATTACAATGACAATCTTATGGCCCATTTTAGACAAATCTTAAAGGAATGGGAGGTACAGAGCTCTATGGACAGATATGTTGTGCAACAGAGGTCCAGTGACTCTCAAGCTGGTCCTAGTGGCATTAAAAGAAGAAGGGAAGTAACCCTGGAAAAGGACTTGACACCTCAAGTCCTAATGGAAGGAGATTCCCCTTCTAAACACTAAAACCATCCAAACTCTACCCTCCTCCCATCCCATCAATCATCACCAGATCTTCAATAAAGGTAAGTGTCATGTAATTGTACATGTCTTCTTCAGTTTGTGTGTATTAAAATTAATATTTCATGTGGTAAAAAAAAATTTTTTTTCAATACTTTGGGGTGTCAGGAACGGATTAATTTGATTTCCATTATTTCTTATAGGGAAAATTAACTCGACTAACGATGAGCTCTCAGGAACGGATTAATATCGCTGGTCGAGGGTCCACTGTATCTTCAAATTATTCAACTAGCCAATTGCTTCCCCCTCTCATGTCCTCAGAAGTACTGTATATGTAGTGGGTGCTCTATTAGCTTTGATAAAGGGGGCAGAGGGATGGAGTGCTTGAATGAGTGGCCACTTAAGATCTAAGATTAAGGGTTGACTTTTTATTTTTGCTAGTTCAATAGAACATGTAATTTTGAGCATTTTCATGCTAGACATCAATTTAGTTTATTAAAACAACTAAAGTACTACTCCATTTTATCTACTGTGGTGTTATCTACAAACTTTGCTCCATGATCCATGACTTACACATGCAACTATATCACTGTATGACCCTTAGGTTTAGCACTTAAATTGATTATAATAATAATATGCTCTTATATCACCTCATGAACATGCTGCATTGTGTATGTCAGTTGGCTGGTCAGTATAACTGGTCTAAAATAGTGTATAATGCTTGAATAATACTAGAGTAATCTATGTCTAGAAACAGTGTGTCATTGGTGTCTGGTATACACCCACATTTTTAAAGTGAAATACTGAGCTTCATACTGGTAAAGTCACCATCACAAGCTTTTCACAAAACATATGTCTTGTGGGTAATGAAGGGGTACAGTATACAGAAAATAAAATTTGTTACTTGAGTCACAAGTCACAATGTGGTGGCCACAGGATAGGAACAGGAGGAACATGAGGACATGAATGAATACAGTAGCAGATAAATAACAAAAAGGCACAATACCATGACTGGAACAATACACAAATAATCTGCATAAAGGAGAGAGGAACTTACGACAATGTTTCGGTCTGACTTGAACCATTTACAAAGTCACACCTGTGGCTTTGTAAATAGTCCAAGTCAGAAAGAAATGTCGTCGTAAGCTCCTCTCTCCTATGTGCAGGTTATTTGTGTAATATAGTAGCAGACTTCATTTATCTTGGTGAGAAATGGTTGACAAGGTAAAAAACAAATGTGAAAAACTCCTTTAGGGTGTCATGAAGACATAGTAGTGTAAAGAAGCAAGAAAAACAGTATGATCTCAGTTTTGGAAAATTTATATTAACATTAAAAATAGTGATGAGCTATCAAATTTTTGCATCTCAATTTTAGGCTGATATTGATACCATCAAAATTAGCCAATGTCAACTGATATTGATACTGTGGAAACTGGATGAAGGAATTTTTGACACTTAATGTTAAGGTATTTTAAGATTTTGTAAGGAAATTTTTTTTAAAAATTTAAGTACAATTAATACAATCAGTTTACTCAAGTAGTGCCAGATTAGATGGTAGTTGGCTTCTGTGGATGGCAGCAAATTGTCTATTGGCCTCCTCTATTTCTGCTCGTTTTTGATGCTGCAGTAACAAGCCTTTCAGTCTCCATTCTTCAGTCTGTCGTAGCCTAGAAACAAATTTGAAGTAATATTTCTTAAAATAATTTTTTTTTTTTTTTAACAAGTTGGCCATCTCCCACCGAGGCAGGGTGACCCAAAAAGAAAGAAAATCCCGAAAAAGAAAATACTTTCATTATCATTCAACATTTTCACCTCACTCACACATAATCACTGTTTTTGCAGAGGTGCTCAGAACACAACAGTTTACAAGCATATACGTACAAAGATACACAACATATCCCTCCAAACTGCTAATATCCCGAAACCCCTCCTTTAGAGTGCAGGCATTGTACTTCCCATTTCCAGGACTCAAGTCCGGCTACGCAAAAATAACCGGTTTCCCTGAATCCCTTCACTAAATATTACCCTGCTCACACTCAAACAGATCGTCAGGTCCCAAATACCATTCGTCTCCATTCACTCCTATCGAACACACTCATGCATGCCTGCTGGAAGTCCAAGCCCCTCGCCCACAAAACCTCCCTTACCCCTTCCTTCCAACTTTTTCGAGGATAACCCCTACCATGCCTGCCTTTCCCTACAGATTTAAATGCTCTCCATGTCATTCTACTTTGTTCCATTCTCTCTAAATGACAAAACCACCTCAACAACCCCTCTTTAGCCCTCTGACTACTACTTTTAATAACTCTACACCTTCTAATTTCCACACTCCTAATTTTCTGCATAATATTTACACCACACATTGCCCTTAGACAGGACATCTCCACTACCTCCAACCGCCTCCTCGCTGCTGCATTCACAACCCAAGCTTCACACCCATATAAGAGTGCTGGTACTACTATACTTTCATACATTCCCTTCTTTGCCTCCATAGATAACGTTTTTTATCTCCACATATACCTCAATGCACCACTCACCTTTTTTTCCTCATCAATTCAATGATTAACCTCATCCTTCATAAATCCATCTGCCGACACATCAACTCCCAAGTATCTGAAAACATTCACTTCTTCCATACTCTTTTATTTTATTTTATTATCACACTGGCCGATTCCCACCAAGGCAGGGTGGCCCGAAAAAGAAAAACTTTCACCATCATTCACTCCATCACTGTCTTGCCAGAAGGGTGCTTTACACTACAGTTTTTAAACTGCAACATTAACACCCCTCCTTCAGAGTGCAGGCACTGTACTTCCCATCTCCAGGACTCAAGTCCGGCCTGCCGGTTTCCCTGAATCCCTTCATAAATGTTACTTTGCTCACACTCCAACAGCACGTCAAGTATTAAAAACCATTTGTCTCCATTCACTCCTAGTGATTCTTTATCTTTTAACTCCACGCCTCTTGCCAAGACCCTCGCATTTACTTCTCTTACAACCCCATCTATAAATATATTAAACAACCACGGTGACATCACACATCCTTGTCTAAGGCCTACTTTTACTGGGAAAAAATTTCCCTCTTTCCTACATACTCTAACTTGAGCCTCACTATCCTCGTAAAAACTCTTCACTGCTTTCAGTAACCTACCTCCTACACCATACACTTGCAACATCTGCCACATTGCCCCCCTATCCACCCTGTCATATGCCTTTTCCAAATCCATAAATGCCACAAAGACCTCTTTAGCCTTATCTAAATACTGTTCACTTATATGTTTCACTGTAAACACCTGGTCCACACACCCCCTACCTTTCCTAAAGCCTCCTTGTTCATCTGCTATCCTATTCTCCGTCTTACTCTTAATTCTTTCAATTATAACTCTACCATACACTTTACCAGGTACACTCAACAGACTTATCCCCCTATAATTTTTGCACTCTCTTTTATCCCCTTTGCCTTTATACAAAGGAACTATGCATGCTCTCTGCCAATCCCTAGGTACCTTACCCTCTTCCATACATTTATTAAATAATTGCACCAACCACTCCAAAACTATATCCCCACCTGCTTTTAACATTTCTATCTTTATCCCATCAATCCCGGCTGCCTTACCCCCTTTCATTTTACCTACTGCCTCACGAACTTCCCCCACACTCACAACTGGCTCTTCCTCACTCCTACAAGATGTTATTCCTCCTTGCCCTATACACGAAATCACAGCTTCCCTATCTTCATCAACATTTAACAATTCCTCGAAATATTCCCTCCATCTTCCCAATACCTCTAACTCTCCATTTAATAACTCTCCTCTCCTATTTTTAACTGACAAATCCATTTGTTCTCTAGGCTTTCTTAACTTGTTAATCTCACTCCAAAACTTTTTCTTATTTTCAACAAAATTTGTTGATAACATCTCACCCACTCTCTCATTAAAGCAACTGTGTCAATTCCCATTTTGTATTTGATTCCCCATAATTTAATTCCAACCCCCTCCTGAAGACCCTATCATTTACTTCTTTTACAACCCCATCTATAAATATATTAAACAACCATGGTGACATTACACATCCCTGTCTAAGACCTACTTTTACTGAGCCTCACTATCCTCATAAGAACTCTTTACAGCATTTAGTAACTTACCACCTATTCCATATACTTGCAACATCTGCCACATTGCTCCCCTATCCACTCTATTAAAAAAATTAAAAAATCAATAAAAATACAGTTTCAACTCCTTACTGAATCAAATTAGTTAAGGCACCATGAAACATACAGTACTCTCCTGGCAGACCTATGCAGTCTAGAGTAACCAATTCAGAAAGGGAGTTTCTTAGAGTACCAGAAGACAGTCTACTTATGTGTACTCTCTTGTGATAAAAGCCAGACTATGTGAATTATGCAACTAAGAGATACAGCAGACCTTCACATAACGTGAAATTTCAGAGCACATTTTCGTTATACGATCTCCAAAGTTTAATCAGCTACAGACATACCTCATCAATATGGTGGGTCTGGTTCCAGAACACTGCCATAAAGCGAATCACAGCCTTTTTTTTTTCATGTGCCAGTGTATATAAAACCCTAAAAATATATTTACACTATCATTTATCGAGTATGCAATAACAACAGGCCTAAAAATTGATGTAAAAGTAATAATAATAAATACATATTTTGTAAATTTGCCAAAAACCATCTTAAAAGCAAGGCAAGTACTGAAAATAATAATCACAAATATAACTGAAATGTGCCATATTAGGAAAGAACTCTAAAGTAAGTGCCGTATTAACGAGATATTTTTTATTTTTTTATTATTATCACACTGGCCGATTCCCACCAAGGCAGGGTGGCCCGAAAAAGAAAAACTTTCACCATCATTCACTCCATCACTGTCTTGCCAGAAGGGTGCTTTACACTACAGTTTTTAAACTGCAACATTAACACCCCTCCTTCAGAGTGCAGACACTGTACTTCCCATCTCCAGGACTCAAGTCCGGCCTGCCGGTTTCCCTGAATCCCTTCATAAATGTTACTTTGCTCACACTCCAACAGCACGTCAAGTATTAAAAACCATTTGTCTCCATTCACTCCTATCAAACACGCTCACGCATGCCTGCTGGAAGTCCAAGCCCCTCGCACACAAAACCTCCTTTACCCCCTCCCTCCAACCCTTCCTAGGCCGACCCCTACCCCGCCTTCCTTCCACTACAGACGAGATATGACTGTATTTATTATAAGTGCAAAAGTAATTAAAAATATAGCAATGACATAAATTTCTATGTTTCATCTAGCTGGATGCTTTTGCTTATTGTTTTTTTTTTTTTTTTGCCAGCTAGATTTTAAGTTAGAATTTCTGGTGTCTGGTTACCTATGTAGAGAAACAGGAAGAAACTGAGAGAAGAGAAAGAGCAAGAGTAAGGTTTTAAAACAGATGAAATGAAATCCACCTTCATATAAAACGTAGGCTACAATAGATAGTACACAAAACAGTCACTAGAACTTGTAGTTATGTACAGAGTCGAAGTCAAGGATGCTAATCTGTAGTGTATTATGAGAGTCTATGGGGTTAAGAACAAATGCACAAGCTAAGGAAAATGTGTTATATTTGAACGATATTACATAAGAAATGGAGAAAGGCAGTTAGCCTGTTAAGGAAAGGTAACCTTAAGGCTTTACTGTCTGGGCCATCCTCATCATGGTGATTATTCCAGAGAAACGTGGTAGGAAAAAACATACATAGTACACATTAAAAATGTATATTTATGCTTACAAATTATTCAGTCTTTTGAGCTCGTCTACATTCTGTGCATATTCAGCGTTTCCCGCTCCTCGCACCAGCTGCAGATCTAGATTACTTACATCCAGTAAGCAGTACTCTGAAGTGTCACCAGCACCAGCAACATCTCTCACACCCTGAACAAATGAGATACATTATTACATTCATGGAGAAGCACTAAACCCATTGGGATCATTCAGTACCTAAAGGAGAGGGGTAGTAATTAGGTTTGATCAAGAAAAAAGAGCTGCTCCAATTCTTTGGATAGAGCACCATTCGCCAGTATCACAGCACCCTGTATAGAAGGAGAACAAATAAGCATTTCTAATGTGTGTACATCAAAAAATACAGCTCTACTGTATTTCTCCTTTCTTTCAACACACCAGCCGTATCCCACCGAGGCAGGATGGCCCAAAAAGAAAAACGAAAGTTTCTCCTTTTAAATTTAGTAATTTATACAGGAGAAGGGGTTACTAGCCCTTTGCTCCTGGCATTTTAGTTGCCTCTTACAACATGCAAAGCTTATGGAGGAAAAATTCTGTTCCACTTCTCCATGGAGATAAGAGGAAATAAACAAGAACTAGTACAAAAATAGAAGAAAACCCAGAGAGTTGTGTATATATATATATATGCTTGTATATGTATGTGTAGTGTGACCTAAGTGTAAGTAGAAGTAGCAAGACGCATCTGAAACCTTGCATGCTTCTTCTTTCGACACACCGGCCGTATCCCACCAAGGCGGGGTGGCCCAAAAGGAAAAACAAAAGTTTCTCCTTTCACATTTAGTAATATATACAGGAGAAGGGGTTACTAGCCCCTTGCTCCTGGCATTTTAGTCGCCTCTTACAACACGCATGGCTTACGGAGGAAGAATTCTGTTCCACTTCCCCATGGAGATAAGAGGAAATAAACAAGAGCAAGAACTAGTAAGAAAATAGAAGAAAACCCAGAGGGGTGTGTATACATATGCTTGGTATAAACCTTGGTAATAAATACCGACAAGTTGGTTTAGAAAGACACGTAAGCAAACACAATAACATATTTATTAGAAAACGTTTCGGTCCTGGGACCTTGATCAAGGTCCCAGGACCGAAACGTTTTCTAATAAATATGTTATAGTGTTTGCTTACCTGTCTTTCTAAACCATACATATGCTTGTACATGTAAGTGTAGTGTGACCTAAGTGTCAGCAGAAGTAGCAAGACGTACCTGAAACCTTGCATGTTTATGAGACAGAAAAAACACCAGCAATCCTACCATTATGTAAAACAATTACAGGCTTTCATTTTACATTCACTTGGCAGGACAGTAGTACCTCCCTGGGCGGCTGCTGTCTACCAACCTACTACCTAGGAGCTCTACTGTATATTACATATTTAAAAATTTACACTGCTCGGATTTTAATTACTGTTGTAGGAGTAGAGTATTATTATCAATATTTTGTCACAGCACCTCAAGAATTCATAACTAGTCTAGGTGATGAGAGGTATTATCTTCATCAGAAATGTTTCAGGACTTAAGTCTCAGCCAAAGAATGATCTGCTAAGTGACTGAGAAACTACTGGCTAACAGGCTCTGTGTATCTGTGATTAAGCAACTACTGGCTAACAGGCTCCGAGTATCTATGATTAAACAACAATGGCATACTGGTGCTAGGTTTTCATCCCATTAAAATGTTGCATACTGTATATGCATACGTGTAGCTGTAATTTGTATTTTGAACTAGTCTATAATCAATAGCTGGCAACTTAGAATAAAAAAAAAATTATATACTGTACAAGATAAAAAAAAAAGGTGTAAAGTAGTGGAGTTTAACATAAATATAAACATACATATATAAAGTGATGCTTGAATTGGTGCACAATGTTTGGCATGACAAATAGCCAAACATATAGGTAAAGCAATGCAATATTCAACATGTAAATATTCCATCTCTAGTAAATCTCCTTATCCAGAATCTCAGCATTTTTACACTCAAAGTTAATTGTTCCTAAGGTTTCTTACATTATTTCTCACTTTCTAAAACTCTTGCTCATTCTCAGCAAAGAGCATGTCCATATATTGATTATGGGTTATCACATATTCTTTCAAGGTGGAAGACATTTTAGCAATCATTTTGCCATTTCTAATATAACAGACACAGCAAAGAAACATCATGCTAAAATCAAGTCTATGTTTTCATTTTCCTCACCTCAATTTGATGGGCAGCCTTCAAAAATCATTATTTCACATCAATTTTACAATTCCAATAATAACCCAATCAACTATCTTGGCAGATACTGGTATATAAATGCAACCTTAGGTGACCCAAGTACGTATTGCAATTAAAAGTTTTCCAAGATTTTTCTTTGTACACCAGCCACCACTCACCAAGAAAGGGTGACCTCCCCCCCACAAAAAAATCATTATCATTCCTTTAATATCTGTCTCATCAACAGTGCAAAGACATAATACGTCACAGTTCAAATGAGCCTCAATACTGCAACATGCCAACCCTTCCTTCAGCATACAGGTACTGTACTTCCCACATGCAGGACACAGGTTCAGTACCCTAATATTAACAATGAGTTGACTTACCTCTCTAAACTGTCTTCTAATGTAAGTTTCTAGAGTATCTGTGAATTTGTCTTCTTCTTGGTACCACTCCTCCAGGTTCAACTGAGAGAAGAATTTGGCTTCCTCTGTTGGCTGATGATAAATTAAAAAAATAACATAACCCTACTCACACTCCAACAGCTCGTCAGGTCCCAAAAACCATTCGTCTCCATTCACTCCTATCTAACATGCTCACGCACACTTGCTGGAAGTCCAAGCCCCGCACCCACAAAACCTCCTTTACCCCCTCCCTCCAACCTTTTCGAGGACTACCCCTACCCCGCCTTCCTTCCCCCTGAAGATTTATATGCTCTCCATGTCGCTCTACTTTGATCCATTCTCTCTAAATGACCAAACCACATCAACAACCCCTCTTCAGCCCTCTGACTAATACTTTTAACTCCACACCTTCTCCTAATTTCCACACTTTGAATTTTCTGCATAATATTTACATCACACATTGCCCTTAGGCAGGACATATCCATTGCCTCCAACTGTCTCCTCACTGCTGCATTTACAACCTAAGTTTCACACCCATATACTTTCATACATTCCCTTCTTTGCCTCCATAGGTAACATTTGTTGTCTCCACATATACCTCAAAGCACCACTCACCTTTTTCCATTCATCAATTCTGTGGTTAACCTAATCCTTCATAAACCCACCCACTGACACGTCAACTCCCAAATATCTGAATACATTCATTTCTTCCATACTCCTTCTCTCCAACATGATATCCCTAAAAAAAATTTTTTTTATCCTATATAACTTAGAAAAATGCACTCTTTATTTCTATAAAAAAATTTCAAAATATTCGAAGCTCTGGGTGAGAGAACGTATATATACGTTTGGACTGTTTACGGGTTAAAGAGGCAAGACCAAGAGCTCAAGCTTAATCCACTGCCAACTCAGTTGCAAATGGGAAATTAATAGTAGCTTCTGACCATGGGTTCCAGGTCAAGTGGGGTACAGGTCTCCCTCAACATTCGCGTTTTCCACTTTCGCAGGCTTCGAACATTCGCGAATTCCCAGCCACCAAGATAAGATAAGATTTCGTTCGGATTTTTAACCCCGGAGGGTTAGCCACCCAGGATAACCCAAGAAAGTCAGTGCGTCACCGAGGACTGTCTAACTTATTTCCATTGGGGTCCTTAATCTTGTCCCCCAGGATGCGACCCACACCAGTCGACTAACACCCAGGTACCTATTTACTGCTAGGTGAACAGGACAACAGGTGTAAGGAAACGTGTCGGAATGTTTCCACCCGCCGGGAATCGAACCCGGGCCCTCCGTGTGTGAAGCGGGAGCTTTAGCCACCAGGCCACGGGGCCACCCAATCATATTTATGTTTCCCGTCACCTACATGTCCCTACTACTTTCCCTCCAACCCCCTCAATTGGCAGCCAGCCCGCCTGCCACTCACTCACTCAGTCATTGTTCAGCCACTCTTCTGTGTTGTTTGTGTGTCCTATTGTGTTTTGTGTGGTGGTGAAAGTACGGCCCCCAAGCAAGCAGCAACCGCTATTGATGAGCCAATCCCTAAGCGCTCAAAGAAAGTCATGAATCTGGAGAAGGTGAAATTGCTAGACAAGTGTAGGGCAGGCAATTTGAGCAGTTCTGCCATTGGAAAATTATTTAATATAAACGAAAGCACAGTGGGCTCTATCAAGAAAAATGAGGCCAAGATAAGGGCGGCACTAGCATCTACTGCTCCTCCCTCAGCCAAGCAAGCATCTCAAGCAAGAAACAGTGTGATATCTAAGGTGGAATCAGCATTATTTGTGTGGATTTCAGACCAAAATAGAAAAGGAAATCCCATAGATAGCAATGTGATTCGTGTAAAGGGAAAGACTTTGTATGATATGCTGGCTAGTGATGAGGCTAGCACCAGTGTAGAACCTACCCATCCTGACTTCCTAGCAAGTAAAGGTTAGTTTGAAAAATTTAAGAGATGGTTCTCCCTGCACAACCTGAAGATGAGTGGAGAATCAAGTTTGGCAGATCACGTTTTGGCAGCTGCATTACCTGGTGCTTTGAAAAAAATCATCGATGAGAAGGGATACACGCCTGAACAGGTGTGGAATATGGATGAAACACCACTATTGGAAGAATGTCTGCCAGGACCCTCATCGCCAAGGAGAAGATTGTGCCTGGGCTCAGTGCTGCGAAGAATCGATGCAGAGTAATGCTATGTGCTAACGCTGCTGGGCACATGATACAGCCAGGTTTTATTTATAAATGTGCCAACCCCAGAGCACTGAAGGGATGCAACAAGAATCTCCTTCCACTCATATCTGGATGCAGATCCAGATATGTGTCACTCAATACTGGAAGAAATTCACCATCACTGACTGTCTCTCAATAGTGCATGATATTGTCAAGGATTTGCAACCTCAGATGGTGATGGGTTGTTGGAAAGCTTTGTGGCCACAGTGTGTGTGTGATTTTGTTGGATTGCTCCTCAGGACGAAGTTAACAAAGCCATGAGGAAGACTGTGGAGTTAGCAAGGCTAGTTGGTAGTGAAGGGTTTGAGGACATGCGGAGGGCGAGGCGAGAGAACTGGTTGAAGAACATGCACTGGGCCTAAATAATGAAGAGTTATTGGAGATTGTGCAGGCAGAGAATGAGGATGAAGAAGAGGAGAGTGTTGCTGAAGCCAATCAACCTCAAGCTCTCACCCTTGAAAAACTAGGGCAAGTGATGAGAATGACAGCACAACTCAAACAATTTATGTACGACATAGACCCACTTATGGTGAGGGCTTTGAAGGTGATGAACAACATTCATAGGAGCATAATTCCCCACAAAACTCTGTTTGTAGATATGAAGAGGAAATGGTCTGAGTTGCCCATCACAATGTTCTTCGCAAGGAAGCCTGCCGCTACCCCTGCCGCCTCACCTCAACCTCAACCCGTGGCAGAATCTGACTCCATTGCTAACTCTGACTCAAGCGATGTCGGCAGTGATGCTGGCAGTGAAGTTAGAATCTACACACTAGACTCATCATGCCATGCAGTTACACTCCATATAATCACCTCCATTCAACTGACATCAGTAACTGCATGGCTATCATCACTATCATCATCATCATCAAAGTCATCAGAGTTCGTCGGCCTTATGAGTGGCGAGCGTTTTGCTTGTTCATTATTTGTTATTAACCCTTGAACTGTCCAAACGTAGAGCTACGTTCACGTGTGGGGGCTCTGAACGTAGATCTACATTTTCTTTTACATCCTTTCAAATGGGGAAATAAACATCGGAGTGCTACGTACATGAACGTAGATCTACGTTTGGACATTTTAAAGGTTAAACTATACATGTATGTAGTACTATACAGTACAATATTTTATGATGTTTTCATGTGCTTTATGATTGTTTATGGTTCAATAGGTTAACCCTTTCAGGGTCGAGAGGCCCTCTCCTAAACTTGTTCTCAGAGTCGAAATTTTTTTGGAAAAAAGAAAAAATTATTTTTTCTTATGAAATGATAGAGAATCTTTTCCCGATCATAATGACACCAAAAGTATGAAATTTGATGGAAAACTTACGGAATTATGCTCTCGTGAAGTTAGCGGTCTCGCCGATGTTTGCGCATCAGTGATTCCACCCACTTTGAGCCCTATTTTTGGCCTATTCCTGTGTACTAGTCGACAAAAATCATATTTATTTCACTAGAACTCCATTTTTTCTATCGAATGAGTACAAGAAACCACCCATTTTCCAATTTCAACTATCCAATAAAGTGGTTAGAAATTGGCAATTTTGCCAATTTCACAAATTTCAGAAGATGCCAATTTCCAAATAGGGTCCAGAATAAACAAGAAAGACATTCCTGGCACTAAAATAACAAGTTCTCTGTTCGTTAGTCACATCCCCAGACCCCTGTTATATTTCTTTTGCTTTCCACTTTGAATTTTTATTCTTATAAAAAATAAAAGATTTACTGTTATGCATACTACTGCATTAGTGTAGAAATAGTATAAATAATATCAGCGCACTTGTGAAAGAATATTAGACTCACCAGTTGACGCGTATTGGACGTTTGGCATGATTTGTTTACTTTTGAACTTTGGTAAAAATCGAACATTTCTGCTACTTTGAGCTCAATTTCAAGGTACTTTTCATTGTGAAACCAGTCAAAATCATCTCAATTTCTTTAATATGTCTTCCATTCTATAAAATGAAACCAGAAAAACTAGAATACAACCATAAATACCATACGAAAATACAGTGCAAAGTCGCTGTATTAATCCAAAAACACGGTCAAAGTTTTTTTTTCTCATTACGCACTGTGTGCTGCAGAATTTTTTTTATACTGCGCACACTGACCACACAGACCCATTCTTTCATATGTAGGCCTACTAGCTTTCTCTCGCTAGATTTGAAGGTGCTAGAATTTAGGTGTACTAGCACGTCAATAACCCCGGTGCGTAAGCCGTACTAGTACATCAAAAACCCTGAAAGGGTTAAGGAAGCAATATTGTATTATATTTCCCTACAATATATGGGGGCACCAAACATTCGCAAATTTTCAACATTTGCGAGACTCTTGATCCCCTAATCCTCGCGAATGTTGAGGGAGACCTGTATATCAATGCTGTTTTTGAGGATGACTACAGGCCAATGGATAAGGTGTCCAGCACCAGTAGTGCCACTGGCACATTGTATCACAATGTGCCATGTGAATAAATGGTGTAGAAAACCAACAAGTTGATAAATGAGACACTTGGGCAATGAAGATGCCCAAATGTTTCATAAGTGTCTTATTTATCACAGTGTACCATGAACCTAATCACTGCAATATTTTTTTTATTTATTTAACAAGAACTACAGCATGTAATAAAAAAAAAATAAAAAAAATGTATATATGTTTGCCTTGAAACTCCAGCAATACCCACCGTTTTGTCAAATTCCAGAAACACTTTGGTAACTGCATCAAGGCTTTTGCTTATCTCTTCTTGAGATTTTGAAAGGTGAATGCTGGTGTTTAATATAGCCTTGTGATGATTCTTGAAGTAGACTTCTTCTTCCTTGAGGCGTTCACTGCTCTGGTACACTTCTTCCCGCAGCTCCATCTTATGGGCACTGGGTAACATATCAATAATCAAAATAATGGGCTTTGGAAAGTTCATTAGTTTCTACATACTATAAAACATAATGAAACAAAAAAGTTTTGTTTCTGATGATGCATGCCTTTCCCAATACATTGTGAAATATTCCAATCCTCAAGATACTCATAATTTGACTTCATCTTTACCTACTACTACTACTGCTGCACTACTAATAACCTATCTTCCCCATCCCCTTTCTGATCTATCTTAAAGTTTTCTTCCCTTTTTCTTACTCTGTTGTGACTTGATAATTGTCCAGGATGGACCAAAACAGAGTCTAGTTTCCTCTTGAAGGTGCGGGTTATTTGTGAATTATTAACCCTTAAACTGTCCAAGCAGATCTACGTCCACATGCGTAGTGCTCCACAAGTAGATCTACGCTTTTTTTACATATTTTCAAATACAAAAAAAAAAAAAAAAAAAAAAAAAAAGTAGATCAGTTTTTTACACATTTTCAAATGTAAAAAAAAAAAAGATCTACTTTTTTTTACATACTTTCAAATGTTGAAAAAACGCAGATCTACGTTTGGACAGTTTAAGGGTAGTGATTTATTAACGAAAAATTCATGACATAGACAACTCAAAAAAATTGCCACTCAATTTTATTGTGCAAAATATCACAATTCATCTACCCCCTGATAAGCTTTATCTCTCTCTTTTCTCAAAGCAGAATGGCATGTATACAATTTTGACATTTATATATTATTCTTACATAACAAACATGCTCCCACTTTCAGCCATAAGCTTGCTTTCTTCTTTGATTTACAGTATATTTTTTCTTCTTCCATGACCTGTACCTGATGCACATACACACCCATTATGCAACCAGAATACTGCTACAAATTATAGGGGAAAAAAGTTACTCAGTATACCAGGTAAAGTGTACGGTAGGGTTATTACTGAAAGAATTAGAGGTAAGACAGAGAGTAGGATTATGGATGAGCAAGGAGGCTTTAGAGTGGGTAGGGGATGTGTTGATCAAGTGTTTACAGTGGACCCCCGGTATTCGATATTAATCCGTTCCTGAGAGCTCATCGAATACCGATAATATCGAAAACCGAATCAATTTTCCTCATAAGAAATAATGAAAATCAAATTAATCTGTGCAAGACACCCAAAAGTATGAAAAAAAAAAAAATTTTACTACATGAAATATTAAGTTTAATGCAATAGAATAATTACAATAACAATAAAATAATTGACACTTACCTTTAATGAAGATCTGGTGATGATTGATGGGATGGAAGGAGGGGAGAGGTGTTAGTGTTTAGAAGGGGAATCCCCTTCCATTAGGACTTGAGGTAGCAAGTCCTTTTCCAGGGTTACTTCCTTTCTTCTTTTAATGCCACTAGGACCAGCTTGAGAGTCACTGGACCTCTGTCGCACAACAAATCTGCCCAAAGAGCTCTGTACCTCCCGTTCCTTTACAATTTGTCTAAAATGGGCCACAACATTGTCATTGTAACAGCTGTGTTAGGGTGATTTTCATCCATAAAGGTTTGCACTTCAACCCACTGTGCACACATTTCCTTAATTTTTGAAGTAGGCACAATGTATTCCACAACTGGTATAGGCTTCTCAGGGTTAGCCCCAAAGCCTTCAAAATCTTTCTTAATTTCCATATTAATTCTCACCCTTTTTACCACAGGGTTGGCACTAGAAGCTTTCTTGGGGCCCATGGTGACTTATTTTGCAGAAACAAGCACCAAACACAGTGATAATATGGATAATATGGAATGTACCGAATGTATCCTTAGATGCGCGCACACTGGCTGGCTTGTAAACACTGGCACACAAGGGGCAGTTCAGGCCACATGTGGACAGGTCTCGTACGAATCGTATCGAATACTGGGTTTTCAATCGAATACCGAGGAAAATATTTTGTGATATAATGCATCGAATACCGGATTTATCGAATACCGGGGGTCCACTGTATATTGAAGCATATATGTGTCCTCGGGTGGGATTAAATTATGGGGAATCAAATACAAAATGGGAATTGACACAGTTACTTTTTGCTGATGATACTGTGCTTATGGGAGATTCGAAAGAAAAATTGCAAAGGTTAGTGGATGAGTTCAGGAGTGTGTGTAAAGATAGAAAGTTGAAAGTGAACATAGAAAAGAGTAAGGTGATGAGGGTATCAAATGATTTAGATAAAGAAAAATTGGATATCAAATTGGGGAGGAGGAGTATGGAAGAAGTGAATGTTTTCAGATACATGTACTTGGGAGTTGACGTGTCGGCGGATGGACTTATGAAGGATGAGGTTAATCATAGAACTGATGAGGGAAAGAAGATGAGTGGTGCATTGAGGTATATGTGGAGTAAAAAAACGTTATCTATGGAGGCAAAGAAGGGAATGTATGAAAGTATAGTAGTACCAACACTCTTATATGGGTGTGAAGCTTGGGTTGTGAATGAAGCAGTGAGGAGGCGGTTGGAGGCAGTGGAGATGTCCTGTCTAAGGGCAATGTGCGGTGTAAATATTATGCAGAAAATTCGGAGTGTGGAAATTAGGAGAAGGTGTGGAGTAATAAAAGTATTAGGCTGAAGAGGGGCTGTTGAGGTGGTTTGGACATTTAGAGAGAATGGATCAAAGTAGAATGACATGGAGAGCATTTAAATCTGTGGGAGAAGGAAAGCGGGGTAGGGGTCGTCCTCGAAAAGGTTGGAAGGAAGGGGTAAGGGAGGTTTTGTGGGCCAGGGGCTTGGACTTCCAGCAGGCGTGCATGAGCGTGTTCGATAGGAGTGAATGGAGATGAATGGTATTTGGGACCTGATGATCTGTTTGAGTGTGAGCAGGGTAATATTTAGTGAAGGGATTCAGGGAAACCAGTTAATTTTATATAGCCGGACTCGAGTCCTGGAAATGGGAAGTACAATGCCTGCACTCTAAAGGAGGGGTTTTGAAATATTAGCAGTTTGGAGGGATATGTTGTGTATCTTTATACATACGTATATGCTTCTAAACTATTGTGTTCTGAGCACCTCTGCAAAAACAGTGATTATGTGTGAGTGAGGTGAAAGTGCTGAATGATGATGAAAGTATTTTCTTTCTTTTTTTGGGTCACCCTGCCTCGGTGGGAGACGGCCGACTTGTTGAGAAAAAAAAAAAAAAAAAAAAAAAAAAAAAAAAAAAAAAAAAAAAAAAAAAAGTGTCCTCAAAAAGGTTGGAGGAAGGGGGTAAAGGAGGTGTTGTGGGTGAGGGGTTTGGACTTCCAGCAAGCGTGCGTGAGTGTTAGATAGGAGTGAATGGAGACAAATGGTATTTGGGACCTGACGAGCTGTTGGAGTGTGAGCAGGGTGATATTTAGTGAAGGGATTCAGTGAAACAGGTTATTTTATACAACCGAACTTGAGTCCTGGAAATTTGAAGTACAATGCCTGCACTCTAAAGGAGGGGTTTGGGATATTAGCAGTTTGGAGGGATACAGTGTGTATTTTTTATATGTATACAGTGGACCCCCGGTTAACGATATTTTTTCACTCCAGAAGTATGTTCAGGTGCCAGTACTGACCGAATTTGTTCCCATAAGGAATATTGTGAAGTAGATTAGTCCATTTCAGACCCCCAAACATACACGTACAAACGCACTTACATAAATACACTTACATAATTGGTCGCATTGGGAGGTGATCGTTATGCGGGGGTCCACTGTATACTTCTAAACTGTTGTATTCTGGGCACCTCTGCAAAAACAGTGATTATGTGTGAGTGAGGTGAAAGTGTTGAATGATGATGAAAGTATTTTCTTTTTCGGGATTTTCTTTCTTTTTGGGTCACCCTGCCTCGGTGGGAGATGGCTGACTTGTTGAGAAAAAAAAAATGTGTGGACAGTATTTAGATAAAGGTAGGGAAATCTTCATTGCATTTATGGATTTAGAAAAGGCATATGATAGAGTGGATAGGGGAGCAATATGGCAGATGTTGCAAGTACAGTGGACCCCCGCATAATGATGGCATCACATAGCGATTATTTCGCATACCGCTTACTTTAATCGCAAAATTTTTGCCGCGCATACCGATTAAAAACACGCTCACCGATTTTCGTCCGAGACGCGTCCAATGTGCGCCCTCAGCCAGCCTCACATGTGCCACCCGTGCCATTGTTTACCAGCCAGCCTCCGCGGTAACATCCAAGCATACACTCGGAATATTTCGTATTATTACAGTGTTTTCGGTGCTGTTTCTGGAAAATAAGTGACCATGGGCCCCAAGAAAGCTTCTAGTGCCAACCGTACACCAATAAGGGTAAGAATTCCCATTGAAATGAAGAAAGAGATCATTGATAAGTATGAAAGTGGAGTGCGTATCGCCGACCTAGTCAAGTTGTACAAGAAACCCCAATCAACCATCGCTACTATTGTGGGCACCAAAAAGACAATCAAGGAAGCTGTTCTTGCCAAAGGTTTAACTGTGTTTTCGAAACAAAGATCGCAAGTGATGGAAGATGTTGAGAGACTCTTATTGGTGTGGATAAATGAAAAACAGCTAGCAGGAGATAGCGTCTCTCAAGCAATCATATGTGAAAAGGCTAGGAAGTTGCATGAGGATTTAATTAAAAAAATGCCTGCAACTAGTGATGATGTGAGTGAATTTAAGGCCAGCAAAGGTTGGTTTGAGAGATTTAAGAAGCGTAGTGGCATTCATAGTGTGATAAGGCATGGTGAGGCTGCCAGTTCGGACCACAAAGCGGCTGAAAAATATGTGCAGGAATTCAAGGAGTACATAGAAACTGAAGGACTGAAACCTGAACAAGTGTTTAATTGTGATGAAACAGGCCTGTTCTGGAAGAAAATGCCAAGCAGGACCTACATTACTCAGGAGGAAAAGGCACTCCCAGGACATAAGCCTATGAAAGACAGGCTTACTCTTCTCATGTGTGCCAATGCTACTGGTGATTGCAAAGTGAAGCCTTTATTAGTGTATCACTCTGAAACTCCCAGAGCATTCAGGCAAAAGAATGTCCTCAAGGATAATTTGTGTGTGCTGTGGAGGGCAAACAGTAAGGCATGGGTCACTAGGGAATTTTTCTATAACTGGTTACACCATGCATTTGCCCCCAATGTGAAAGATTACCTAACTGAAAAGAAATTAGAACTTAAGTGCCTCCTGGTGTTAGACAATGCCCCTGGTCATCCTACAGACGTGGCAGAGCGACTTTATGGGGACATGAGCTTCATTAAGGTGAAGTTTTTGCCTCCTAATACCACTCCTCTCCTGCAGCCCATGGACCAGCAGGTTATTTCCAACTTCAAGAAACTGTACACAAAAGCTCTGTTTGAAAGGTGCTTTGTAATGACCTCAGAAACTCAACTGACTCTAAGAGAGTTTTGGAGAGATCACTTTAATATCCTCAATTGTGTAAACCTTATAGGTAAGGCTTGGGAGGAAGTGACTAAGAGGACCTTGAACTCTGCTTGGAAGAAACTGTGGCCAGAATGTGTAGACAAAAGGGATTTTGAAGGGTTTGAGGCTAACCCTGAGAGGATTATGCCAGTTGAGGAATCCATTGTGGCATTGGGAAAGTCCTTGGGGTTGGAGGTTAGTGGGGAGGATGTGGAAGAGTTGGTGGAGGAGGACAATGAAGAACTAACCACTGATGAGCTGATAGATCAACTTCAAGAGCAAGAGGCCAGACCTGGGGAAACTGGTTCAGAGGAGGGGAGAGAGAAATTGAAGAAGTTGCCTACTACAAAGATAAAGGAAATCTGTGCAAAGTGGCTTGAAGTGCAAACCTTCATGGATGAAAATCACCCTCACACAGCTATTGCAAGCCGTGTTGGCAACCTGTACACTGACAATGTTGTGAAACACTTTAGGGAAGTGATAAAGGAACGAGAGGTACAGGCCACTATGGACAGATATCTTGTGAGAAAGAAGTCCAGTGACTCTGAAGCTGGCCCTAGTGGCATTAAAAGAAGAAGGGAAGTAACCCCAGAAAAGGACTTGCTACCTCAAGTCCTAATGGAAGGGGATTCCCCTTCTAAACAGTAAGAAGATAATGCTCTCCCCTCCTCCCATCCCATCAATCATCACCAGATCTTCAATAAAAGTAAGTGTCATGTAAGTGTGCATGCCTTTTTCAGTTTGTGTGTATTAAAATTAATATTTCATGTGGTAAAAAAAATTTTTTTTCATACTTTTGGGTGTCTTGCACGGATTAATTTTATTTCCATTATTTCTTATGGGGAAAATTCATTCACATAACGATTATTTCGCATAACAATTACCCCTCTTGCACGGATTAAAATCGTTAACCGGGGGTCCACTGTATATGGAATAGGTATTAAGCTATTAAATGCTGTAAAGAGTTTTTATGAGGATAGTGAGGCTCAGGTTAGGATGTGTAGGAGAGAGGGAGATTACTTCCCAGTAAAAGTAGGTCTTAGACAGGGATGTGTAATGTCACCATGGTTGTTTAATATATTTATAGATGGGGTTGTAAAAGAAGTAAATGCTAGGGTGTTGGGGAGAGGGGTGGGATTAAATTATGGGGAATCAAATGCAAAATGGGAGTTGACACAGTTACTTTTTGCTGATGATACTGTGCTTATGGGTGATTCTAAAGAAAAGTTGCAAAGGTTAGTGGATGAGTTTGGGAGGGTGTGTAAAGGTAGAAAGTTGAAAGTGAACATAAATAAGAGTAGGGTGATGAAGGTATCAAACGATTTAGATAAACAAAAATTGAATATCACATTGGAGAGAGGGAATATGGAAGAAGTGAATGTTTTCAGATATTTGGGAGTTGACTTGTCAGTAGATGGGTTTATGATGGATAAGGTTAACCATAGAACTGATGAAGGAAGAAAGGTGAGTGGTGCGCTGAGGTATCTGTGAAGACAAAAACATTATCCATGGAGGCAAAGAAGAGAATGTATGAAAGTATAGTGGCACCAACACTCTTATATGGGTGTGAAGTTTGGGTTTTAAATACTGAAGTGAGGAGGTGGCTGGAGGCGAGATGTCCTGTCTTAGGGCAATGTGTGGTGTAAATATTATGCAGAAAATTCGAAGTGTGGAAATTAGGAGAAGGTGTGGAGTTAAAAGTATTAGTCAGAGGGCTGAAGAGGGGTTGTTGATGTGGTTTGGTCATTTAGAGAATGGATCAAAGTAGAATGACATGGAGAGCGTATAAATCTGCAGGGAAAGAAAGCGGGGTAGGGGTAGTCCTCGAAAAGGTTGGAGGGAGGGGGTAAAGGAGGTTTTGTGGGTGAGGAGCTTGGACTTCTAGCAAGTGTGTGTGAGCATGTTAGATAGGAGTGAATGGAGACGAATGGTTTTTGGGAGCTGACGAGCTGTTGGAGTGTGAGCAGGGTAATATTTAGTGAAGGGATTCAGGGAAACTGGTTAGCTGGACTTGAGTACTGGAAATGGGAAGTACAATGCCTGCACTTTAAAGGCAGGGTTTGGGATATTAGCATTATGGGAGGGGTATGTTATACTTTATATATACTTCTAAACTGTCGTATCTGGGCGCCTCTGCAAAGACAGTGATTATGTATGAGTGAGGTGAAAGTGTCGAATGATAATGAAAGTATTTTCTTTTTTGTGGATTTTCTTTCTTTTTAGGTCACCCTGCCTTGGTGGGAGATGGCCAACATGTTGAAAAAAAAAAAATACTGCTAAAATCAAATTTACATTCCCAGAACACTGTAATATCTCACAAAGCTGACAATACCTTAATTGGTTCCTTCTCATTACCAGAACCTTTAACTGGTCCTTCAGTCTCTTGCATTCCTCCAGAGTGAGCACATCTTTCTGGCTGTCTTCCTCAGATGTACTGAAAGCTACAGGCAATCCTGAGAGGCAGGCTTCCATCTTCTCCAGATGATAGCCTGTCAGTACTTCTCCCTTGGACATTAGTTCTTCATATCTGGCATGATTACAGGAAAATATCTAAGGGAAGTCCACAAGAAAATATGCTATCGTCCTAATTTGCCGATTAATTTTCTGGCACTCACCAAAGTTGACGAGTGAAGAATTTTAACCAATAGGTCTAATAATGGAATGATGTAATACTGTCTGACTTTACTGGTTATCTTAGGTTAAATCTATATACTGGTAATGCAGTATATGCATACCAACAACATCTACGTATTCTAAATAAAACTTAATTTAACTAAAAGTACTATAATTACTATACTGTACTACTTTATTCTTCATTCTCTCCTATTTAGGCCTTGCTCTTCCTTTTATATTCCTGTATTTAATGTTTCATCAGCTTGCTTCCTAATATTTCATTAATTTATTTATTAATAAGACTTGTTCTTTCCCATACTGTACATTCAGGATCAAAAAAGTCCCATTATACATGTGTCTGAAGCTATAATGAATCCTCAGCAAGTTTCAGTAGTGTGGAGTCTGTAGCTTTTCAATGTATCAGTATTATTTCTACTCTATAATACAAGACAATAAATAGATTTAGATACAAGGTAAAATACTGAATACAGTTTAAAAACATACCTTAGTAATATTACTGTTCACAACATTTCCCTTAAGCACACCTGTCACAAATTACGACTAATGCAACACAGACTATTATATTCTTCAATCACTCTTGTATAGTATATACTGTTAAAATCTCTATTAATGGCTCCATGGATCATTGCTCCAGCAGCCCTGACTTAGATCAAACCTCAAATTGGAAAGGCAATATGTATTAAGAACTACTAAGAAGAACACAAGAAAATAAAGACGAGGAATACTGAATGCTAACAGAAGTTTGTAAGATTTATCAGGTATCTTATGTGTTTGAGAAGGAAAGCAAGGGCCAGCAATTCTGCCAGAGTGCAAAAAGTTTAACAGGCTTTCATTTCACACTCATACAACAGGAGGATAGTTGTGTACCTCCTAGGAAGGTCAATGTCTACCAGTCTGGTTACCTACACTGCTGCATAAGACGATATTTTCAGAAGACCACCATGTATATATATCTCACCAAAAACCCACTTAATGGTGACATTTCGGTCCATTCTGGCCCACTGTCTGGTCATTATGGTTGTGACATGACTGGTCCATGACAGACCAAAAAATTGTCGAAGTTTACCTGGAGTTTACCTGGAGAGAGTTCCGGGGGTCAACGCCCCCGCGGCCCGGTCTGTGACCAGGCCTCCTGGTGGATCAGAGCCTGATCAACCAGGCTGTTGCTGCTGGCTGCACGCAAACCAACGTACGAGCCACAGCCCGGCTGATCCGGAACTGACTTTAGGTGCTTGTCCAGTGCCAGCTTGAAGACTGCCAGGGGTCTGTTGGTAATCCCCCTTATGTGTGCTGGGAGGCAGTTGAACAGTCTCGGGCCCCTGACACTTATTGTATGGTCTCTTAACGTGCTAGTGACACCCCTGCTTTTCATTGGGGGGATGGTGCATCGTCTGCCAAGTCTTTTGCTTTCGTAGTGAGTGATTTTCGTGTGCAAGTTCGGTACTAGTCCCTCTAGGATTTTCCAGGTGTATATAATCATGTATCTCTCCCTCCTGCGTTCCAGGGAATACAGGTTTAGGAACCTCAAGCGCTCCCAATAATTGAGGTGTTTTATCTCCGTTATGCGCGCCGTGAAAGTTCTCTGTACATTTTCTAGGTCGGCAATTTCACCTGCCTTGAAAGGTGCTGTTAGTGTGCAGCAATATTCCAGCCTAGAGAGAACAAGTGACCTGAAGAGTGTCATCATGGGCTTGGCCTCCCTAGTTTTGAAGGTTCTCATTATCCATCCTGTCATTTTTCTAGCAGATGCGATTGATACAATGTTATGGTCCTTGAAGGTGAGATCCTCCGACATGATCACTCCCAGGTCTTTGACGTTGGTGTTTCGCTCTATTTTGTGGCCAGAATTTGTTTTGTACTCTGATGAAGATTTAATTTCCTCATGTTTACCATACCTGAGTAATTGAAATTTCTCATCGTTGAACTTCATATTGTTTTCTGCAGCCCACTGAAAGATTTGGTTGATGTCCGCCTGGAGCTTTGCAGTGTCTGCAATGGAAGACACTGTCATGCAGATTCGGGTGTCATCTGCAAAGGAAGACACGGTGCTGTGGCTGACATCCTTGTCTATGTCGGATATGAGGATGAGGAACAAGATGGGAGCGAGTACTGTGCCTTGTGGAACAGAGCTTTTCACCGTAGCTGCCTCGGACTTTACTCTGTTGACGACTACTCTCTGTGTTCTGTTAGTGAGGAAATTATAGATCCATCGACCGACTTTTCCTGTTATTCCTTTAGCACGCATTTTGTGCGCTATTACGCCATGGTCACACTTGTCGAAGGCTTTTGCAAAGTCTGTATATATTACATCTGCATTCTTTTTGTCTTCTAGTGCATTTAGGACCTTGTCGTAGTGATCCAATAGTTGAGACAGACAGGAGCGACCTGTTCTAAACCCATGTTGCCCTGGGTTGTGTAACTGATGGGTTTCTAGATGGGTGGTGATCTTGCTTCTTAGGACCCTTTCAAAGATTTTTATGATATGAAGTGCAAATATTTGGTGAATCGCTCCAGGAATGGTATTGTGACTTTCATTTTTTTATATAAAGTATGTATAATATTTTAACTAAATTTACTTCTTCTATATTAAATTGACTAACAAACTACCATTGATCTGCTGACTCAGAAGTTGGCCATTTCCCACCAAGGCAGGGTGACAGCAAAAAAAAAAAAAAAACTTTCATCATCATTCAACACTTTCATCATCACTCATACATAATCAGTCTTTGCAGAGGCGCTCAGATACAACAGTTTAGACGGAAAGTGAGTGGTCCTACCTATTTAAATATACAATAATAATTACAAATAAAACAAATACAAAATATCATACATCAAATTACAAAATAATTAAAATTTTTAGGACATTACATGTATGAAATAATTTCTCAAATGTTCATATTCAAATATATAATTATTCATTATTACAGGTAGTAGGTTGGTAGACAGCAACCACCCAGGGAGGTACTACCGTCCTGCCAAGTGAGTGTAAAACAGAAACCTGTAATTGTTTTACATGATGGTAGGATTGCTGGTGTCTTTTTTCTGTCTCAAACATGCAAGATTACAGGTACGTCTTGCTACTTCTACTTACACTTAGGTCACACTACACATACATGTACAAGCATATATATACACACCCCTCTGGGTTTTCTTCTATTTTCTTTCTAGTTCTTGTTGTCATTTATTTCCTCTTATCTCCATGGGGAAGTGGAACAGAATTCTTCCTCCGTAAGCCATGCGTGTTGTAAGAGGCGACTAAAATGTCAGGAGCAAGGGGCTAGTAGCCCCTTCTCCTGTATAAATTACTAAATTTAAAATGAGAAACTTTCATTTTTCTTTTTGGGCCACCCTGCCTTGGTAGGATATGGCCGGTTTGTTGAAAAAAAAAAATTATTCATTAAGTCACTCCACTGTGGAATGACATAATGGATAATTTACATATACGAGTATGGACATTTGAAAAATTATTTCATATATGTAATGTCCTAAAAATTATAAAAAATAAAATATACGCTAGATAACTTTACTCATTTAAATCCTCATCTGTGAGAACGTCATTAGCCGATATGTTCTCAGTAAACCACTCCAGAAATGCAGGTAATGGGGATGAGGGATTTTCAAGGAAGAGCCAGTCATAGTTTTCCCCCTTTAAGTGATCAGTCCCTGGTACATCCAACAGTTGCAGGTGAGAAACTAGACGTTCTCCATTCATCTCGGCCTGCAATAAAAATAACTGATTAGATACACCAGAACATAACACTTAAGACATCAAAATAGGCTTGGAAGTTGCAATAAGGATCAAAATTGCTGAAACTGTAGTCTTCACCAAGATTAAGATCAAGTTTTGTGAAATTATGAACTAAAATGAAATAGGAATCTAAAATTACCAATTTTTTTTCCAAGGTAAGCAGGAATCAAGATGAACATATGATACTCGTACTAATTTTTTTTTTTATGGCATACACATGCAAGGAGATAATACAGTACTGAATAAACTTCAAACACAATAGTCGTAAACAAACCATACTACGGGCAGGGATAGAACCCACAATCAGAGAGTCATAAAACTCCAAACTGACACGTTAGCCACTACGCCAACTGGCAAGGAGAATGGTGAAGAACGGAGGAGTCTGAGGTAATCAATTCCTTAGCCTTGAGTCGGTGTGATTAGTCCATCAAGCTTGAAAAGAATACAGCATACTGGCTACAATAAGATTCATCTAACTAGGCATATTTATAAACCATAGGAAGGTTAGCATAGGCACCACTGTGACCACAAATGCAAATGTAAAAACTTGCATTTGTGGTCACAGTGGTGCCTATGCTAACCTTCCTATGGTGTATCAATACACCTAGTTGGATGAATCTTATTGTAGCCAGCTGGCCCAGTGGCTAATGTGTCAGTCTGGAGTTTTATGACTGTCTGATCGCAGGTTCTATCCTCACCCATGGTATGGTTTGTTTGCAATCATGTCATTACGATTTCGTGAGTCACGAAAGTTGTACTATGCATGCATATACACTATACAGTACTGATTTAAAAAAAAATTAAGAAAAGCACAACAAATTAGTGATGTTAGCATTGATTTCATACGTAGTACATGCTTACCTGGAGTCCATAGAGACTAAGTGTATAAAGAAAACCACAGCCCATAAAACATACAGCACATAAATTAAAAAAAAAAAAAAATACAACATCCTTATGTCTACAATGTAAGACTGATCCAAATAACAAGACATGTGAAAATTAAGAGAGATGGGTTGATGACAATATTAGTTATCCATGTAATGGTGTTTAATTTCAGTTTGAATTATAAATGCATCTTAACACTGATAGTGTTAAGCACAGAAAACATAAAAGCCAATCAATTCTGTGATGACAAACAACTTCTGGACAATGCAGAAATGGAATGTGATAGTTGAAGTAAGAGCAAGTCTACATTTCATTTCATACATGTTGGTGCTAGTATAATTTTAAAAACTGAAATTAAAATTCTAAGATCTGAAATTATGCCTGGTATAATTTTTATTTCAGAATCCTGGTTAGATTACTTTTATTAGTACATTTCATGAAAAAGCATTAAACCTGAAGGGATCATACAGCTCCTAGGGAATGGAAGGTAATCAGGTCTGATTCAAGGAAGGGTAGCTCCAATTTTTTTCAATTTGCAGCCTTTTACAGGTATCAAGGCACCCTCTTTCCTCGAGACAAGATGACTTGTCACTGATGAAGACTTGCTGAGGCATGCAAAACCCTGTGTTTGGGGCTTGCATTACGTCACGTAGGTTACTCCTGCTCATCATAGTACCCTACTTGATAAAATACTGAAAACAAATTGAAAGTTATCTAATATAAGAGGGGAAAAAGTTATCCTGGCTATGGGTGCAAGATACAGCATAGGACATGATGAACTGCAAAAATTATAAATATTTGCATGGCAGATCAAGTGTTATAGTTATTATAATCCATATCTACAAAACTGCTAACAAATGATTTCCACAGCATCTTGCCTTAAATTTTGAGAGTTAGAAGCAAAATCAAAATTCTTTTAGAGGATGTTAATAAACAGTTGATGGAGATGTTATTACTGCCAGCATTTTTTAACATTTCCACACTTTTAACCCATGTGCTCTTAGAACATACTTTACTTCCTCAAGACTGCCATGTGACAGCCATACAGTAAACCTTTTTTTTTTACTTTCAGTGCCCTGCACCTGACTACTAATACTACTACTCTCCCTCTCTCTGGCCACACTATATATCCTGAATTCTCTAAAACTCCTTATGTATTTGCAATGATCATAGTCCCAGGACTGAAACATCTGCATAAAAGGTGTCCTAAATGTGCAAAGTCATGTTCATTTAACTCTAGTTGAATTAGACACATGTGCAACATGTAGATATCTTTTTTCTGTAGATATTTCACAAACCAGAGGCTTTATCACAAGATACAGGGGCATAACGGAAGACTGTATTATAGGAGGTAATCAGTCCTTCAACCTTGCAGAAATACATACGGTGAAACCTTGGTTTTCGTTTGCCCTGGTTTTCATCGAATTTGGTTTTTGACAACCTTTTTCGTCAAAATATTGTCCTAGTTTTCGTCTGTCACCTAAGTTTTCATCTGCCGTACCAAATGTGTCTGCCTGAATGCGGCCATGCAAAGCATCCCACACACGAATTCTAAAACTGTCTGGCTTTGTTTATCATCAAATGAACGTTACCCTGCACCTTCATATGAAACATTTTGTAATAATCGATTGTTTTTTGTGCTTGTTTATTGAGTGCGATTGCTAAATAAGCCACCTTGGGGTCTGAAAATTCCGAGTGCCAGCCGTCTGATAAAGAAGGTGAGAAACATGATAGAATTCAATGGTGGTAGAGGGTGGTAGTGATGGTGGTAGAGGGTGGTAGTGGTTGTGATGGTGGTAGAGGGGTGGTAGCGATGGTGGTAGAGGATGGTAGAGGGGTGGTAGCGATGGTGGTAGAGGATGGTAGCGATGGTGGTAGAGGTGGTTTGTTTGCAATCGTGTCATTACGATTTTGCGAGTTGTGGTAGAGGGTGGTAGTGGTTGTGATGATGGTAGAGGGTGGTAGTGGTTGTGATGGTGGTAGATGGTGGTAGTGGTTGTGATGGTGGTAGAGGGTGGTAGTGGTTGTGATGGTGGTAGTGGTTGTGATGGTGGTAGAGGGTGATAGCGATGGTAGAGGATGGTAGTGATGGTGGTAGAGGGTGGTAGTGGTTGTGATGGTGGTAGAGGAGTGGTAATGATGGTGGTAGAGGATGGTAGCAATGGTGGTAGAGGGTGGTTGTGATGGTGGTAGAGGTGGTTTGTTTGCAATCGATTTTGCGAGTTGTGGTAGAGGGTGGTAGTGGTGGTGGTAGAGGGTGGTAGTGATGGTGGCACAGGGTGGTAGTGATGGTGGTAGAGATAACCTCTCTTCCCTCTCCCCTCCGTGCGGCCGAAGAATTCGTTGATGAATTACAGGAGTATGTAGAGGCTGAAGGATTCCTCCCCAACGAGTTTTCAGTTGTGACGAAACAGGCCTCTCTTGAAAGAAAATGCCAAAGATGGCCTACATCACACAAGAGGAAAAGGCACTGCCAGGACACAAGCCTATGAAGGATAGGCTAACTCTTTTGTTCTGTGGTAACGCTAGTGGGGATTTCTAACTGAAGCCTTTACTGGTGTATCACCCTGAAAATCCCCCAAGTGTTCAAGAAAAACATCAACAAGAGTCTTCAACAAAGGTAAAACTAATTTAAATGTTCGTTTATCCATTAAAATTAGTGCTTTATATTTATTTCTCATTTTTTCTGTATGTAAAACTATAGTTATTCCCTATAAAATGTATTTCTGTTAATATTTTTGGGTGTCTGGAACAGATTAATTGGATTTACATTATTTCTTATGGGAAATACTGCTTTAGTTTTCATCGAATTTGGTTTCCATCAGACTCTCTGGAAAGAATTAAAAATGAAAACCAAGGCTCCACTGTACACACAAGACAGTAGAGGATGAGGGAATTAGTCTCTTAGCCAAGGAACAGATGTTGCATATAATAGTCTTGGTGAATCTGAAGTAGTGTTGCATCGTACAATATGGATGGAACGTTTCACGGGTTGATGCTATCTAGGTGTAAATTTTGCTGTATACTGGAGTCAGATGAGTTTACAGCAGATGAAAGGGATCCAGCAGAGAAAGTAGGTCATGCCCAAGAGTTAGCAAGAAGGTTGTGGAGGTGCCCTCTGTAACAAGATTCCAGTGTTGCTGTTCCCTCAAGTTGCTGTCAGTTACTGACCTTGCTACATTGCACTGCACAGTAAACCTTTGATATGATGAACTTTTAAAATTATTGGCAAATCCACTGGTAAAATTTTTAAATGTTTATGGCAGTATATCTGTAAATTGTGTACAGTACTTTATTAAGTATACTACAGAGTACTTTTATGTGTACTACTTTTTTTTTAACATTATTGTGAATTAACAGAAAATTAATAGTGCTTAATACTGACACTGTAGGGATTTAAATAAGCAAAGCAATACAAATTACTTCTACAGATTGTAATAACTTCATGTATTGCTGAAGCAGCATATGTCATCTCAACTTAATAAGTTGTGGACATGGAAAAATTTACATTATGTATGATAATTGTTCCTATGTGTACCTGTGTCTCAATAAACCTACTTACACACATATAAATTACCTAGGATAATCCACAAAGAATCAAAGAAAGCAACTTATTTCCACTGGGTTCCTAGAAGTGAAGAAAATATCTTCCAGTGAAAATTGGGATAATTATATATATTGTCATTTTGTATTTGGTAAATACTGCTTGTGATAATTAAAATTAATAATAAATGTAAGCAAGCACAGTGAGGATGGTGGTGGTGGTGATGATGATGATGGATGACTGATGATGAATGATATTTGAATTATTGATCCACAGCAATACGAGCCATGGGGTACACGGGTGTTAGTTGACTGGTGTAGGTTGCATCCTGGGGGATAAGTAAGTTTATTCAGGTATACACAAATACAGTTACAAAGATTATCATATACAAAGATTATCATACAAAGCAGCATGCATCATGTGTAGAGACTGAAGGACCACAATGGAAATAAGACGTCTTCAATGATGCACTGACTGAAATTCAAATTGAACTGAAACTGAAATGTTTATTTCTCTGTTAAGATTATAATTTGGGGTTTACATACTATAGTATATTAATTACAGTTTGTGGTTTACATATTATAAAATATGAATTACAAGAAGGCCACTAGCATGCCTAGGCATTTCGGGCAGTTCTTTCTTGGGTTATCCTGAGTGGCTAACCCTCGAGGTTAAAAATCCAAACAAATCTGATCTTAAATAACCCAAGAAAGCCAGTGTGGCTTAGTTCTATTAGGTTCCTTAGTTGCTCCTCCCCAGGATGCCACCCACAACACAGCTAACACCCGGGAACCTTACTGCTGCTAGATGAACATTGGAATCATTATCTCTGGAGATTCATACGTTACTACGCAAATCATCTGTAATTCATCCAAAAATTGTGCAACTGTACCTAAATAAGCTTAGGTGTCAATGAAACGAGTCCACCCCCAGGACGGATTATTATAATCACAGGGAAGCGCTAAACCCATCGGATTATACAGCATATGTGGGGGGATGGAAGGTATCCAGGCTCAATTCTGGGAACCGGAGCACAGATCCAATTCCCTAGATGAAGAGCCCCTCACCAGCGTCTCGGAACCTCCCTTGAGGGGTCCCCCAGGATGGAACCCTGGTCCGTCGCTTGTGAGCCCAACGAGCCACTTTAGACATGCAGTAACAACTAATAATAATTTAAAAATTAAATACATGAAAGAGACAAATTATTACAAGAAATAAATGGAGAACATTTTTTTTTCATCACATCCTACGTTAAATCTACATAATTTACTACATTTATGTGTGTGAATAACATGTATGTGACCTCAAGGTCATTGTGTAAATGTAAATTTACGTATGTAAAACTTGAATAAAGACATACTTCGTGTTTTTATTGAAGTAAGTGTGAGATTATTCCAATGATTCCTTCAAGTTAGTAAACCTTGGCCGCTCTTTGTCCTGATTGGTCGATCTAGGCGCCAGCCTCGCTCTGATTGGTTCATTTTTGTTGTTATTATTATTATTATTATTATTATTATTATTATTATTATTATTATTATTATTATTATTATTATTATTATTATTATTATTATTATTATTATTATTATTATTATTATTATTTTTATTATTATTATTAAAAATAAATTGATAATAATATTAATGATACCAGCAACACCAATAATAATAATAATAATAATAATAATAATAATAATAATAATAATAATAATAATAATAATAATAATAATAATAATGTTTCAGGCGAGCCATCCCTCATGGTGGGTGTGCATTAATTAAACATAAATGTGATGTATACTATTTTGTTAATAAGAGATGTACACTCAGTGGCCGCTTTATTAGGTACACCCTGCTAGTACTGGGTAGGGTCATCCCTTGACCCCTGGCCTGGCGGCTAAAAAGCTCTCGCTTCACAAGGCGCGGGTCTGGGTTCGATTCCCAGCCAGGGTAGAAACATTGGGCGTGTTTCTTGACACCTGTTATCTATGTTCACTCATCAGTAAAACAGGTACCTGGGTGTTAGTGGACTGGTGTGGGTCGCATCCTGGGACAAAACTGACCTAATTTGCCCAAAATGCTCAGCATAACAAGGGGCTTTCTATATAGTAGTATTGTGGAAAATAATGTATTTTCCGGAAAAAAACACATTGTATTTTTTATGTAAATTAGTGTAATACATTGTATTTAATAAAATTTGTTATAAAAAATGGGAAATTCTGCGCCTGCGCAGAAGAGACTCGCCATGTTTGACCTAGTCAACACAAACGTTAGTGAATAATCGAAGAATTTTCGTCGCTCGAGAGGTTAAATTGGGCTGAAACCTCTCAAATAGGAGCCGAAATTGTTGGATGTGCAGTCCTGTATAACGGAAGATATCAGACGACTGGACAAGACAGCTCCAGGAACCTCAGATAAGCTATCTAAATTTGTGTTATAATTCTGGCCAGCATTATCTTCATAAATTTGGTTAGAATGAGGTTTTTGAGTATACACATTAATCTCCAGTCAAATTGGTGAGTGATATTAAGATATATTCTCCTTCTGTTATATAACTGTGCATATGTAATCATTTATTAATTTTACTATACAGTCCACAAATTTATATATTTACCAGAATTCCTGGTGTATGTACATTTCATTTATAATTATAGGTCTAGAGCAACTTGTGGATATGACAGTGGTAGGTATCGAAGGGGGACATTTTTGCGACCTAGATGTCCCAAATTCCTACTTGTCTAAGTAACTTTGATAAATAATAATTATCTGTGTTACCATTTACTGGTATGTACCTTATGAATTACATCCAGATAAATGCAATTTTCCACAAGTATGTCATTGATGTCAGCTAGGCCTGTATACCTTGTACATGTACTGGTAGAAATAAAGATATTATTATTATTATACATTTATTGTGGGGAGAGAGCGGGGAAAGTTGAAAAGTCGCATGGTAATTTGAGTTACTGTCGCCTTCCTGCCAACTTGAACCAGTCTGACCATTCTCCTCTGATCTCCTTTATTAACAGGACATTTTCGTTCAAATTATTATTATAATCACAGGGAAGCGCTAAACCCGGAGGATTATACAGCGCATGTGGGGGGATGGAAGGTGTTAGTAAGTAAGTAAGTTTATTCAGGTATACACAAATACAGTTACATAGATTATCATACATAGCAGCATATGTGTAGAGAACCTAGGATAACCCAAAAAAGTCAGACAGAGTGACTTATTTCCATTGGGGTCCTTTTACCTTATTATTATAATATAAAGGTTATAATATTTTCTTATTATTCTACAATGAAGATAACATCTTATTATCATACTAAAAAGACTATCTACTACATTAAGACTATCTACAATACGAGGGTCATTACTAGGAATAAGGTAAAATTTACACGTATGTTAGCTACAAAATAAAAAATCATTCTCCTCCCTTTCTGTAGCTACATTCACCAGACACCTTTTGGCACTCTTCTTGAACTGGTTCATGCTATGACTGGCTTTGACATTTGCGGGTAGTCTGTTCCATTCCTTTATTGCTGTACAATAAAAGGTGTTTGAAGCCTGGCCACTGACTGTGGGTACTACAAAGTTGTGCTCTCTCCCCCTGGTACTATGATTGCTTTGGTTTCCAACCTTGACAAAATTGACAGCAAGATATTCTGGACACTGTTTGTGAGCAATTTTATAAACATGATTTAGCTTCAGTTGTTTTACTCTGTCTTCAACATTCAGCATATCCAACTGCTGTAATTCATCCTGGCCTACATGTTCTCTTGGTCCCAGCCCCAGGATGAATCTTACAATTTTGTTCTGGGTGATTTGCAGTCTTTCAGTTTTTTTTGTCAAGACAGAGCACCATGAAGAGCAAGCGTAATCCATATGGCATTGTATAAAGGCTAGACATAGGGTCCTGCGAGCCTCAGTAGGTAGACATTGTGCTTGTCTATACAGGAACTTCAGTCTGGCATTCGCTTTCTTTACTACACTGTTCCCTATCAATTCTCCTGATATGCATGGGTCAAAGGGGATTCCCAGATATTTTACTGATGAAACCAAAGTGATGGGCTCCCCATTACACTGAACATTAAAATTATTTGCCCTTCTCAGTTTATTCAGGCTCAATTCAGGGAACTGGAGCACAGATCCAGTTCCCTAGATCAAGAGCCCCTCACCAGCATCAAGGAACCTCCCTTGAGGGGTTTTCGTCAACAGAACTGCCATTCGCTAGATGTTTTGTTTTTCCCACCATTCTCTGTAAACTCTAAAGACTGTTGTGCATGAAAATCTCAGGAGATTAACAATTTCTAAGATACTCTAACCACCCAGTCCGGCACCAACAATCATCACACAGTCACTTAGATCATCACATTTCCCCATTCTGATGTTTGGGCTAAACAACAACTGAACTTCTTGACCGTGTCTGCATACTTTGACGCTGAGGTGCTGCCACGTTATTAACTGATTAAATATTTGCATTAACGAGCAGGTGTACCTAATAAAGTGGCCACTGAGTATATATTTTTCAAATTCAAATTCAAATTCAAAGTTTATTCTCTATAAAGATTACAATGTTGAATTTACAGAATTTGGTTGTTGTGTGGTTTACATGTAGTTAAATAATGATCACAGAGTGTACCACTAGAACGCCTAGCATGGCTAGGCATTTCGGGCAGACTTAGTTTAATTCTTTATTTTAAAATATTCAACCAAGTCTACTACTCAGATATGAAAAGCTTGAGGAAATTAAAACTGTGTCAGGGTATACAACAAATTCTAACCATACAATACAGCGAAAAAGTAATGTGAAGGACCTGAGAGTGATAATGTCAGAGGATCTCACCTTCAAAGAGAACAACAATGTATCTACCGATGCATCTGCTAGAAAAATGATAGAATGGATAGTGAGAACCTTCAAAACTAGGGATGCGAAGCCCATGATGATTCTCTTCAAATAGCTTGTTTTCTCTAGGCTGGAATACTGCTGTACACTAACCGCTCCTTTCAAGGCAGGGGAAATTGTTGACCTGGAGAGTGTATAAAGCACTTTCACGGCACACATAAGTACGATAAAGCACCTAGATTACTCGGAACGGTTGAAGGCCCTTGATCTGTATTCCCTGGAACACAGGCGAGAGAGATACACGATACTGTACACATGGAAAATCCTAGAGGGATTAGTACCAAACCTGCACACGAAAATCATTCCCTATGAAAGCAAAAGATTCGACAGGAGATGCAACATTCCCCCAGTGAAAAGCAGGGGCGCCACGAGTGCACTGAGAGACAACACATTAAGTGTCAGGGGCCCAAGACTGTTCAACTGCCTCCCAGCATACATAAGGGGGATTACCAATAGACTCCTGGTTGTCTTCAAGAAGGCGCTGGACAGGCATCTAAAGGCAGTACCTGACCAGTCGAGCTGTGGTGCATACGTGAGTTTGCATGCGGTCAGTAGTAACAGCCTAGTTGATCAGACCCTGATCCACCACGAGGCCTGGTCTCAGACTGAGCCGCGGGGGCGTTGACCCCCGAAACCCTCTCCAGATATACTGCAGGTAAGACGTTCAAAGAACCCGAACTGCCGTACAGATTTTTTATCTGCACAAAAAAAAGCAGTCGTGATACAGATTAAGGTATTTAATTTCCAATTACTGCATTTCACGCATTTCACAGGATATATACATACCGAGAGATGTATTTGTCTCGGGGTATATATACTGAGAGTGTAATGTATATTTCAGTATTTTTGTTAGCTGGTGAAGAGTTACCGTCCAGTCTTCATAAGCCTAGTGTGATGATAGTCTTTAAACCCCCATTAACCATCCATCAGTTAGTTCATGTAGGATACACATAACTTACTGCCGGCAATAAAGAAAAAAATACACGTTTTAAAATGAACTTTTATATGGGACAAGGTTCCGCTCAGTCGTACCATTAACTCTGCTCCTTCCAAGTTAATATTATAACATTTCTCCTCGTCATGGGAGGAACTGAAAAACATGGTAGGTAGCCTCACTCTCCCAGGCTATATAAAGATCTGGCAGCTCCTGGCCTCTCTCTCGCTCACTGACTCACATCTCTCTCCCTGGCTGTGTTAACCAGTGCTCGTATAGGCAGCCCTGAGGTATATATGTATGGGATAGTATATACGACAACAGTGATTAATCGTTACTCTGCGTGATGGTGTGAGGTGAGTCAAACACAGTCTGTACTCCAGTGTTTGTATTTACCAGTACACATATAACCTGTCTGGGACCCCAGTGGACATAAGTTACTTTATTTTGGGGGAAATTATCCTAGGTAATTTACACTATGCATTGTAATTGTACTTATGTGTATCTGTGTCTAAATAAACTTATTTACTTGTATATTCTACAAGAACCCTAATGAAAATAAGTCACTTTGATTTTTTGGAGGGTTATCTTAGGTAAATTCCACATGTTACTATGTGTGATAATTGTAGGTATGTGGACCTGTACCTAAATAAAAAGTAAACTTACTCACATAGGAGACTGACACTTATGACAACGTTTGGGTCCGACTTGCACCATTAACTAGTCATTAGCTAATGGTTCAACTCGGACCGAAACGTCGTAATAAGTTTCACTCTTCTAAGTGCGGGTTATTTGTGTATTGTTCCAGTCACGGTATTGTGACTTTTTATTCTGTTTGTGCTTAGAAGTATGTAGTTGCAGGAATCGAGTCTTGGCTCCTGGCCCAGCCTGCCCGCTGACCTCTCAAGAGATCCTAGCTGCGTAAGCCCTACCATACCTGTTCTTAAAATTATGTATATATCCTGCTTTTACCATTTTTGCTGGTTAGTTCGTTCCACTTCCCGACCACTGTGAGACCTGTCTGTGACTCATCAGTGATTTTTAACTTACATTTCTACCCCTGTGTACTTCAAACCCGCCTCTCAGACACTCCCCCTCAGTAACAAAAAAGGCACAATACCGTGACTGGAACGATACACAAATAACCCGCACTTAGAAGAGAGGAGCTTACGACGACGTTTCGGTCCGACTTGGACCATTTACAAAGTCACACGTCGTCGTAAGCTCCTCTCTTCTATGTCCGGGTTATTTGGGTAACACTCCCCTTGTTCACCCCTGTGAGTGTTGGGGGGGTTGAGTCATGGGTTGTTGTTGTTGGTGATGTTGTCGTTATTGTTGTTGTTGTTGTCGTTATTGTTGTTGTTTTCTTCTTTATGTATTCACTGAATTCTCATTATTACCTACATATTTGCTCCACTTAACTCCCACTAATTTTTTGAGGACCTCTGCACCTGTGTTTCACTCTTCATTCCAGCCTTCACAGACGCCATCTTGCTGAATCTGGTCTGATGTACAATATTCTTATCCCTGGAGTTGTTTCTGTAACTGCCTTGTCTCCAAGTTTATGGCCATATGCGTGACAAGGATTGGCTTTGAAAACTACCTGCCTAGCATGGGCCAGTAGGCTTGCTGCAGTGCTCCATCATTTATGTGTTCCTACACTGTCCAATGTCCTATCTAATCTTCACAATATGTGTTACATTCATAAAACATCACATTGGTTGGTAGCACACTGAGTGTCCGTGGTTCGATCCCCGGCCGGGTTTCCTTACACCTGCTGCCCCTCTTCACCTAGCAGTAAGTAGGTGCTGACTGGTGTGGGTGGCATCCTGGGGTAGTGGTAGTATATCTCAGATAGGGCTGGGCTTTGAAATGAACTAAGGTAAGACAACAGCTCTTGGCCTAGATAAATAGTTCAGAGAACCGACAAGTTGATAAATTAGACACATGTGCAACACTTGGGTATCTTTATTGAGGGAACGTTTCGCCACACAGTGATTTCATCAGTCCTGTACAAAGAAGCATGGTGAAGATCAGAAGGAGTTTAAGGGAATCAGTCCATTAATCTTGAAAAGATTGATGGACTGATTCCCTCAAACTCCCTCTGATCTTCACTATTCTTTGTATAAGACTGATGAAGCCACTGTGTGGCGAAACGTTTCCTCAATAAAGATACCCAAGTGTTGCACATGTGTCTAATTTATCAGCTCTTAGCCTGTAAAACTGATCTGTGTAAAAAAATAAAGTAACGTTTCGCTCAGTTTAGAGTCTCATCAAGTCATTATGACTTAAGTTCTACGCAGAGTTAGTTTAATAGGTTTATTATGCACCCCATACCCATCCTGTGGGCGGTAGTCAAAAGATTACAGAGGTACATAATGGGTCCAGGGACTGCGCAGAACAAGACTTTATCCCACTAAAAGTTTATTCTCCATCTTGTCGATATTTTTATTCCAAATTTCCGGGTTGTGAACTGGATCTATGAGTACTTGGCCTAATAGAACATTACTGCAGCACCAGTAAGCAAAAAACAGCACCAGTATACGAGTAACAATCCACATAAGTTTTCTATGCACATTCTAATCACCTTTGATATGCCTCTGATAGGCTTTGAGAGGTTTTCCTGCTTCCGGAGCCCGGCCTTGGGCCAGGATTGTCCGGAACTTGCCCAGGCTGTTGCTGTTAGTGCCCCACTGGCCCACATATCCATTTCAGCCTGGTTGATCTGGCACTTGCCGGAGATACTTGTCCAGTTTCCCCTTGAAGATGTCTACACTTATCCCAGCAGTGTTTCTGATAATTTCTGGATTTTTTTTAAAAAATCTGCGATTGCGAATGTTGATACAATGCTCTGTTTTTGAGTCCATTGCTTTTCAGTGGATTTATTTTATATTGTCTCCACTATCTCTCACTGTTATGTCATCGCAGGGTGCAGAATTAGGACTAGGTCCTCAAGTACTTTCCATGTATTTATTATTCTCTCTCTCTCTCTCTCTCTCTCTCTCTCTCTCTCTCTCTCTCTCTCTCTCTCTCTCTCTCTCTCTCTCTCTCTCTCTCTCTCTCTCTGTTCATTCCGGCGAATAGTGCATATTTAGGACTTTGAGGCTTCTCCAGTAATTTAAATGCTTTATACAGGCTGTAAATGAAGTGTCTGTTCCAGCTCTGATATCTCCCCTTCCCTGAACGGGGCCCTCAAAACTGAACAATACCCGAAATGAGAGAGCGCAAACCATTTAGTGTCACCATCAACACTGTTTCCCTTGTTTTGAAAGTTCTTTTTATTTACCCCATCATTTTCTTGGTGTGTTCTCTGCAAGGTCATCTGACATGATTATTCCTTGGGTTTTCACATGTTCATTTCGTTCTATTTCGTGATCCTCTTACGATTTGTATACAGTGTCTCTTTTGAGTTCTTCATTCATTTCCTTAATAAGCAGTTGGAACTTGTAACCAGTTATGTTATTCTCACCCGCCAACTGGAAGACTTTCCTTATATCTTCTTGCATCTTTCCACGTCTTCTTCGAAGGTGATTGTCATACTGATTTCAGTATCATCCACAAATGATGATACGAAACTGGCGAGTGTTTCTGTAATGTCCGCCAGGAACCAGGATAGTACCTCGGGGTAATGAGCTTTTTACTTTGTTAATGTTTACTATATTAACAAAGTTTACTAGTGTGGAAAAAAAATTGCTTTACTTGCTACTACTGTGTTCTACCTGCCAGAAAGTTGACTATCAATATGTCTACTTACCCAGTTATACTTATCTTCCTTATTCTGTGCATAATCTCTCCCTCATTATGTATGCAATGACCCTATGAGTGCATTTGTCAAATGCTGTTGCGAAATTCGTGTATATCACATCTGCATTTTGTTTTCTTTTCGACCTCCTCCGAAATTCTGTCATAATGGTTTAGCAGTTGTGAGCAGCATGATCTCCACGCTCTGAGTCCACGATGCTCGGGTTGTGCTGTTTCATAAAATTTTGTAATTTGGCATCTCGTCACTGTGTCGAAGTGTTATATAATGTATGATGTTAGTGCTTCTGGTCTGTAATTTTTTTAGATAGTGCTCTACTATCTCCATTATGCAAATGAGTTATGCATCCTTTATTATTATTATTGTCATTATTATTATTATTATTATTATTATTATTATTATTATTATTACTATAATTTATTTATAATTATTATTATTGAATGGGGGAACTATAGCAATATCATTTCTGTTGCAATTGCAGGACTTTCAGATGATAATCGAGAGGACACAAGTTCGATTCTGGACGAGCGGAAGAATCGCCTCGCATATGCTGCCCCTCCTCACCTAGCAATAAATAGGTACCTGGGTGTTAGGCAACTGTTGTGGGTTGCATCCTGAGGGGGGAGGAGACCCCCAAGGAACCCACACGGATAAAAGCCACTGTGTTGGCTTTGTTGGGTTGTCATCCCGGGTTAAAAACCTTCCAGGGATAACAAGCCGAAGCAACTCTTCTTTTTTCTGGCTCTTCATTTTCTTCCTCTTGTAGTACCACACTGGTACTCTAGATAACACAATGGCCTTCGAGTTGACTGAGTACCCACCTAAGAGCTTCAGCGACAAGTACCAGAAGTACCTAGCACCGCATGGGGTCCTGCTTGCACCGACGCAGGTGCTGAAGAACAAGAAGTTAGGTACCAGTGCTGAGGACACACTTCGCAAGGCCTTCAAGATCACACTGAAGAAACTAAGGAAGATGAGGGCAGCTTGTGCCAACTGTAACAAGACTGAAGGTGAGAGAGACACACACAGAATTTCTTTATTTCTTGCTATTAGATAAAGGAGGATCGAGCCTGTAGAGCTTCTCGCATAGACTCGCCCAGTCTGTCACTTTTTAACATGGAAATGATCGCAAAATAAATTATTTCGGTGGTACCTTATGCTATAATATATATATGTGGTGCCGAATAGGTAAAACTGGTCAGTTAGCAAGAACTCATTTAAAATTAAGTCCTTTCTAAAATTTTCTCTTATATGTTTAATGATATTTTTTTAATTTATGTTAATATAAAAATTAACGATTTTCTACCAAAAGAATCCTAGGAAACTTACCTAAGCGCAACTTAATTTAGCCTAATCCAACTAAATATATTTTATATAGGTTTACATAATTTGATAATAAGCAAACACAGTGAATATATTTTTTTTGGTAGGTTCAGAATGATTTTTGCGATATTACTGCATACTCAAATTTTCGTTTGCCCTATTCGGCAAGAAGAGTGTTGCTATTTAAGCAACAAACATTATCTGTCAGTCCACAGCAGGATTCGAACCTGTACACTCTGTATCAATATATCAAGGTACACAATACTTCCTACTCATTTCTGCAGCATTGCAAGCTCCTGATGATGTGTTGATTGCAAGACGAAAGGTCTAGAGCTATCATTCAACTCCCCCTGTGGTTGTTTGGCATCTTTTATCGCTCGTTCGCGATTCTTGCATTAATGTTAATATAATATTGATCAACAGGGTCACTATTGATCAACTGGACTTTAATGTATCCGGAGTTTAAATCACATTAAAGAAATTTTTATTTTTGAAGGTGACGGATAAGGATTTTTTTTTTTGCGTCTTGTGGAAAGTGGTTCCAGAATTTAGCATTGTTTAGGTGGATGGAATTGGTAGATAGGCTGAGGCAACTACTACAACAGCAGTCCCCAACCTTTTGGTATTATGGTATTGATCTCTGCTGGTACTAAAGAACAGGTCATGATCCCTCTCATACTCCTGCTCTACAGTCTGGGTTTTAACTCCCTCGAGGAGGGGGGTGGGGGTCGACGCCCCTGTGAGGGGGTTTGAGAAAAATTTCTCCACAAGTATGAAAGGGCCAATTTGAAAGGGCAAATTTAAACGAGGGCCGCATTTTGTAAATTTTTGGAATAATAACAATAATATTTTGTAAGTGTTGAGAGTGTGCAGTGTGGAACCTATGTAACGAAAAACTTATGATTTTATGTGAAGGCCACATGAAGACAGCAGCCTGACTGCAGGTTCAGATGAAGTCTGAACCTGCAGTCAGGCTGCTGTCTTCAATTATTCTGCTGTGTTCAGTTACTCAGTTTAGTATATTTTGAGTGTATATAATCTCAGCGAGTGCTCACCTACTATTAAATCAGGCACCAAATGCTGGTTTTAAATTCATAATATAAGTATATGAGCAGGCTTTGTATGTGTGTGAGTGTGTGAGTGTGTGTGTGTGTGTGTGTGTGTGTGTGTGTGTGTGTGTGTACTCACCTATTTGTACTCACCTATTTGTGGTTGCAGGGGTCGAGTCCTAGCTCCTGGCCCCGCCTCTTCACCGGTTGCTACTAGGCCCTCTCTCTCCCCGCTCCATGAGCTTTATCAAACCTCGTCTTAAAACTGTGTATGGTTCCTGCCTCCACTACGTCATTTTCTAGGCTATTCCACTGCCTTACAACTCTATGACTGAATAAATACTTCCTACTATCTCTCTGACTCATTTGTGTCTTCAGCTTCCAATTGTGGCCTCTTGTTTCTGTGTCCCCTCCCTGGAACATCCTGTCCTTGTCCACCTTGTCTATTCCACGCAGTATTTTATATGTCGTTATCATGTCTCCCCTGACCCTCCTGTCCTCCAGTGTCGTCAGGCCGATTTCCCTTAATCTTTCTTCATAGGACATTCCCCTTAGCTCTGGAACTAACCTTGTTGCAAACCTTTGTACTTTCTCTAGTTTCTTGACGTGCTTTATCAAGTGCGGGTTCCAAACAGGTGCTGCATACTCCAGTATGGGCCTGACATACACGGTGTACAGTGTCTTGAATGATTCCTTACTAAGGTGTCGGAATGCTGTTCTCAGGTTTGCCAGGCGCCCATATGCTGCAGCAGTTATCTGATTGATGTGTGCTTCCGGAGACATGCTCGGTGTTATACTCACCCCAAGATCTTTCTCCTTGAGTGAGGTTTGCAGTCTTTGGCCACCTAGCCTATACTCTGTCTGTGGTCTTCTGTGCCCTTCCCCTATCTTCATGACTTTGCATTTGGCAGGATTAAATTCGAGAAGCCATTTGCTGGACCAGGTGTCCAGTCTGTCCAGGTCTCTTTGAAGTCCTGCCTGGTCCTCATCAGATTTAATTCTCCTCATTAACTTCACATCATCTGCAAACAGGGACACTTCTGAGTCTAACCCTTCCGTCATGTCGTTCACATATACCAAAAATAGCACTGGTCCTAGGACCGACCCCTGTGGGACCCCGCTCGTCACAGGTGCCCACTGTGATACATCATTACGTACCATGACTCGTTGTTGCCTCCCTGTCAGGTATTCTCTGATCCATTGCAGTGCCCTTCCTGTTATATGCGCCTGATGCTCTAGCTTCTGCACTAATCTCTTGTGAGGAACTGTGTCAAAGGCCTTCTTGCAGTTCAAGAAGATGCAATCAACCCACCCCTCTCTCTCTTGTCTTACTTCTGTTATTTTATCATAAAACTCCAGAAGGTTTGTGACACAGGATTTGCCTTCCGTGAATCCGAGCTGGTTGGCATTTATACTCCTGTTCCGTTCCAGGTGCTCCACCACTCTCCTGATAATCTTCTCCATAATTTCGCATACTATACACGTCAATGACACAGGTCTATAGTTTAGTGCCTCTTTTCTGTCTCCTTTTTTGAAAATGGGAACTACATTTGCCGTCTTCCATACCTCAGGTAGTTGCCCAGTTTCCAGGGATGTGTTGAAGATTGTGGTAAGTGGTACGCACAACATCTGCTCCCTCTCTAAGGACCCACGGAGAGATGTTGTCCGGTCCCATTGCCTTTGAGGTATCGATGTCCCTTAGCAGTTTCTTCACCTCCTCCTCATCTGTATGTATGTCGTCCAACACTTGTTGGTGTATTCCTTGTTGGTGTCCCCATCTGGTCTGTCCCCCCAGAGTCCTTCCTGTCTCTACTGTAAATACTTCCTTAAATCTCGTGTTGAGCTCCTCACATACCTCTTGATCGTTTCTTGTGAGTTCTCCACCTTCTTTCCTCAGCCTTATCACCTGGTCCTTGACTGTTGTCTTCCTCCTAATGTGGCTATACAGCAGTTTCGGGTCAGATTTGACTTTCGATGCTATGTCGTTTTCATACTGTCGCTGGGCCTCCCTCCTTATCTGCGCATACTCGTTTCTGGCTCTTCTACTAATCTCCTTGTTTTCCTGGGTCCTATGCCTCCTGTACCTTTTCCATTCTCTGTTGCACTTAGTTTGTGTGTGTGTGTGTGTGTGTGTGTGTGTGTGTGTGTGTGTGTGTGTGTGTGTGTGTGTGTGTGTGTGTGTGTGTGTGTGTGTGTGTGTGTGTGTGTGTGTGTGTGTTTATGTAAATGTGTTGAAGTCCAGTGTTGTGTCGCAGGTGTGTGAACTGCAGTGTTGTGTCGCAGGTGTGTGAAGTGCAGTGTTGTGTCGCAGGTGTGTGAAGTGCAGTGTTGTGTCGCAGGTGTGTTGAAGTGCAGTGTTGGGTCACAGGTGTGTGAAGTGCAGTGTTGTGTCGCAAGTGTGTTAAAGTGTAGTGTTGTGTGGCAGGTGTGTGAAGTGCAGTGTTGGGTCGCAGGTGTGTGAAGTGCAGTGTTGGGTCGCAGGTGTGTTAAAGTGTAGCGTTGTGTGGCAGGTGTGGGCGAGGAGTGTGGGCAGTGTAGGGCAGTAAAGTACTGTGGTCAACAGTGTCGTCTCATCAGACAGCCGACCCATGACCTGGTCTGTCAACACCTGAAGGAGGAACTCATAGATCAGGTCAGTTGTTACTCTACCTGTCTACCAGGTTGCATTTTAATAATAAAAAGAGTGGAAGTGGGTTGAAAGTGCAAGTAGAAACTAGGGAAGACCAGGGAACATCAGAGAAGACCAGGGAACATCAGAGAAGACCAGGGAACATCAGAGAAGACCAGGGAACATCAGAGAAGACCAGGGAACATCAGGGAAGACCAGGGAACATCAGAGAAGACCAGGGAACATCAGAGAAGACCAGGGAACATCAGAGAAGACCAGGGAAGACCAGTGAACACTAGGGAAGACCAGGGAACATCAGAGAAAACCAGGGAACATCAGAGAAGACCAGGGAACATCAGAGAAGACCAGGGAACATCAGAGAAGACCAGAGAACATCAGATAAGACCAGGGAAGACCAGTGAACACTAGGGAAGATCAGGGAACATCAGAGAAGACCAGGGAACATCAGAGAAGACCAGGGAACATCAGAGAAGACCAGGGAACATCAGAGAAGACCAGGGAACATCAGAGAAGACCAGGGAACATCAGAGAAGACCAGGGAAGACCAGTGAACACTAGGGAAGATCAGGGAACATCAGAGAAGACCAGGGAACATCAGAGAAGACCAGGGAACATCAGAGAAGACCAGGGAACATCAGAGAAGACCAGGGAAGACCAGGGAACATCAAAGAAGACCAGGGAAGACCAGTGAACACTAGGGAAGATCAGGGAACATCAGAGAAGACCAGGGAACATCAGAGAAGACCAGGGAACATCAGAGAAGACCAGGGAACATCAGAGAAGACCAGGGAAGACCAGGGAACATCAGAGAAGACCAGGGAAGACCAGTGAACACTAGGGAAGATCAGGGAACATCAGAGAAGACCAGGGAACATCAGAGAAGACCAGGGAACATCAGAGAAGACCAGGGAACATCAGAGAAGACCAGGGAACATCAGAGAAGACCAGGGAACATCAGAGAAGACCAGGGAACATCAGAGAAGACCAGGGAAGACCAGTGAACACTAGGGAAGACCAGGGAACATCAGAGAAAACCAGGGAACATCAGAGAAGACCAGGGAAGACTAGGGAACATCAGAGAAGACCAGGGAACATCAGAGAAGACCAGGGAAGACCAGGGAACACCAGAGAAGACCAGGGAAGACCAATGAACACTAGGGAAGATCAGGGAACATCAGAGAAGAATAGGGAACATCAGAGAAGACCAGGGAAGACTAGGGAACATCAGAGAAGTCCAGGGAAGACCAGGGAATATCAGAGAAGACCAGGGAAGACCAGGGAACATCAGAGAAGACCAGGGAATATCAGAGAAGACCAGGGAAGACCAGGGAACATCAGAGAAGACCAGGGAACACCAGAGAAGACCAGGGAACATCAGGGAAGACCAGGGAACATCAGAGAAGACCAGGGAAGACCAGGGAACATCAGAGAAGACCAGGGAAGACCAGGGAATATCAGAGAAGACCAGGGAAGACCAGGGAACATCAGAGAAGACCAGGGAACATCAGAGAAGACCGGGAAAGATCAGAGAACATCAGAGAAGACCAATGAACACTAGGGAAGACCAGGGAACATCAGAGAAGAATAGGGAACATCAGAGAAGACCAGGGAAGACTAGGGAACATCAGAGAAGACCAGGGAATATCAGAGAAGACCAGGGAAGACCAGGGAATATCAGAAGACCAGGGAAGACCAGGGAACATCAGAGAAGATCAGGGAACACCAGAGAAGACCAGGGAACATCAGGTAAGACCAGGGAACAACAAAGAAGACCAGGGAAGACCAGGGAACATCAGAGAAGACCAGGGAAGACCAGGGAATATCAGAGAAGACCAGAGAAGACCAGGGAACATCAGAGAAGACCGGGGAACATCAGAGAAGACCGGGAAAGACCAGGGAACATCAGAGAAGACCAGTGAACACTAGGGAAGACCAGGGAACATCAGAGAAGACCAGGGAACATCAGAGAAGACCAGGGAAGACTAGGGAACATCAGAGAAGACCAGGGAAGACCAGGGAATATCAGAGAAGACCAGGGAAGACCAGGTAACACCAGAGAAGACCAGGGAAGATCAGGGAACATCAGAGAAGACCAGGGAAGACCAGTGAACACTAGGGAAGATCAGAAAACATCAGAGAAGACCAGGGAAAACCAGGGAATATCAGAGAAGAGCAGGGAAGACCTGGGAACATCAGAGAAGACCAGGGAACATCAGAGAAGACCGGGAAAGACCAGGGAACATCAGAGAAGACCAGTGAACACTAGGGAAGACCAGGGAACATCAGAGAAGAATAGGGAACATCAGAGAAGACCAGGGAAGACTAGGGAACATCAGAGAAGACCAGGGAATATCAGAGAAGACCAGGGAAGACCAGGGAATATCAGAGAAGACCAGGGAAGACCAGGGAACATCAGAGAAGACCAGGGAATATCAGAGAAGACCAGGGAAGACCAGGGAACATCAGAGAAGGCCAGGGAACACAAGAGAAGACCAGGGAACATCAGGGAAGACCAGGGAACATCAGAGAAGACCGGGAAAGACCAGAGAACATCAGAGAAGACCAATGAACACTAGGGAAGACCAGGGAACATCAGAGAAGAATAGGGAACATCAGAGAAGACCAGGGAATATCAGAGAAGACCAGGGAAGACCAGGGAACATCAGAGAAGATCAGGGAACACCAGAGACGACCAGGGAACATCAGGGAAGACCAGGGAACAACAGAGAAGACCAGGGAAGACCAGGGAACATCAGAGAAGACCAGGGAACATCAGAGAAGAGCAGGGAAGACCAGGGAATATCAGAGAAGACCAGAGAAGACCAGGGAACATCAGAGAAGACCAGGGAACATCAGAGAAAACCGGGAAAGACCAGGGAACATCAGAGAAGACCAGTGAACACTAGGGAAGACCAGGGAACATCAGAGAAGACCAGGGAACATCAGAGAAGACCAGGGAAGACTAGGGAACATCAGAGAAGACCAGGGAAGACCAGGGAATATCAGAGAAGACCAGGGAAGACCAGGGAACACCAGAGAAGACCAGGGAAGATCAGGGAACATCAGAGAAGACCAGGGAAGACCAGTGAACACTAGGGAAGATCAGGAAACATCAGAGAAGACCAGGGAAAACCAGGGAATATCAGAGAAGACCAGGTAAGACCAGGGAACATCAGAGAAGACCAGGGAACATCAGAGAAGACCGGGAAAGACCAGGGAACATCAGAGAAGACCAGTGAACACTAGGGAAGACCAGGGAACATCAGAGAAGAATAGGGAACATCAGAGAAGACCAGGGAAGACTAGGGAACATCAGAGATGACCAGGGAATATCAGAGAAGACCAGGGAAGACCAGGGAATATCAGAGAAGACCAGGGAAGACCAGGGAACATCAGAGAAGACCAGGGAATATCAGAGAAGACCAGGGAAGACCAAGGAACATCAGAGAAGACCAGGGAACACCAGAGAAGACCAGGGAACATCAGGGAAGACCAGGGAACATCAGAGAAGACCAGGGAAGACCATGGAACATCAGAGAAGACCAGGGAATATCAGAGAAGACCAGGGAAGACCAGGGAACATCAGAGAAGACCAGGGAACATCAGAGAAGACCGGAAAAGACCAGGGAACATCAGAGAAGACCAGTGAACACTAGGGAAGACCAGGGAACATCAGAGAAGACCAGGGAACATCAGAGAAGAACAGGGAAGACTAGGGAACATCAGAGAAGACCAGGGAAGACCAGGGAATATCAGAGAAGACCAGGGAAGACCAGGGAACACCAGAGAAGACCAGGGAAGATCAGGGAACATCAGAGAAGACCAGGGAAGACCAGTGAACACTAGGGAAGATCAGGGAACATCAGAGAAGACCAGGGAAAACCAGGGAACATCAGAGAAGACCAGGGAAGACCAGTGAACATCAGAGAAGACCAGGGAACATCAGAGAAGACCAGGGAATATCAGAGAAGACCAGGGAACATCAGAGAAGACCAGGGAACATCAGAGAAGACCAGGGAACATCAGAGAAGACCAGGGAACATCAGAGAGGACTAGGGAAGACCAGGAACATCAGAGAAGACCAGGGAACATCAGAGAAGACCAGGAAACATCAGAGAAGACCAAGGAAGACCAGGGAACATCAGAGAAGACCAGGGAAGACCATGAAGGATCAGAGAAGACCAGGGAAGACCAGGGAACATCAGAGAAGACCAGGGAAGACCAGAGAACATCAGAGAAGACCAGGGAACATCAGAGAAGACCAGGGAACACCAGAGAAGACCAGAGAAGACCAGGGAACATCAGAGAAGACCAGGGAACATCAAAGAAGACCAGGGAAGACCAGTGAACACTAGGGAAGACCAGGGAACATCAGAGAAGACCAGGGAAGACCAGGGAACATCAGAGAAGACCAGGGAAGACCAGGGAACATCAGAGAAGACCAGGGAAGACCAGGAAACATCAGAGAAGACCAGGGAACATCAAAGACCAGGGAAGACCAGGGAACATCAGAGAAGACCAGGGAAGACCAAGGAAGACCAGAGAAGACCAGGGAAGACGTAAGGAAGTGTGTTAACTGTAGGCAGTAAACTGCCACAGTGCCACAAGCACCACAGTGCCACATGCACCACACTGCCACAAGCACCACACTGCCACAAGCACCACACTGCCACAAGCACCACAGTGCCACAAGCACCACAGTGCCACAAGCACCACACTGCCACAAGCACTACAGTGCCACAAGCACCACACTGCCACAAGCACCACAGTACCACAAGCACCACAGTGCCACAAGCACCACAGTGCCACAAGCACCACAGTACCACAAGCACCACACTGCCACAAGCACCACACTGCCACAAGCACCACACTGCCACAAGCACCACACTGCCACAAGCACCACACTGCCACAAGCACCACACTGCCACAAGCACAATAACTGCCACAAGCACCACAGTGCCACAAGCACCACAGTGCCACAAGCACCACAGTGCCACAAGCACCACACTGCCACAAGCACCACAGTGCCACAATTACCACACTGCCACAAGCACCACAGTGCCACAAGCACCACAGTGCCACAAGCTACCACAGTGCCACAAGCACCACACTGCCACAAGCACCACACTGCCACAAGCACCACAGTGCCACAAGCACCACACTGTCACAAGCACCACACTGCCACAAGCACCACAGTGCCACAAGCACCACAGTGCCACAAGCACCACACTGCCACAAGCACCACACTGCCACAAGCACCACACTGCCACAAGCACCACACTGCCACAAGCACCACAGTGCCACAAGCACCACACTGCCACAAGCACCACACTGCCACAAGCACCACAGTACCACAAGCACCACAGTGCCACAAGCACCACAGTGCCACAAGCACCACAGTGCCACAAGCACCACACTGCCACAAGCACCACACTGCCACAAGCACCACACTGCCACAAGCACCACACTGCCACAAGCACCACACTGCCACAAGCACCACACTGCCACAAGCACCACACTGCCACAAGCACCACAGTGCCACAAGCACCACAGTGCCACAAGCACCACACTGCCACAAGCACCACAGAGCCACAAGCACCACACTGCCACAAGCACCACAGTGCCACAAGCACCACAGTGCCACAAGCACCACAGTGCCACAAGCACCACAGTGCCACAAGCACCACAGTGCCACAAGCACCACAGTGCCACAAGCACCACACTGCCACAAGTACCACACTGCCACAAGCACCACAGTGCCACAAGCACCACAGTGCCACAAGCACCACAGTGCCACAAGCACCACACTGCCACAAGCACCACAGTGCCACAAGCACCACACTGCCACAAGCACCACACTGCCACAAGCACCACACTGCCACAAGCACCACACTGCCACAAGCACCACACTGCCACAAGCACCACACTGCCACAAGCACCACACTGCCACAAACACCACACTGCCACAAGCACCACACTGCCACAAGCACCACACTGCCACAAGCACCACACTGCCACAAGCACCACACTGCCACAAGCACCACACTGCCACAAACACCACACTGCCACAAGCACCACAGTGCCACAAGCACCACAGTGCCACAAACACCACACTGCCACAAGCACCACACTGCCACAAGCACCACAGTGCCACAAGCACCACACTGCCACAAGCACCACACTGCCACAAACACCACACTGCCACAAACACCACACTGCCACAAGCACCACACTGCCACAAGCACCACACTGCCACAAGCACCACACTGCCACAAGCACCACACTGCCACAAGCACCACACTGCCACAAGCACCACACTGCCACAAGCACCACACTGCCACAAACACCACACTGCCACAAGCACCACACTGCCACAAGCACCACACTGCCACAAGCACCACACTGCCACAAGCACCACAGTGCCACAAGCACCACACTGCCACAAGCACCACACTGCCACAAGCACCACACTGCCACAAGCACCACACTGCCACAAGCACCACACTGCCACAAACACCACACTGCCACAAGCACCACACTGCCACAAGCACCACACTGCCACAAGCACCACACTGCCACAAGCACCACACTGCCACAAGCACCACACTGCCACAAGCACCACACTGCCACAAGCAAATCAGTGCCACAAGCACCACAGTGCCACAAGCACCACAGTGCCACAAGCACCACAGTACCACAAGCACCACACTGCCACAAGCACCACACTGCCACAAGCACCACAGTGCCACAAGCACCACACTGCCACAAGCACCACACTGCCACAAGCACCACACTGCCACAAACACCACACTGCCACAAGCACCACACTGCCACAAGCACCACACTGCCACAAGCACCACACTGCCACAAGCACCACACTGCCACAAGCACCACAGTGCCACAAGCACCACAGTGCCACAAGCACCACACTGCCACAAGCACCACACTGCCACAAGCACCACACTGCCACAAGCACCACACTGCCACAAGCACCACACTGCCACAAGCACCACACTGCCACAAGCACCACACTGCCACAAGCACCACACAGCCACAAGCACCACAGTGCCACAGGCACCACAGTGCCACAAGCACCACAGTGCCACAAGCACCACACTGCCACAAGCACCACACTGCCACAAGCGCCACACTGCCACAAGCGCCACACTGCCACAAGCACCACACTGCCACAAGCACCACACTGCCACAAGCACCACACTGCCACAAGCACCACACTGCCACAAGCACCACAGTGCCACAAGCACCACACTGCCACAAGCACCACACTGTCACAAGCACCACAGTGCCACAAGCACCACAGTGCCACAAGCACCACAGTGCCACAAGCACCACAGTTCCACAAGCACTCATTGCCACAAGCACCACACTGCCACAAGCACCACACTGCCACAAGCACCACAGTGCCACAAGCACCACAGTGCCACAAGCACCACACTGCCACAAGCACCACACTGCCACAAGCACCACAGTGCCACAAGCACCACACTGCCACAAGCACCACACTGCCACAAGCACCACACTGCCAGAAGCACCACACTGCCACAAGCACCACAGTGCCACAAGCACCACACTGCCACAAGCACCACACTGCCACAAGCACCGCACTGCCACAAGCACCACAGTGCCACAAGCACCACAGTGCCACAAGCACCACACTGCCACAAGCACCACACTGCCACAGGCACCACAGTGCCACAAGCACCACTGTGCCACAAGCACCACACTGCCACAAGCACCACACTGCCACAAGCACCACACTGCCACAAGCACCACAGTGCCACAAGCACCACAGTGCCACAAGCACCACACTGCCACAAGCACCACACTGCCACAAGCACCACAGTGCCACAAGCACCACAGTGCCACAAGCACCACAGTGCCACAAGCACCACACTGCCACAAGCACCACACTGCCACAAGCACCACACTGCCACAAGCACCACACTGCCACAAGCACCACACTGCCACAAGCACCACACTGCCACAAGCACCACACTGCCACAAGCACCACACTGCCATAAGCACCACACTGCCACAAGCACCACACTGCCACAAGCACCACACTGCCACAAGGACCACAGTGCCACAATCACCACACTGCCACAAGCACCACACTGCCACAAGCACCACACTGCCACAAGCACCACACTGCCACAAGCACCACACTGCCACAAGCACCACACTGCCACAAGCACCACACTGCCACAAGCACCACAGTGCCACAAGCACCACAGTACCACAAGCACCACAGTGCCACAAGCACCACAGTGCCACAAGCACCACAGTACCACAAGCACCACACTGCCACAAGCACCACACTGCCACAAGCACCACACTGCCACAAGCACCACAGTGCCACAAGCACCACACTGCCACAAGCACCACACTGCCACAAGCACCACACTGCCACAAGCACCACAGTGCCACAAGCACCACACTGCCACAAGCACCACACTGCCACAAGCACCACACTGCCACAAGCACCACACTGCCACAAGCACCACACTGCCACAAGCACCACACTGCCACAAGCACCACAGTGCCACAAGCACCACAGTGCCACAAGCACCACACTGCCACAAGCACCACACTGCCACAAGCACCACAGTGCCACAAGCACCACACTGCCACAAGCACCACAGTGCCACAAGCACCACACTGCCACAAGCACCACAGTGCCACAAGCACCACAGTGCCACAAGCACCACAGTGCCACAAGCACCACAGTACCACAAGCACCACACTGCCACAAGCACCACACTGCCACAAGCACCACACTGCCACAAGCACCACACTGCCACAAGCACCACACTGCCACAAGCACCACACTGCCACAAGCACCACACTGCCACAAGCACCACACTGCCACAAGCACCACACTGCCACAAGCACCACACTGCCACAAGCACCACAGTGCCACAAGCACCACAGTGCCACAAGCACCACATTGCCACAAGCACCACAGTGCCACAAGCACCACAGTGCCACAAGCACCACAGTGCCACAAGCACCACACTGCCACAAGCACCACACTGCCACAAGCACCACAGTGCCACAAGCACCACACTGCCACAAGCACCACACTGCCACAAGCACCACACTGCCACAAGCACCACACTGCCACAAGCACCACACTGCCATAAGCACCACACTGCCACAAGCACCACACTGCCACAAGCACCACACTGCCACAAGCACCACAGTGCCACAATCACCACACTGCCACAAGCACCACACTGCCACAAGCACCACACTGCCACAAGCACCACACTGCCACAAGCACCACACTGCCACAAGCACCACACTGCCACAAGCACCACACTGCCACAAGCACCACACTGCCACAAGCACCACAGTGCCACAAGCACCACAGTACCACAAGCACCACAGTGCCACAAGCACCACACTGCCACAAGCACCACAGTACCACAAGCACCACACTGCCACAAGCACCACACTGCCACAAGCACCACACTGCCACAAGCACCACAGTGCCACAAGCACCACACTGCCACAAGCACCACACTGCCACAAGCACCACACTGCCACAAGCACCACAGTGCCACAAGCACCACACTGCCACAAGCACCACACTGCCACAAGCACCACACTGCCACAAGCACCACACTGCCACAAGCACCACACTGCCACAAGCACCACACTGCCACAAGCACCACACTGCCACAAGCACCACAGTGCCACAAGCACCACACTGCCACAAGCACCACACTGCCACAAGCACCACACTGCCACAAGCACCACAGTGCCACAAGCACCACACTGCCACATGCACCACAGTGCCACAAGCACCACACTGCCACAAGCACCACAGTGCCACAAGCACCACAGTGCCACAAGCACCACAGTGCCACAAGCACCACAGTGCCACAAGCACCACACTGCCACAAGCACCACACTGCCACAAGCACCACACTGCCACAAGCACCACACTGCCACAAGCACCACACTGCCACAAGCACCACAGTGCCACAAGCACCACACTGCCACAAGCACCACACTGCCACAAGCACCACACTGCCACAAGCACCACACTGCCACAAGCACCACACTGCCACAAGCACCACACTGCCACAAGCACCACACTGCCACAAGCACCACACTGCCACAAGCACCACACTGCCACAAGCACCACACTGCCACAAGCACCACAGTACCACAAGCACCACAGTGCCACAAGCACCACAGTGCCACAAGCACCACAGTACCACAAGCACCACACTGCCACAAGCACCACACTGCCACAAGCACCACACTGCCACAAGCACCACAGTGCCACAAGCACCACACTGCCACAAGCACCACACTGCCACAAGCACCACAGTGCCACAAGCACCACAGTGCCACAAGCACCACACTGCCACAAGCACCACACTGCCACAAGCACCACACTGCCACAAGCACCACACTGCCACAAGCACCACACTGCCACAAGCACCACACTGCCACAAGCACCACACTGCCACAAGCACCACAGTGCCACAAGCACCACACTGCCACAAGCACCACACTGCCACAAGCACCACACTGCCACAAGCACCACAGTGCCACAAGCACCACACTGCCACAAGCACCACAGTGCCACAAGCACCACACTGCCACAAGCACCACAGTGCCACAAGCACCACAGTGCCACAAGCACCACAGTGCCACAAGCACCACACTGCCACAAGCACCACACTGCCACAAGCACCACACTGCCACAAGCACCACACTGCCACAAGCACCACACTGCCACAAGCACCACACTGCCACAAGCACCACACTGCCACAAGCACCACACTGCCACAAGCACCACACTGCCACAAGCACCACACTGCCACAAGCACCACACTGCCACAAGCACCACACTGCCACAAGCACCACACTGCCACAAACACCACACTGCCACAAGCACCACAGTGCCACAAGCACCACACTGCCACAAGCACCACACTGCCACAAGCACCACAGTGCCACAAGCACCACACTGCCACAAGCACCACACTGCCACAAGCACCACAGTGCCACAAGCACCACAGTGCCACAAGCACCACAGTGCCACGAGCACCACAGTGCCACAAGCACCACAGTGCCACAAGCACCACACTGCCACAAGCACCACACTGCCACAAGCACCACACTGCCACAAGCACCACACTGCCACAAGCACCACACTGCCACAAGCACCACAGTGCCACAAGCACCACACTGCCACAAGCACCACAGTGCCACAAGCACCACAGTGCCACAAGCACCACAGTGCCACAAGCACCACAGTGCCACAAGCACCACAGTGCCACAAGCACCACACTGCCACAAGCACCACAGTGCCACAAGCACCACAGTGCCACAAGCACCACAGTGCCACAAGCACCACACTGCCACAAGCACCACACTGCCACAAGCACCACACTGCCACAAGCACCACAGTGCCACAAGCACCACACTGCCACAAGCACCACAGTGCCACAAGCACCACACTGCCACAAGCACCACAGTGCCACAAGCACCACAGTGCCACAAGCACCACAGTGCCACAAGCACCACAGTGCCACAAGCACCACACTGCCACAAGCACCACACTGCCACAAGCACCACACTGCCACAAGCACCACAGTGCCACAAGCACCACACTGCCACAAGCACCACACTGCCACAAGCACCACACTGCCACAAGCACCACACTGCCACAAGCACCACACTGCCACAAGCACCACACTGCCACAAGCACCACACTGCCACAAGCACCACAGTGCCACAAGCACCACAGTGCCACAAGCACCACAGTGCCACAAGCACCACACTGCCACAAGCACCACAGTGCCACAAGCACCACAGTGCCACAAGCACCACAGTGCCACAAGCACCACAGTGCCACAAGCACCACAGTGCCACAAGCACCACAGTGCCACAAGCACCACAGTGCCACAAGCACCACACTGCCACAAGCACCACACTGCCACAAGCACCACACTGCCACAAGCACCACACTGCCACAAGCACCACAGTGCCACAAGCACCACAGTGCCACAAGCACCACAGTGCCACAAGCACCACAGTGCCACAAGCACCACACTGCCACAAGCACCACACTGCCACAAGCACCACAGTGCCACAAGCACCACAGTGCCACAAGCACCACAGTGCCACAAGCACCACACTGCCACAAGCACCACACTGCCACAAGCACCACAGTGCCACAAGCACCACACTGCCACAAGCACCACAGTGCCACAAGCACCACAGTGCCACAAGCACCACAGTGCCACAAGCACCACAGTGCCACAAGCACCACAGTGCCACAAGCACCACAGTGCCACAAGCACCACACTGCCACAAGCACCACACTGCCACAAGCACCACAGTGCCACAAGCACCACAGTACCACAAGCACCACACTGCCACAAGCACCACACTGCCACAAGCACCACACTGCCACAAGCACCACAGTGCCACAAGCACCACACTGCCACAAGCACCACAGTGCCACAAGCACCACACTGCCACAAGCACCACACTGCCACAAGCACCACACTGCCACAAGCACCACACTGCCACAAGCACCACACTGCCACAAGCACCACAGTGCCACAAGCACCACAGTGCCACAAGCACCACACTGCCACAAGCACCACACTGCCACAAGCACCACAGTGCCACAAGCACCACACTGCCACAAGCACCACAGTGCCACAAGCACCACAGTGCCACAAGCACCACACTGCCACAAGCACCACACTGCCACGAGCACCACACTGCCACAAGCACCACAGTGCCACAAGCACCACACTGTTACAAGCACCACAGTGCCACAAGCACCACACTGCCACAAGCACCACACTGCCACAAGCACCACACTGCCACAAGCACCACAGTGCCACAAGCACCACAGTGCCACAAGCACCACAGTGCCACAAGCACCACAGTGCCACAAGCACCACAGTGCCACAAGCACCACACTGCCACATGCACCACAGTACCACAAGCACCACACTGCCACAAGCACCACAGTGCCACAAGCACCACAGTGCCACAAGCACCACAGTGCCACAAGCACCACAGTGCCACAAGCACCACAGTGCCACAAGCACCACAGTGCCACAAGCACCACACTGCCACAAGCACCACACTGCCACAAGCACCACAGTGCCACAAACACCACACTGCCACAAGCACCACACTGCCACAAGCACCACACTGCCACAAGCACCACAGTGCCACAAGCACCACAGTACCACAAGCACCACAGTGCCACAAGCACCACAGTGCCACAAGCACCACAGTGCCACAAGCACCACAGTGCCACAAGCACCACAGTGCCACAAGCACCACAGTGCCACAAGCACCACACTGCCACAAGCACCACACTGCCACAAGCACCACAGTGCCACAAACACCACACTGCCACAAGCACCACACTGCCACAAGCACCACACTGCCACAAGCACCACAGTGCCACAAGCACCACAGTACCACAAGCACCACAGTGCCACAAGCACCACAGTGCCACAAGCACCACACTGCCACAAGCACCACACTGCCACAAGCACCACAGTGCCACAAGCACCACACTGCCACAAGCACCACACTGCCACAAGCACCACACTGCCACAAGCACCACACTGCCACAAGCACCACACTGCCACAAGCACCACAGTGCCACAAGCACCACACTGCCACAAGCACCACACTGCCACAAGCACCACAGTGCCACAAGCACCACACTGCCACAAGCACCACACTGCCACAAGCACCACAGTGCCACAAGCACCACACTGCCACAAGCACCACACTGCCACAAGCACCACAGTGCCACAAGCACCACACTGCCACAAGCACCACACTGCCACAAGCACCACACTGCCACAAGCACCACAGTGCCACAAGCACCACACTGCCACAAGCACCACACTGCCACAAGCACCACACTGCCACAAGCACCACACTGCCACAAGCACCACAGTGCCACAAGCACCACAGTGCCACAAGCACCACAGTGCCACAAGCACCACACTGCCACAAGCACCACAGTGCCACAAGCACCACAGTGCCACAAGCACCACAGTGCCACAAGCACCACACTGCCACAAGCACCACAGTGCCACAAGCACCACACTGCCACAAGCACCACAGTGCCACAAGCACCACACTGCCACAAGCACCACACTGCCACAAGCACCACAGTGCCACAAGCACCACAGTGCCACAAGCACCACACTGCCACAAGCACCACACTGCCACAAGCACCACACTGCCACAAGCACCACAGTGCCACAAGCACCACAGTGCCACAATAACCACAGTGCCACAAGCACCACAGTGCCACAAGCACCACACTGCCGCAAGCACCACAGTGCTGCCACAAGCACCACAGTGCCACAAGCACCACAGTGCCACAAGCACCACAGTGCCACAAGCACCACACTGCCACAAGCACCACAGTGCCACAAGCACCACAGCCACAAGCACCACACTGCCACAAGCACCACAGTGCCACAAGCACCACACTGCCACAAGCACCACAGTGCCACAAGCACCACACTGCCACAAGCACCACACTGCCACAAGCACCACACAGCCACAAGCTCCACCGTGCCACAAGCACCACACTGCCACAAGCACTACACTGCCACAAGCACCACACTGCCACAAGCACCACACTGCCACAAGCACCACACTGCCACAAGCACCACACTGCCACAAGCACCACACTGCCACAAGCACCACAGTGCCACAAGCACCACAGTGCCACAAGCACCACACTGCCACAAGCACCACACTGCCACAAGCACCACAGTGCCACAAGCACCACACTGCCACAAGCACCACACTGCCACAAGCACCACACTGCCACAAGCACCACACTGCCACGAGCACCACACTGCCACGAGCACCACTCTGCCACGAGCACCACAGTGCCACGAACACCACACTGCCACAAGCACCACAGTGCCACAAACACCACACTGCCACAAGCACCACACTGCCACAAGCACCACACTGCCACAAGCACCACACTGCCACAAGCAACACACTGCCACAAGCACCACAGTGCCACAAGCACCACAGTGCCACAAGCACCACAGTGCCACAAGCACCACAGTGCCACAAGCACCACAGTGCCACAAGCACCACACTGCCACAAGTACCACAAGCACCACACTGCCACAAGCACCACAGTGCCACAAGCACCACAGTGCCACAAGCACCACAGTGCCACAAGCACCACAGTGCCACAAGCACCACAGTGCCACAAGCACCACAGTGCCACAAGCACCACACTGCCACAAGCACCACACTGCCACAAGCACCACAGTGCCACAAACACCACACTGCCACAAGCACCACACTGCCACAAGCACCACACTGCCACAAGCACCACAGTGCCACAAGCACCACAGTACCACAAGCACCACAGTGCCACAAGCACCACAGTGCCACAAGCACCACAGTGCCACAAGCACCACAGTGCCACAAGCACCACAGTGCCACAAGCACCACAGTGCCACAAGCACCACACTGCCACAAGCACCACACTGCCACAAGCACCACAGTGCCACAAGCCACAAGCACACACTGCCACAAGCACCACACTGCCACAAGCACCACAGTGCCACAAGCACCACAGTGCACACAACAAGCACCACACTGCCACAAGCACCACACTGCCACAAGCACCACAGTGCCACAAGCACCACACTGCCACAAGCACCACACTGCCACAAGCACCACACTGCCACAAGCACCACAGTACCACAAGCACCACACTGCCACAAGCACCACAGTGCCACAAGCACCACACTGCCACAAGCACCACACTGCCACAAGCACCACAGTGCCACAAGCACCACACTGCCACAAGCACCACACTGCCACAAGCACCACACTGCCACAAGCACCACAGTGCCACAAGCACCACACTGCCACAAGCACCACACTGCCACAAGCACCACACTGCCACAAGCACCACAGTGCCACAAGCACCACACTGCCACAAGCACCACACTGCCACAAGCACCACACTGCCACAAGCACCACAGCCACAAGCACCACAGTCCCACAAGCACCACACTGCCACAAGCACCACACTGCCACAAGCACCACACTGCCACAAGCACCACACTGCCACAAGCACCACAGTGCCACAAGCACCACACTGCCACAAGCACCACACTGCCACAAGCACCACACTGCCACAAGCACCACAGTGCCACAAGCACCACACTGCCACAAGCACCACACTGCCACAAGCACCACACTGCCACAAGCACCACACTGCCACAAGCACCACAGTGCCACAAGCACCACACTGCCACAAGCACCACACTGCCAGCACCACACTGCCACAAGCACCACACTGCCACAAGCACCACACTGCCACAAGCACCACACTGCCACAAGCACCACACTGCCACAAGCACCACACTGCCACAAGCACCACACTGCCACAAGCACCACACTGCCACAAGCACCACACTGCCACAAGCACCACACTGCCACAAGCACCACACTGCCACAAGCACCACACTGCCACAAGCACCACACTGCCACAAGCACCACACTGCCACAAGCACCACAGTGCCACAAGCACCACAGTGCCACAAGCACCACACTGCCACAAGCACCACACTGCCACAAGCACCACACTGCCACAAGCACCACACTGCCACAAGCACCACAGTGCCACAAGCACCACACTGCCACAAGCACCACACTGCCACAAGCACCACACTGCCACAAGCACCACACTGCCACAAGCACCACACTGCCACAAGCACCACACTGCCACAAGCACCACACTGCCACAAGCACCACACTGCCACAAGCACCACACTGCCACAAGCACCACACTGCCACAAGCACCACACTGCCACAAGCACCACACTGCCACAAGCACCACACTGCCACAAGCACCACACTGCCACAAGCACCACACTGCCACAAGCACCACAGTGCCACAAGCACCACACTGCCACAAGCACCACACTGCCACAAGCACCACACTGCCACAAGCACCACACTGCCACAAGCACCACACTGCCACAAGCACCACAGTGCCACAAGCACCACACTGCCACAAGCACCACACTGCCACAAGCACCACAGTGCCACAAGCACCACACTGCCACAAGCACCACACTGCCACAAGCACCACACTGCCACAAGCACCACACTGCCACAAGCACCACACTGCCACAAGCACCACACTGCCACAAGCACCACACTGCCACAAGCACCACACTGCCACAAGCACCACAGTGCCACAAGCACCACACTGCCACAAGCACCACACTGCCACAAGCACCACACTGCCACAAGCACCACACTGCCACAAGCACCACACTGCCACAAGCACCACAGTGCCACAAGCACCACACTGCCACAAGCACCTCACCTAGTTGTACTCACCTAGTTGTACTCACCTAGTTGTACTCACCTAGTTGTACTCACCTAGTTGTACTCACCTAGTTGTACTCACCTAGTTGTACTCACCTAGTTGTACTCACCTAGTTGAGGTTGCGGGGGTCGAGTCCAAGCTCCTGGCCCCGCCCCTTCACTGATCGCTACTAGGTCACTCTCCCTGAACCGTGAGCTTTATCATACCTCTGCTTAAAGCTATGTATGGATCCTGCCTCCACTACATCGCTTCCCAAACTATTCCACTTACTGACTACTCTGTGGCTGAAGAAATACTTCCTAACATCCCTGTGATTCATGTGTCTTCAACTTCCAACTGTGTCCCCTTGTTACTGTCTCCCATCTCTGGAACATTCTGTGTGTGTGTGTGTGTGTGTGTGTGTGTGTGTGTGTGTGTGTGTGTGTGTGTGTGTGTGTGTGTGTGTGTGTGTGTGTGTGTGTGTGTGTGTGTGTTTACTCACCTAATTGTAGTTGCAGGGATCGAGACTCAGCTCCTGGCCCCGCCTCTTCACTGACCGCTACTGGGTCCTCCCTCTCCCTGCTCCATGAGCTTTATCATACCTCGTCTTAAAGCTATGTATGGTTTCTGCCTCCACTACATCACTTGCCAGACTATTCCACTTCCTAACAACTTTGTGTGTGTGTTTACGATAATGTATAATTACTCAATTAAATCAGATAATTTCATCACTGTTCATTAATGTTAATCCTTAATATTCACCAGTGTTCATCTTCAGTGTTCATCCTGAGTGTTGATCTACAGGTGGTGGAGTGCCTACCAGTGCCAGTGCCACTGGGTCGCCAGGTGGTCCGTGGTAAAGGAGGTCGAGTCACAGACTGGAAGGACTGGTTCACCCATCACACTGTCATTCATGACAACATTAGTGCCACTGTGGGACTGATCTCCCAGTGGTGGCACTACACTGGTCTAGCTCACCCAGGTCAGTCTTGATAAATTAGACACATGTGCAACCCTTGGGTATCTTTATTGAGGAAACGTTTCGCCACACAGTGGCTTCATCAGTCATACAAAGGAGAATCTTGAAGAACAGGAGAATGAGGCAATCAGTCCCTCAACCTTGAGTCGATGTGGTCAGTCCATCAATCTTGAATAGAATACCTTCTCCTGCAGAGAAACAGCTTATAAACCGTAGGCAGGAGAGGTGCAGCAGTCGTAGGTGGTGTCACATTTGTCCAATGTGGAAGTAGGTCGTGCCCAAGGGTTAGGCAAGTGAAGAATTCCCAAGTATTAAGATCCCTAGAAGTTGCAGTGTCTGACAGGATTGTAGATGAATGGTTCACAGAACCGACACGTTGATAAATTAGACACATGTGTAACTCTTGGGTATCCTTATTGAGGAAACGTTTCGCCACACGTTTCCTCAATAAAGATACCCAAGGGTTGCACATGTGTCTAATTTATCAACGTGTCGGTTCTCTGAACCATTCATCTACAGGTCAGTCTTACCTGTGGTGGCACTACACTGGTCTAGCTCACCCAGGTCAATCTTACCAGTGGTGGCACTACACTGGTCTAGCTCACCCAGGTCAGTCTTACCAGTGGTGGCACTACACTGGTCTAGCTCACCCAGGTCAATCTTACCAGTGGTGGCATTACACTGGTCTAGCTCACCCAGGTCAGTCTTACCAGTGGTGGCACTACACTGGTCTAGCTCACCCACGTCAGTCTTACCAGTGGTGGCACTACACTGGTCTAGCTCACCCAGGTCAGTCTTACCAGTGGTGGCACTACACTGGTCTAGCTCACCCAGGTCAGTCTTACCAGTGGTGGCACTACACTGGTCTAGCTCACCCAGGTCAGTCTTACCAGTGGTGGCACTACACTGGTCTAGCTCACCCAGGTCAGTCTTACCAGTGGTGGCACTACACTGGTCTAGCTCACCCACGTCAGTCTTACCAGTGGTGGCACTACACTGGTCTAGCTCACCCAGGTCAGTCTTACCAGTGGTGGCACTACACTGGTCTAGCTCACCCAGGTCAGTCTTACCAGTGGTGGCACTACACTGGTCTAGCTCACCCAGGTCAGTCTTACCAGTGGTGGCACTACACTGGTCTAGCTCACCCAGGTCAGTCATATCAGTGGTAATACTGACCTGGGTGCTTAGCATGGGAGGCTAGTAAGGGCCCAGGGGCCCATGCTAACCTCCCCATGGTGTATAAATATACCTAGTTGGATGAATCTTTTTGTAGCCAGCTGGTCCAGTGGTTAACGCACTGGCCTGGAGTTTTACAACTCACTCGTCATGGGTTCTAACCCCACCCGTACCCTGGTTTATTTACAATCGTGTTACTACGATTTCATGAGTCAAAATATGCCATTAATGGTGTATGCGAGCGGCACCTTACTATATATTTCCACAGTTACAAACAGGACCTTAAATCTGGTAAATATATATAAAAATTTGTGTTTTGATTGGTTGGTTAAGGGGGGTTTAAAGCCTATCGACTACACTAGAGGACCATTAAGGTTGTACCTAAGTTTTTCACCACCAGTCAAGAATACTTTTATTCTTTAAGAAGGGATTAACGGAATCTCTCATTTGATATACACTGAGAAGTATACACCTTCTGGTGTATATTATATATACACCGAGAAGTATACACCTTCTGGTGTATATTTGATATACACCGAGATGTATACACCTTCTGGTGTATTTGATATACATCAAGAAGTATACACCTTCTGGTGTATATTTGATATACACCGAGAAGTATACACCTTCTGGTGTATATTTGATATACACCGAGAAGTATACACCTTCTGGTGTATTTGATATACACCGAGAAGTATACACCTTCTGGTGTATTTGATATACACCGAGAAGTATACACCTGGTGTATATTTGATATACACTGAGAAGTATACACCTGGTGTATATTTGATATACACTGAGAAGTATACACCTTCTGGTGTATTTGATATACATCGAGAAGTATACACCTTCTGGTGTATATTTGATATACACCGAGAAGTATACACCTTCTGGTGTATATTTGATATACACTGAGAAGTATACACCTTCTGGTGTATATTTGATATACACTGAGAAGTATACACCTTCTGGTGTATATTTGATATACACTGAGAAGTATACACCTTCTGGTGTATATTTTATATACACAGAAGTATACACCTTCTGGTGTATATTTGATATACACCGAGAAGTATACACCTTCTGGTGTATATTTGATATACAATGGGAAGTATACACCTTCTGGTGTATATTTGATATACAATGAGAAGTATACACCTTCTGGTGTATATTTGATATACAATGAGAAGTATACACCTTCTGGTGTATTTGATATACATCGAGAAGTATACACCTTCTGGTGTATATTTTATATACACAGAAGTATACACCTTCTGGTGTATATTTGATATACACCGAGAAGTATACACCTTCTGGTGTATATTTGATATACACTGAGAAGTATACACCTGGTGTATTTGATATACATCGAGAAGTATACACCTTCTGGTGTATATTTGATATACACCGAGAAGTATACACCTGGTGTATTTGATATACATCGAGAAGTATACACCTTCTGGTGTATATTTGATATACACCGAGAAGTATACACCTTCTGGTGTATATTTGATATACACTGAGAAGTATACACCTTCTGGTGTATATTTGATATACACTGAGAAGTATACACCTTCTGGTGTATATTTTATATACACAGAAGTATACACCTTCTGGTGTATATTTGATATAGACCGAGAAGTATACACCTTCTGGTGTATATTTGATATACAATGAGAAGTATACACCTTCTGGTGTATATTTGATATACAATGAGAAGTATACACCTTCTGGTGTATATTTGATATACAATGAGAAGTATACACCTGGTGTATATTTGATATACACTGAGAAATATACACCTTCTGGTGTATATTTGATATACACTGGGAAGTATACACCTGGTATATATTTGATATACACTGAGAAGTATACACCTGGTGTATATTTGATATACACCGAGAAGTATACACCTTCTGGTGTATATTTTATATACACAGAAGTATACACCTTCTGGTGTATATTTGATATACACCGAGAAGTATACACCTTCTGGTGTATATTTGATATACAATGAGAAGTATACACCTTCTGGTGTATATTTGATATACAATGAGAAGTATACACCTGGTGTATATTTGATATACACTGAGAAGTATACACCTTCTGGTGTATATTTTATATACACAGAAGTATACACCTGGTGTATATTTGATATACACCGAGAAGTATACACCTGGTGTATATTTGATATACAATGAGAAGTATACACCTTCTGGTGTATATTTGATATACAATGAGAAGTATACACCTTCTGGTGTATATTTGATATACACTGAGAAGTATACACCTTCTGGTGTATATTTGATATACACTGAGAAGTATACACCTTCTGGTGTATATTTAATATACACTGAGAAGTATACACCTTCTGGTGTATATTTGATATACACTGAGAAGTATACACCTTCTGGTGTATATTTGATATACACTGAGAAGTATACACCTTCTGGTGTATATTTTATATACACTGAGAAGTATACACCTTCTGGTGTATATTTGATATACACTGAGAAGTATACACCTCTGGTGTATATTTGATATACAATGAGAAGTATACACCTTCTGGTGTATATTTGATATACAATGAGAAGTATACACCTTCTGGTGTATATTTGATATACAATGAGAAGTATACACCTTCTGGTGTATATTTGATATACACTGAGAAGTATGCACCTTCTGGTGTATATTTGATATACACTGAGAAGTATACACCTTCTGGTGTATATTTGATATACACTGAGAAGTATACACCTTCTGGTGTATATTTGATATATACTGAGAAGTATACACCTTCTGGTGTATATTTGATATACACTGAGAAGTATACACCTTCTGGTGTATATTTGATATACACTGAGAAGTATACACCTTCTGGTGTATATTTGATATACACTGAGAAGTATACACCTTCTGGTGTATATTTTATATACACAGAAGTATACACCTTCTGGTGTATATTTGATATAGACCGAGAAGTATACACCTTCTGGTGTATATTTGATATACAATGAGAAGTATACACCTTCTGGTGTATATTTGATATACAATGAGAAGTATACACCTTCTGGTGTATATTTGATATACAATGAGAAGTATACACCTGGTGTATATTTGATATACACTGAGAAATATACACCTTCTGGTGTATATTTGATATACACTGGGAAGTATACACCTGGTATATATTTGATATACACTGAGAAGTATACACCTGGTGTATATTTGATATACACCGAGAAGTATACACCTTCTGGTGTATATTTTATATACACAGAAGTATACACCTTCTGGTGTATATTTGATATACACCGAGAAGTATACACCTTCTGGTGTATATTTGATATACAATGAGAAGTATACACCTTCTGGTGTATATTTGATATACAATGAGAAGTATACACCTGGTGTATATTTGATATACACTGAGAAGTATACACCTTCTGGTGTATATTTTATATACACAGAAGTATACACCTGGTGTATATTTGATATACACCGAGAAGTATACACCTGGTGTATATTTGATATACAATGAGAAGTATACACCTTCTGGTGTATATTTGATATACAATGAGAAGTATACACCTTCTGGTGTATATTTGATATACACTGAGAAGTATACACCTTCTGGTGTATATTTGATATACACTGAGAAGTATACACCTTCTGGTGTATATTTAATATACACTGAGAAGTATACACCTTCTGGTGTATATTTGATATACACTGAGAAGTATACACCTTCTGGTGTATATTTGATATACACTGAGAAGTATACACCTTCTGGTGTATATTTTATATACACTGAGAAGTATACACCTTCTGGTGTATATTTGATATACACTGAGAAGTATACACCTCTGGTGTATATTTGATATACAATGAGAAGTATACACCTTCTGGTGTATATTTGATATACAATGAGAAGTATACACCTTCTGGTGTATATTTGATATACAATGAGAAGTATACACCTTCTGGTGTATATTTGATATACACTGAGAAGTATGCACCTTCTGGTGTATATTTGATATACACTGAGAAGTATACACCTTCTGGTGTATATTTGATATACACTGAGAAGTATACACCTTCTGGTGTATATTTGATATATACTGAGAAGTATACACCTTCTGGTGTATATTTGATATACACTGAGAAGTATACACCTTCTGGTGTATATTTGATATACACTGAGAAGTATACACCTAGTGTATGTCTGTTGAGTAATGACTTAGTGTGTCACCTGCAAAGTTTAAAGTTTTTCCCCGAGAAACAATATAATAATAATATATTATTATTGTTATTATCATTGTTATTATTATTGTTGTTCTTGTAAATAATAATAATAATAATTTATTATTCTTGTTAATACTATTAATAAATTATTATTATTATTATTATTATTATTATTATTATTATTATTATTATTATTATTATTATTATTATTATTATTATTATTATTAATGTTTGGGTATGAGCTGGAACAATATAACTTGTCTCTTGATAATGGTCCATGACGGACAGAAATATCGCCTGAAGTTTTCTTTTCAAATTGTAAGTTAATTATGTACTGGTACTGCCACATGACTGTGTTGTGTTGCAGGTGAGGCTTCACTGCAGGCCTCCCTGGAGAGGATCGTCACGAACGTGTTCAGTACAGTACTCACTATAGGTCACTGTCCCTTCTGGTTCCCCTCACTCACCTCTACACTCCATCAGTACAACGAGATACACATTCACTTGCTGGGTGCTGACGAGCCGGAGGTGGGAGCTGTTGAATCTGGACTCATGCAGGTACCTTAGTTGCTTCCGTCAGGAACTGTTTTAGTGAGCAGACTTGAACCATTTGTGAGAAGTGGCAAGACTTCACATTTCCTGTCAAATCACTTCAGTCAACTTGGTTGAAATTAAAATCTTTCATTAAAAATATATATTCTTCTACAGATATCTTTTTAATTTACTTCTATAGCAGTGCACTGCCGTCACTGTCTTGGTAAATCATATATCTACGATCAAATTTTCACGTCATCCAGAAAATTGCAACCGAGCAGATTCTGCGTGTGTCCTTTGCACTTGTTGCGCAAGTGTTTCAGTCTTCAAACTTGAAATATATATATATATATATATATATATATATATATATATATATATATATATATATATATATATATATATATATATATATATATATATATATATATATATATATATAACAAGTCGGCCGTCTCCCACCGAGGGAGGGAGACCGAAAAAGAAAGAAAATTCCCAAAAAAGTACTTTCATCGTCATTCAACACTTTCACCTCACTCACACATAATCACTGTTTTTGCAGAGGTGCTCAGAGAGGAAGTCTGCCTCGCCTCTCATGTCTCTGTTTCTTGACTACTTTCTTTATTCTTATCAGTAACTATCTTACAAGTTATCTTGTTTTCTAACAGTTTTATTAAACCATTTTGTGTCTTCTGTCCCAAACACACCAACCTATTTTTTTTCTTTGCAAATCCCCAAACTTGGATCTTCCATCAGCTTGAAGGTTGATACTCTCCAATAACGTCTTCATTAACTAAATTTTTTGCAATAGATATTTTTCTAGTTGTCGATAAATGGAATTTCATTTTTTTGTAGTATTTGTTCTGGCAATAATTTATACCGATTTCCCCTCGGCATCCATTAACTGCCCTCTTATCTTCTCGGAAAAATGCTGCTTGTAATCGAAATTCCTCCCTTTGACCTGACAAAATATATTGGTATTCTGAAGTTGGTAAGCATCTCAACTCTCCTGCATTCCCTAACATCATTGCCTCTCTCTGCTGCATTATCTAACATCACTGCCTCTCTCTCCTGCATTCCCTAACATCATTGCCTCTCTCTGCTGCATTATCTAACATCACTGCCTCTCTCTCCTGCATTCTCTAACATCATTGCCTCTCTCTGCTGCATTCTCTTACATCACTTCCTCTCTCTCTCCTGCATTCCCTAACATCTCTGCCTCTCTCTCCTGCATTCCCTAACATCATTGCCTCTCTCTGCTGCATTCCCTAACATCACTGCCTCTCTCTCCTGCATTCCCTAACATCATTGCCTCTCTCTGCTGCATTCCCTAACATCACTGCCTCTCTCTCCTGCATTCCCTAACATCATTGCCTCTCTCTGCTGCATTCTCTAACATCACTGCCTCTCTCTCCTGCATTCCCTAACATCATTGCCTCTCTCTCTCCTGCATTCCCTAACATCATTGCCTCTCTCTGCTGCATTCTCTAACATCACTTCCTCTCTCTCTCCTGCATTCCCTAACATCACTGCCTCTCTCTCCTGCATTCCCTAACATCATTGCCTCTCTCTGCTGCATTCCCTAACATCACTGCCTCTCTCTCCTGCATTCCCTAACATCATTGCCTCTCTCTGCTGCATTCCCTAACATCACTGCCTCTCTCTCCTGCATTCCCTAACATCATTGCCTCTCTCTGCTGCATTCTCTAACATCACTGCCTCTCTCTCCTGCATTCCCTAACATCATTGCCTCTCTCTCTCCTGCATTCCCTAACATCATTGCCTCTCTCTGCTGCATTCTCTAACATCACTTCCTCTCTCTCTCCTGCATTCCCTAACATCACTGCCTCTCTCTCCTGCATTCCCTAACATCATTGCCTCTCTCTGCTGCATTCCCTAACATCACTGCCTCTCTCTCCTGCATTCCCTAACATCATTGCCTCTCTCTGCTGCATTCTCTAACATCACTGCCTCTCTCTCCTGCATTCCCTAACATCATTGCCTCTCTCTGCTGCATTCCCTAACATCACTGCCTCTCTCTCCTGCATTCCCTAACATCATTGCCTCTCTCTGCTGCATTCCCTAACATCACTGCCTCTCTCTCCTGCATTCCCTAACATCATTGCCTCTCTCTGCTGCATTCCCTAACATCACTGCCTCTCTCTCCTGCATTCCCTAACATCATTGCCTCTCTCTGCTGCATTCTCTAACATCACTTCCTCTCTCTCTCCTGCATTCCCTAACATCACTGCCTCTCTCTCCTGCATTCCCTAACATCATTGCCTCTCTCTGCTGCATTCCCTAACATCACTGCCTCTCTCTCCTGCATTCCCTAACATCATTGCCTCTCTCTGCTGCATTCCCTAACATCACTGCCTCTCTCTCCTGCATTCCCTAACATCATTGCCTCTCTCTGCTGCATTCCCTAACATCACTGCCTCTCTCTCCTGCATTCCCTAACATCACTGCCTCTCTCTCCTGCATTCCCTAACATCACTACCTCTAGCGCCGAGATAGATAATGAGGTTGTTATCATTACCTGAAATAATCATGTGATGTAGTGGCTATATCACTGACACCAGTCCCCAGGGGACACAGTCTCGCCCTCTCATCACTCCTACACAAAGTCCTCTCCGTGTATCTGGCCAATAAGTTTCCAATAATAAGCAAATTCTTATCTTTACACACGTGGAAATTTTTGTTCTACCCATTTTCTTGTCGGTAACTGTACGTTCATCCTGAAGAACAGCAAAGTTATTTCCGTTCTTCAAGTCTGGTTCTTCATCCTTTTTTCCCTGGCAACCTAAATTTTCACTCGTTATCAATGGTCACTTCACATTCATTATTACACTTCCTCTTCTTCTTATACTAACGAATTTCTAATTTCTAACTTTCTTCCCTGCAGATTCGAACCTTATCCATTATAACTCAATTCTGTTTCTAAATCACAACAATTCTCCTCAAGGTTAACACGCAAGACATGGTTCAAGGACTCCAGTGAAAATAAGTCACTGACTTCTTTTTTGGGGTTATTCTAGGTAATTTACACCTTGTACTTATGTGTAACTGTGCATAAATAAACTTACTAAAGTTAGTAAATTATAACACACCAACCTAGATTTCTCAAACCGTTCCACGGGCGGAGATAGAACCAGCGATCAGAAAGTTTTAAAACTCTCAATACACTAGACTATAGAGGTTCAGAAAACTTCCTTTTACTACTGACCTCTGAGTTCAGGACGTGCTGGCTTCAAGGCCACCTTAGTTACACTGATGATGATACACGCGGGATGTTGTTTATCATTCAGGTGTTTACTGGGTTTTGCAGGTGGCGAGCCGGGTGTTGGGGCGCCCGATTGTGGTGACGCTGGTAGCGCCAGACCTGGCCCACCACCCTCAGACCTTCTCATGGACGCCCACACGCCCACACCAGGTCAGTCACATTGGTACCCTGTCACTCATCAACCGTAGTTCAGTCACCCCTCAGTAACAGAACAGTCACCCTCAGTAACAGAACAGTCACCCTCAGCAACAGTACAGTCACCCTCAGTAACAGAACAGTCACCCTCAGTAACAGAACAGTCACCTTCAGTAACAGTACAGTCACCCTTAGTAACAGAATAGTCACCCTCAGTAACAGAACAGTCACCCTCAATAACAGTACAGTCACCCTCAACAGTGGTGACTGTGACCTAACACTGTACCTCCACCTCAACAGTGGTGACTGTGACCTAACACTGTACCTCCACCTCAACAGTGGTGACTGTGACCTAACACTGTACCTCCACCTCAACAGTGGTGACTGTGACCTAACACTGTACCTCCACCTCAACAGTGGTGACTGTGACCTAACACTGTACCTCCACCTCAACAGTGGTGACTGTGACCTAACACTGTACCTCCACCTCAACAGTGGTGACTGTGACCTAACACTGTACCTCCACCTCAACAGTGGTGACTGTGACCTAACACTGTACCTCCACCTCAACACTGATGTTAGGATCCAATACTTGAAAGTGTTAACAGACACCCACCTTGTATAACAGACACCCACCTTGTATAACAGACACCCACCTTGTATAACAGACACCCACCTTGTATAACAGACACCCACCTTGTATAACAGACACCCACCTTGTATAACAGACACCCACCTTGTATAACAGACACCCACCTTGTATAACAGACACCCACCTTGTATAACAGACACCCACCTTGTATAACAGACACCCACCTTGTATAACAGACACCCACCTTGTATAACGGACACCCACCTTGTATAACGGACACCCACCTTGTATAACGGACACCCACCTTGTATAACAGACACCCACCTTGTATAACAGACACCCACCTTGTATAACAGACACCCACCTTGTATAACAGACACCCACCTTGTATAACAGACACCCACCTTGTATAACGGACACCCACCTTGTATAACGGACACCCACCTTGTATAACAGACACCCACCTTGTATAACAGACACCCACCTTGTATAACAGACACCCACCTTGTATAACAGACACCCACCTTGTATAACAGTCACCCACCTTGTATAACAGACACCCACCTTGTATAACAGACACCCACCTTGTATAACAGACACCCACCTTGTATAACAGACACCCACCTTGTATAACAGACACCCACCTTGTATAACAGACACCCACCTTGTATAACAGACACCCACCTTGTATAACAGACACCCACCTTGTATAACGGACACCCACCTTGTATAACGGACACCCACCTTGTATAACAGACACCCACCTTGTATAACAGACACCCACCTTGTATAACAGACACCCACCTTGTATAACAGACACCCACCTTGTATAACAGACACCCACCTTGTATAACAGACACCCACCTTGTATAACAGACACCCACCTTGTATAACAGACACCCACCTTGTATAACACACACCCACCTTGTATAACAGACACCCACCTTGTATAACAGACACCCACCTTGTATAACAGTCACCCACCTTGTATAACAGACACCCACCTTGTATAACAGACACCCACCTTGTATAACAGACACCCACCTTGTATAACAGACACCCACCTTGTATAACAGACACCCACCTTGTATAACAGACACCCACCTTGTATAACAGACACCCACCTTGTATAACAGATACCCACCTTGTATAACAGACCCCCACCTTGTATAACACACCCCCACCTTGTATAACAGACACCCACCTTGTATAACAGACACCCACCTTGTATAACAGACACCCACCTTGTATAACAGACACCCACCTTGTATAACGGACACCCACCTTGTATAACGGACACCCACCTTGTATAACAGACACCCACCTTGTATAACAGACACCCACCTTGTATAACAGACACCCACCTTGTATAACAGACACCCACCTTGTATAACAGACACCCACCTTGTATAACAGACACCCACCTTGTATAACAGACACCCACCTTGTATAACAGACACCCACCTTGTATAACGGACACCCACCTTGTATAACGGACACCCACCTTGTATAACGGACACCCACCTTGTATAACAGACCCCCACCTTGTATAACAGACACCCACCTTGTATAACGGACCCCCACCTTGTATAACGGACACCCACCTTGTATAACGGACACCCACCTTGTATAACAGACACCCACCTTGTATAACAGACACCCACCTTGTATAACGGACACCCACCTTGTATAACGGACACCCACCTTGTATAACGGACACCCACCTTGTATAACAGACACCCACCTTGTATAACAGACACCCACCTTGTATAACAGACACCCACCTTGTATAACAGACACCCACCTTGTATAACAGACACCCACCTTGTATAACAGACACCCACCTTGTATAACAGACACCCACTTTGTATAACAGACACCCACCTTGTATAACAGACACCCACCTTGTATAACAGACACCCACCTTGTATAACGGACACCCACCTTGTATAACAGACACCCACCTTGTATAACAGACACCCACCTTGTATAACAGACCCCCACCTTGTATAACGGACACCCACCTTGTATAACGGACACCCACCTTGTATAACAGACACCCACCTTGTATAACAGACACCCACCTTGTATAACAGACACCCACCTTGTATAACAGACCCCCACCTTGTATAACAGACACCCACCTTGTATAACGGACACCCACCTTGTATAACGGACACCCACCTTGTATAACAGACACCCACCTTGTATAACAGACACCCACCTTGTATAACAGACACCCAACTTGTATAACAGACACCCACCTTGTATAACAGACACCCACCTTGTATAACAGACACCCACCTTGTATAACAGACACCCACCTTGTATAACAGACACCCACATACACCCACCTTGACACCCACCTTGTATAACAGACACCCAACTTGTATAACAGACACCCACCTTGTATAACAGACACCCACCTTGTATAACAGACACCCACCTTGTATAACGGACACCCACCTTGTATAACAGACACCCACCTTGTATAACAGACACCCACCTTGTATAACAGACACCCACCTTGTATAACGGACACCCACCTTGTATAACGGACACCCACCTTGTATAACAGACACCCACTTTGTATAACAGACACCCACCTTGTATAACAGACACTCACCTTGTATAACAGACACCCACCTTGTATAACGGACACCTACCTTGTATAACAGACACCCACCTTGTATAACAGACACACACCTTGTATAACAGACACCCACCTTGTATAACGGACACCTACCTTGTATAAGAGACACCAACCTTGTATAAGAGACACCCACCTTGTATAACGGACACCCACCTTGTATAACAGACACCCACCTTGTATAACAGACACCCACCTTGTATAACAGACACCCACCTTGTATAACGGACACCCACATTGTATAACGGACACCCACCTTGTATAACAGACACCCACCTTGTATAACAGACACCCACCTTGTATAACAGACACCCACCTTGTATAACAGACACCCACCTTGTATAACAGACACTCACCTTGTATAACAGACACCCACCTTGTATAACGGACACCTACCTTGTATAACAGACACCCACCTTGTATAACAGACACACACCTTGTATAACAGACACCCACCTTGTATAACGGACACCTACCTTGTATAAGAGACACCCACCTTGTATAAGAGACACCCACCTTGTATAAGAGACACCCACCTTGTACTGGACGCAGCTGTGTGTACTGGACGCAGCTGTGTGTACTGGACGCAGCTGTGTGTACTGGACGCAGCTGTGTGTACTGGACGCAGCTGTGTGTACTGGACGCAGCTGTGTGTACTGGACGCAGCTGTGTGTACTGGACGCAGCTGTGTGTACTGGACGCAGCTGTGTGTACTGGACGCTGCTGTGTGTACTGGACGTAGCTGTGTGTACTGGACGCAGCTGTGTGTACTGGACGCAGCTGTGTGTACTGGACGCAGTTGTGTGTACTGGACGCAGCTGTGTGTACTGGACGCAGCTGTGTGTACTGGACGCAGCTGTGTACTGGACGCAGCTGTGTGTACTGGACGCAGCTGTGTGTACTGCACGCAGCTGTGTGTACTGGACGCAGCTGTGTGTACTGGACGCAGCTGTGTGTACTGGACACAGCTGTGTGTACTGGACGCAGCTGTGTGTACTGGACGCAGCTGTGTGTACTGGACGCAGCTGTGTGTACTGGACACAGCTGTGTGTACTGGACGCAGCTGTGTGTACTGGACGCAGCTGTGTGTACTGGACGCAGCTGTGTGTACTGGACGCTGTTGTGTGTACTGGACGCAGCTGTGTGTACTGGACGCAGCTGTATGTACTGGACGCAGCTGTGTGTACTGGACGCTGCTGTGTGTACTGGACGTAGCTGTGTGTACTGGACGCAGCTGTGTGTACTGGACGCAGCTGTGTGTACTGGACGCAGTTGTGTGTACTGGACGCAGCTGTGTGTACTGGACGCAGCTGTGTGTACTGGACGCAGCTGTGTGTACTGGACGCAGCTGTGTGTACTGGACGCAGCTGTGTGTACTGGACGCAGCTGTGTGTACTGGACGCTGCTGTGTGTACTGGACGTAGCTGTGTGTACTGGACGCAGCTGTGTGTACTGGACGCAGCTGTGTGTACTGGACGCAGTTGTGTGTACTGGACGCAGCTGTGTGTACTGGACGCAGCTGTGTGTACTGGACGCAGCTGTGTACTGGACGCAGCTGTGTGTACTGGACGCAGCTGTGTGTACTGCACGCAGCTGTGTGTACTGGACGCAGCTGTGTGTACTGGACGCAGCTGTGTGTACTGGACACAGCTGTGTGTACTGGACGCAGCTGTGTGTACTGGACGCAGCTGTGTGTACTGGACGCAGCTGTGTGTACTGGACACAGCTGTGTGTACTGGACGCAGCTGTGTGTACTGGACGCAGCTGTGTGTACTGGACGCAGCTGTGTGTACTGGACGCTGTTGTGTGTACTGGACGCAGCTGTGTGTACTGGACGCAGCTGTATGTACTGGACGCAGCTGTGTGTACTGGACGCTGCTGTGTGTACTGGACGTAGCTGTGTGTACTGGACGCAGCTGTGTGTACTGGACGCAGCTGTGTGTACTGGACGCAGTTGTGTGTACTGGACGCAGCTGTGTGTACTGGACGCAGCTGTGTGTACTGGACGCAGCTGTGTACTGGACGCAGCTGTGTGTACTGGACGCAGCTGTGTGTACTGCACGCAGCTGTGTGTACTGGACGCAGCTGTGTGTACTGGACGCAGCTGTGTGTACTGGACACAGCTGTGTGTACTGGACGCAGCTGTGTGTACTGGACGCAGCTGTGTGTACTGGACGCAGCTGTGTGTACTGGACGCAGCTGTGTGTACTGGACACAGCTGTGTGTACTGGACGCAGCTGTGTACTGGACGCAGCTGTGTGTACTGGACACAGCTGTGTGTACTGGACGCAGCTGTGTGTATTGGACGCAGCTGTGTGTACTGGACGCTGCTGTGTGTACTGGACGCAGCTGTGTGTACTGGACGCAGCTGTGTGTACTGGACGCAGCTGTGTGTACTGGACGCTGCTGTGTGTACTGGACGTAGCTGTGTGTACTGGACGCAGCTGTGTGTACTGGACGAAGCTGTGTGTACTGGACGCAGTTGTGTGTACTGGACGCAGCTGTGTGTACTGGACGCAGCTGTGTACTGGACGCAGCTGTGTGTACTGGACGCAGCTGTGTGTACTGCACGCAGCTGTGTGTACTGGACGCAGCTGTGTGTACTGGACGCAGCTGTGTGTACTGGACACAGCTGTGTGTACTGGACGCAGCTGTGTACTGGACGCAGCTGTGTGTACTGGACGCAGCTGTGTTTACTGGACGCAGCTGTGTGTACTGGACGCAGCTGTGTACTGGACGCAGCTGTGTGTACTGGACACAGCTGTGTGTACTGGACGCAGCTGTGTACTGGACGCAGCTGTGTGTACTGGACACAGCTGTGTGTACTGGACGCAGCTGTGTACTGGACGCAGCTGTGTGTACTGGACACAGCTGTGACCGGAAACATTCTATATCTAATGTATTTTTAACTTTAAGTTTAGATCAAATATTCTCTCTACGTTTACAACATTTTCAAGTTTATAATTCGGAAAATTATTAATAACTGAAGAGAAATGAAAAATCTTGATGTGTGGTGACAATTTTCACATTGTTGTCAGGTAGCTCTGGAAATTTTAGAATTGAAGTTTAAGGGACATTAGGGGCCAGTATAAAAATATAAGAATGAGGAACACTGCAGTAGGCCTACTGGTCTATACTGGGTAAGTTATCCTGTAATCCAACCCCTTCCATCAAATTCAACTTCTCTGTTATAGTCGGAGGAGGAACTAAGTGACTACTGTGTTGTTATTACAACATTAATGACCAGTTATGAAGTTTAACACTGAGATGACGCCTCCACAAACAGTTTTTTTCACAAATCAATTTTAGAGCCTAAGAGATGTTATCGTAAATCAGCCAACCCCCCAGGATGCCACCCACACCAGTAGACTAAAACTCAGGTACCTACTTACTGCTAAGTGAACAAGGGCAGCAGGTATAAGGAAACATGACGGCGTTTCCACCCTTGCCGGGGATCGAGCCACTTTCTGTGCCAACAGGTGGTGTAGGTGTGTGTATGTACCTGTGTGGGTATGTTCAGGTGTAGGTATAACAAGTGGTGTAAATATATGTGGGTATGTGTATAAACTATTGGTGTTTCAGGTAACGTCGTCAGTGAGGGCGGTGACTTACTCTGGTCTCTACCACGACTTCTGGCGGGACCATCTTGCTACCAGTGACACTCACGCTCAGGTGAGCTGCACACTTATACAATTCATCTTATAATGATATTTAGCGTGTATAGGTGAAGGACGTCAGTGATGTGTTGTATGAAAATGAAACTGATAATGATGTGTTATCTCCAGGTGAGTCGACCCCAAGTGGCACTAGCTATCCACCCTGGAGTACACACGGATGAGATGCTGGTCCTGTGGAAGCCCACACTCCAGCTCCTGGCCTACGAGCACGTCCCTCTCGTCATGACCACCTACAACGAGGCAGAGTTTCACACCACACTCCAGGTACTCCCACTACAGTATAACTATGTTTCCTCTGCTGTATTTATACGTCTTCTGTGCCTTATTTATAAGGCATAAATACGTCTCGTCTAGTGTATTTGTGTTTTCTATCCTGAATTTATACATCTTTTTCATGTAAATACGTCTCATCTGCTGTGTAATACGCATCCCTTGGAATATTTATATGCTCCTATGCTATATTAATATATCTCTTGTTCATTTAATGTTTTCTCTGCTGTATAAATATGCCATATATTAGTTTCTGGAGTATGAAAACATTTCTTCAGGAAGGCAACAATGCTGTACCATAAATAATAAAGAATGTTGGAAGTTAATAGCTAACCACTGGATACCGAGAATGTTTGTCTCCTCAGAAACTGGAGACTCTGCAAGCCAATGTGGTACACGGGGATGTGAACCCACTGCGCTCCCTCCATCTCAAGCAGACACCTTACGAGCCTGACCATGTGTGGGCAGCCAACTCCTACATCATTGCCATTGACAACAGTAGGACATCGTAGAACTGCCCCTCGACTTCTCTGGACCATCACCTGTCGGATCTGATTCCCCTTGTGCCGGATCAAGTTGCGTATTGTCCATGGGAGTGAAAACAAAAGACACGAGTTGCAGAAACAAGCTTTAATTGTGACAAATATTAGCCTTTATTGCAATAAAAACCATTGTGCAACTTGCCATCAGGATGCATTTGTAGCCAGAGTCCTAGACAAGTGTTGAGTAAGTGGCAGCACGCAACTTCATGTCGTCTTTCTCACAGAGTAATTCCAGAACCCAGAAAGTTGATATATTGTGTGAAAATTGTTCTTATATGAATGTAAAGATAGCGGTAGGAAGGTGCCGCACCACGGGGATCTCAACCAAAATTAACTTCCCGCAGTATGGGTGGGGTTAGAACCTACGGCGAGTGAGTCGTAAAACTCCAGGCCAGTGCGTAAGCCACTAGGTATACACCATAGGAAGGTTAGCATGGGCCACCACTGTGACCACAAATGTAAGTTACTAACCCCATCCATTCACTAGTTTGTTTGCAATCGTATTATAACAATTTCCTGAGTCAAAATTGACAAAATATATGGATATGCATTATTGAACAATCTGGAAAAAGTGATACAAGATGGAAAACAATCACGGGAAGATTTCAGTGATAGCTCTAGGCCTTTCGTGTTGCAGCCAACACTTTTTCAAAAGCTTGCAATGTTAAAAAGGGAATTCTATTCCCTCGTCAACATTGCAAACTCTTGAAAAAGTGCAACACGAAAGGCCTAGAGCTATCATTCTACTCCCACCGTGGTTGTTCATTTGAATATACACGCATGAAGCACGCTAGTAAATATGTGTTAGTGATTTCTGGCACTGTTTACCCTACATCCACTTACTCCTGACACCATATAACCCTAATTTTTAAAAGGGGTGGAGGGGTAAGCCAGCGGAAGACCTCGGTCAGATGACCAATGTTCCAACTGCTGGTGGTCATCATATGACTAAGACCCGCGCCAGGAAACACTTGTCCTGTTTCCTGACAAACCTTACCTAACCTAACCATATTGTAAATAATCGTAGACTTGTTGAAGGCTACTTTAGCAATGGAGGAAAGTAACACCAGTGGGGAGGGTGGCCGCAGGATCACTTACAGTGGTGAGATGAACAAGTGTTGGAAAACGTCAGTGAGGGGGCCGAGAGCTGTGTCTTCACCTGGACGACAACTCTATCATCAGTCATCTTTGAAAAGTTTGTTTTGTGATGTTGATGAGAGCATCTATAATGTCACAGTTTATTCCTTAAAGAAATATTATAAACCCTGGGTTTGTAAAACATTGTATCCCAGGGAAGAGTTCTTGGAGGGGCGATGTGCAAGTGCACTGGATACATAGTATACAAACAGTGGTTTATTCCTCTCATCGCATAAACGCTGACAGTTTACTTTAGGTTATGTGCAGTCTTAATGACCCTAGTGTAGTCGACAGGCTGTAAACCCCATCAACCAACCAACCAGCCAAGTGGACATGGGAGTATGAGATAGAATTACCATTATTTTATGGTTGTTGCGTTGAGTTACAACTTTATAAGAGAAGATTCTCACTGAGAGTGTTTACCAACACTGGATACTCAACAGTCTCTGTTTTGTTGACTGCGAATTCCTTGGCATCGTCTGAAGTTTTCTGGAATAAAACAGCGCTCCAGAAAACGACAAAGAAAATAGCATACATAGTAATGATTATCCTGTAGCCAATCTTGTTGATGAGGATCGGTCGAGAGTGTGGGTGCCTTTCGTTAACGTTAGTGACAGTCTTCTCAGAGCCCTCCGCTTCATTGAGGTGGACCATTTCAAGGATAGTGGTGGGTGAGGGAGACACCTTTGGTGAGCCGTAGTGATGGTTGCACTCCACCAGAGTGTGCACGAGGATGGTCAGGAAGGCGAAGACAATGGAACTGAAGAACCATATGTCTATCATCTTAAAGTAGGAGGTCTTGGGGAGGTTGTCGGAGATCTGGGAGAAGATGGTGGAGAGCACCAGCAGCGCCGTCAGCGACACCATGATACGGTTCTGGAAGTCGAACCACTTGAAGAGGAAGGTGCTGAAGGAGATGACGTTGATAAGTGTTGTTGGGATGAAGATGGTCACCACCTGCGGGAAATGGATGAGATAGCCCTTATATATATATATATATATATATATATATATATATATATATATATATATATATATATATATATATATATATATATATATATATATATATATATATATATATATATATATATATATATGTGTGTGTAATAGGTTGGTAGACAGCAACCACCCAGGGAGGTACTACCGTCCTGCCAAGTGAGTGTAAAACGAAAGCCTGTAATTGTTTTACATGATGGTAGGATTGCTGGTGTCTTTTGTCTGTCTCATAAATATGCAAGATTACAGGCATGTCTTGCTACTTCTACTTACACTTAGGTCACACTACACATACATGTGCACGTTTATTTATACACACTCATCTGAGTTTTCTTTGATTTTATCTTAATAGTTCTTGGTCTTATTACTTTTCCTTTTATATCCATGGGGAAGTGGAATAAGAATCTTTCCTCCGTAAGCCATGCGTGTTGTAAAAGTCAACTAAAATGCCGGGAACAATGAGCTAGTAACCCCTTTTCCTGTAAAGATTACTAAAAAGAATAATAATAAGAAAATTGTCAAAGTGAGAAGTCTGAATGTGCGTGAATGTTGTGCAAATGATAAGAAAGAGATGATTGTGGATGTTATGAATGAGAAGAAACTGGATGTCCTGGCTTTAAGTGAAACAAAGCTGAAGGGGGTGGGAGAGTTTCAATGGAGAGGAATAAATGGGATTAGGTCAGGGGTTTCAAATAGAGTTAGAGCTAAAGAAGGAGCAGCAATAATGTTGAAGGATAAGCTATGACAGGAAAAGAGGGACTACAAATGTATTAATTCAAGGATTATGTGGAGTAAAATAAAGATTGGATGTGAAAAGTGGGTTATAGTAAGCGTGTATGCACCTGGAGAAGAGAGAAGTGTAGAGGAAAGAGAGAGATTTTGGGAATTGTTGAGTGAATGCGTGGGGAGTTTTGAATCAAGTGTGAGAGTAATGGTGGTTGGGGATTTCAATGCTAAAGTGGGTAAAAATGTTATGGAGGGAGTAGTAGGTAAATTTGGGGTGCCAGGGGTAAATGTAAATGGGGAGCCTTTAATTGAGCTATGTGTAGAAAGAAATTTGGTAATAAGTAATACATATTTTATGAAAAAAAAAGGATAAATAAATATACAAGGTATGATGTAGCACGTAATGAAAGTAGTTTATTAGATTATGTATTGGTGGATAAAAGGTTGATGGGTAGGCTCCAGGATGTACATGTTTATAGAGGGGCAACTGATATATCGGATCATTATTTAGTTGTAGCTACAGTTAGAGTAAGAGGTAGATGGGAAAAGAGGAAGGTGGCAACAACAAGTAAGAGGGAGGTGAAAGTGTATAAACTAAGGGAAGAGGAAGTTCGGGTGAGATATAAGCGACTATTGGCAGAAAGGTGGGCTAGTGCAAAGATGAGTAGTGGGGGGGGGGGTGAAGAGGGTTGGAATAGTTTTAAAAATGCAGTATTAGAATGTGGGGCAGAAGTTTGTGGTTATAGGAGGGTGGGAGCAGGAGGAAAGAGGAGTGATTGGTGGAATGATGAAGTAAAGGGCGTGATAAAAGAGAAAAAGTTAGCTTATGAGAGGTTTTTACAAAGCAGAAGTGTTATAAGAAGAGCAGAGTATATGGAGAGTAAAAGAAAGGTGAAGAGAGTGGTGAGAGAGTGCAAAAGGAGAGCAGATGATAGAGTGGGAGAGGCACTGTCAAGAAATTTTAATGAAAATAAGAAAAAATTTTGGAGTGAGTTAAACAAGTTAAGAAAGCCTAGGGAAAGTATGGATTTGTCAGTTAAAAACAGAGTAGGGGAGTTAGTAGATGGGGAGATGGAGGTATTAGGTAGATGGCGAGAATATTTTGAGGAACTTTTAAATGTTGAGGAAGAAAGGGAGGCGGTAATTTCATGCACTGGCCAGGGAGATATACCATCTTTTAGGAGTGAAGAAGAGCAGAATGTAAGTGTGGTGGAGGTACGTGAGGAATTACGTAGAATGAAAGGGGGTAAAGCAGCTGGAACTGATGGGATCATGACAGAAATGTTAAAAGCAGGGGGGATATAGTGTTGGAGTGGTTGGTACTTTTGTTTAATAAATGTATGAAAGAGAGGAAGGTACCTAGGGATTGGCGGAGAGCATGTATAGTCCCTTTATATAAAGGGAAAGGGGACAAAAGAGATTGTAAAAATTATAGAGGAATAAGTTTACTGAGTATACCAGGAAAAGTGTACGGTAGGGTTATAATTGAAAGAATTAGAGGTAAGACAGAATGTAGAATTGCGGATGAGCAAGGAGGCTTCAGAGTGGATAGGGGATGTGTAGATCAAGTGTTTACATTGAAGCATATATGTGAACAGTATTTAGATAAAGGTAGGGAAGTTTTTATTGCATTTATGGATTTAGAAAAGGCATATGATAGAATGGATATAGGAGCAATGTGGCAGATGTTGCAAGTATATGGAATAGGTGGTAAGTTACTAAATGCTGTTAAGAGTTTTTATGAGGATAGTGAGGCTCAGGTTAGGGTGTGTAGAAGAGAGGGAGACTACTTCCCGGTAAAAGTAGGTCTTAGACAGGGATGTGTAAAGTCACCATGGTTGTTTAATATATTTATAGATGGGGTTGTAAAAGAAGTAAATGCTAGGGTGTTCGGGAGAGGGGTGGGATTAAATTATGGGGAATCAAATTCAAAATGGGAATTGACACAGTTACTTTTTGCTGATGATACTGTGTTTATGGGAGATTCTAAAGAAAAATTGCCAAGGTTAGTGGATGAGTTTGGGAATGTGTGTAAAGGTAGAAAGTTGAAAGTGAACATAGAAAAGAGTAAGGTGATGAGGGTATCAAATGATTTAGATAAAGAAAAATTGGATATCAAATTGGGGAGGAGGAGTATGGAAGAAGTGAATGTTTTCAGATACTTGGGAGTTGACGTGTCGGCGGATGGATTTGTGAAGGATGAGGTTAATCATAGAATTGATGAGGGAAAAAAGGTGAGTGGTACGTTGAGGTATATGTGGAGTCAAAAAACGTTATCTATGAAGGCAAAGAAGGGAATGTATGAAAGTATAGTAGTACCAACACTCTTATATGGGTGTGAAGCTTGGGTGGTAAATGCAGCAGCGAGGAGACGGTTGGAGGAAGTGGAGATGTCCTGTCTAAGGGTAATGTGTGGTGTAAATATTATGCAGAAAATTCGGAGTGTGGAAATTAGGAGAAGGTGTGGAGTTAATAAAAGTATTAGTCAGAGGGCAGAAGAGGGGTTGTTGAGGTGGTTTGGTCATTTAGAGAAAATGGATGAAAGTAGAATGACATGGAAAGCATATAAATCTATAGGGGAAGGAAGGAGGGGTAGGGGTCGTCCTCGAAAGGGTTGGAGAGAGGGGGTAAAGAAGGTTTTGTGGGCGAGGGGCTTGGACTTCCAGCAAGCGTGCGTGAGCGTGTTAGATAGGAGTGAATGGAGACGAATGATACTTGGGGCCTGACGATCTGTTGGAGTGTGAGCAGGGTAATATTTAGTGAAGGGATTCAGGGAAACCGGTTATTTTCATATAGTCGGACTTGAGTCCTGGAAATGGGAAGTACAATGCCTGCACTTTAAAGGAGGGGTTTGGGATATTGGCAGTTTGGAGGGACATGTTGTGTATCTTTATATGTGTATGCTTCTAAACTGTTGTATTCTGAGCACCTCTGCAAAAACAGTGATAATGTGTGAGTGTGGTGAAAGTGTTGAATGATGATGAAAGTATTTTCTTTTTGGGGATTTTCTTTCTTTTTGGGTCACCAAGCCTCGGTGGGAGACGGCCGACTTGTTGAAAAAAAATTATATATATATATATATATACACATATATATATATATATATATATATATATATACACATATATATATATATATATATATATATATATATACACACATATATATATATATATATACACACACATATATATATATATATATATACACATATATATATATATATATATATACACATATATATATATATATATATACACATATATATATATATATATATATATATATACACATATATATATATATATATATAAAAATATATATATATATATATATATATATATATATATATATATATATATATATATATATATATATATATATATATATATATATATATATATATATATATATATATATATATATATATATATATATATATATATATATATATATATATATATATATATATATATATATATATATATATATATATATATATATATATTCTTTTTTATTATCACACTGGCCGATTCCCACCAAGGCAGGGTGGCCCGAAAAAGAAAAACTTTCACCATCATTCACTCCTTCACTGTCTTGCCAGAAAGGTGCTTTACACTACAGTTTTTAAACTGCAACATTAACACCCCTCCTTCAGAGTGCAGGCACTGTACTTCCCATCTCCAGGACTCAAGTCCGGCCTGCCGGTTTCCCTGAACCCCTTCATAAAAGTTTCTTTGCTCACACTCCAACAGCACGTCAAGTATTAAAAACCATTTGTCTCCATTCACTCCTATCAAACACGCTCACCCATGCCTGCTGGAAGTCCAAGCCCCTCGCACACAAAACCTCCTTTACCCCCTCCCTCCAACCTTTCCTAGGCCGACCTCTACCCCGCCTTCCTTCCACTACAGATTGATACACTCTTGAAGTCACTCTGTTTCGCTCCATTCTCTCTACATGCCCGAACCACCTCAACAACCCTTCCTCAGCCTTCTGGACAACAGTTTTGGTAATCCTGCACATCCTCCTAATTTCCAAACTACGAATTCTCTGCATTATATTCACACCACACATTGCCCTCAGACATGACATCTCCACTGCCTCCAGCCTTCTCCTCGCTGCAACATTCATCACCCATGCTTCACACCCATATAAGAGCGTTGGTAAAACTATACTCTCATACATTCCCCTCTTTGCCTCCAAGGACAAAGTTCTTTGTCTCCACAGACTTCTAAGTGCACCACTCACCCTTTTCCCCCTCATCAATTCTATGATTCACCTCATCTTTCATAGACCCATCCGCTGACACGTCCACTCCCAAATATCTGAATATATTCACCTCCTCCATAGTCTCTCCCTCCAATCTGATATTCAATCTTTCATCACCTAATCTTTTTGTTATCCTCATAATCTTACTCTTTCCTGTATTCACCTTTAATTTTCTTCTTTTGCACATCCTACCAAATTCATCCACCAATCTCTGCAACTTCTCTTCAGAATCTCCCAAGAGCACAGTGTCATCAGCAAAGAGCAGCTGTGACAACTCCCACTTTGTGTGTGATTCTTTATCTTTTAACTCCACGCCTCTTGCCAAGACCCTCGCATTTACTTCTCTTACAACCCCATCTATAAAAATATTAATCAACCTTGGTGACATCACACATCCTTGTCTAAGGCCTACTTTTACTGGGAAATAATTTCCCTCTTTCCTACATACTGTAAGTTGAGCCTCACTATCCTCGTAAAAACTCTTCACTGCTTTCAGTAACCTACCTCCTACACCATACACTTGCAACATCTGCCACATTGCTCCCCTATCCACCCTGTCATACGCCTTTTCCAAATCCATAAATGCCACAAAGACCTCTTTAGCCTTATCTAAATACTGTTCACTTATATGTTTCACTGTAAACACGTGGTCCACACACCCCCTACCTTTCCTAAAGCCTCCTTGTTCATCTGCTATCCTATTCTCCGTCTTACTCTTAATTCTTTCAATAATAACTCTACCATACACTTTACCAGGTATACTCAGCAGACTTGTCCCCCTATAATTTTTGCACTCTCTTTTATCCCCTTTGCCTTTATACAAAGGAACTATGCATGCTCTCTGCCAATCCCTAGGTACCTTACCCTCTTCCATACATTTATTAAATAATTGCACCAACCACTCCAAAACTATATCCCCACCTGCTTTTAACATTTCTATCTTTATCCCATCAATCCCGGCTGCCTTACCCCCTTTCATTTTACCTACTGCCTCACGAACTTCCCCCACACTCACAACTGGCTCTTCCTCACTCCTACAAGATGTTATTCCTCCTTGTCCTATACACGAAATCACAGCTTCCCTATCTTCATCAACATTTAACAATTCCTCAAAATATTCCCTCCATCTTCCCAATACCTCTAACTCTCCATTTGATAACTCTCCTCTCCTATTTTTAACTGACAAATCCATTTGTTCTCTAGGCTTTCTTAACTTGTTAATCTCACTCCAAAACTTTTTCTTATTTTCAACAAAATTTGTTGATAACATCTCACCCACTCTCTCATTTGCTCTCTTTTTACATTGCTTCACCACTCTCTTAACATCTCTCTTTTTCTCCATATACTCTTCCCTCCTTGCATCACTTCTACTTTGTAAAAACTTCTCATATGCTAACTTTTTCTCCCTTACTACTCTCTTTACATCATCATTCCACCAATCGCTCCTCTTCCCTCCCGCACCCACTTTCCTGTAACCACAAACTTCTGCTGAACACTCTAACACTACATTTTTAAACCTACCCCATACCTCTTCGACCCCATTGCCTATGCTCTCATTAGCCCATCTATCCTCCAATAGCTGTTTATATCTTACCCTAACTGCCTCCTCTTTTAGTTTATAAACTTTCACCTCTCTCTTCCCTGATGCTTCTATTCTCCTTGTATCCCATCTACCTTTTACTCTCAGTGTAGCTACAACTAGAAAGTGATCTGATATATCTGTGGCCCCTCTATAAACATGTACATCCTGAAGTCTACTCAACAGTCTTTTATCTACCAATACATAATCCAACAAACTACTGTCATTTCGCCCTACATCATATCTTGTATACTTATTTATCCTCTTTTTCTTAAAATATGTATTACCTATAACTAAACCCCTTTCTATACAAAGTTCAATCAAAGGGCTCCCATTATCATTTACACCTGGCACCCCAAACTTACCTACCACACCCTCTCTAAAAGTTTCTCCTACTTTAGCATTCAGGTCCCCTACCACAATTACTCTCTCACTTGGTTCAAAGACTCCTATACATTCACTTAACATCTCCCAAAATCTCTCTCTCTCCTCTGCATTCCTCTCTTCTCCAGGTGCATACACGCTTATTATGACCCACTTCTCGCATCCAACCTTTACTTTAATCCACATAATTCTTGAATTTACACATTCATATTCTCTTTTCTCCTTCCATAACTGATCATTCAACATTACTGCTACCCCTTCCTTTGCTCTAACTCTCTCAGATACTCCAGATTTAATCCCATTTATTTCCCCCCACCGAAACTCCCCTACCCCCTTTAGCTTTGTTTCGCTTAGGACCAGGACATCCAACTTCTTTTCATTCATAACATCAGCAATCATCTGTTTCTTGTCATCCGCACTACATCCACGCACATTTAAGCATCCCAGTTTTATAAAGTTTTTCTTCTTCTCTTTTTTAGTAAATGTCTACAGGAGAAGGGGTTACTAGCCCATTTATTAAAAAATGCTGATTATAACACGCCAACACAAAACTGTCAGTGCTCATTAATTGTGTTAGCAATAAAGTGTATACGAGAGTGTGTATGGATTGTTTACTATAACTGAATAAATTATATGTGCCTGGTATTTGTTGTAGTTATAGAGTCAGCGGAAATAACAGTCTGTGAAGCCTTGAAAACAGGTTGGATAAACTTTATACCTGAGTAGCATAGCGTCGTTTCATCTCGACCAGTGCCTGGAGGCTGCTGTAGGGCTCAGCCGTCACTACACGACTCATCTTGATGCCACTGATGTGGTATTCCGCCAGCTTGTCCTTACCCTGAAACCGCAAGACGAAGATGAATTGATTTTAGTGGTGAGAGTTGCAGCCTCCATCATAGAGGTGTGGGGTCAAATCCACTGTCGGGATTGAAAGAATTGGAGTTAATACAAAGGATGGAGGATTTTGTGTGGACATAGTATGCGTGTGTCCTCAAGACCACTGGTAAAATTGTGTGGATGTATGGAAAATGTATATATATATAAACGTGATATACCACGGGAAAGGTTTTCTTGTCTATGGACGACTAAGCTAGACATGATCCATGGTACTTTTACTAGACATATTCCTTGATGGATTGCAACACTTGGCTCTACTCCGAGGACAGCAACTACGCTCTGGCTGTCCCCTTCTCCAGAACATCACTTCATCTGAGATCATTTATTCTTAGGATGACTCGAGTTTGGAACATGTTCGTACAGTATAACATCAACGAAATAAAGTCAGCTGACCAAATGATACAGCTGCCCCACAGCTGGCTCCAGCTGCATCATGCTTCCTGTTTGTATAACTATTTTAATAATAAACAGGATTTCAAATGAGCTGATGTAGGTATTAGCTCTTAGCCCGTAAATAAAGTTAGGAACCCTAAACCTAGCCTCGTAGAACCTTGTGTAAGAGAGAGAGAGAGAGAGAGAGAGAGAGAGAGAGAGAGAGAGAAGTGATAGGTGTCCTGTAGCTTGGTTGCTAGCACACTCGGCTCACCCCGGTACGGTGGAAACATTAGGACGTGTTTACTTAAGACGGCTGCTGTCCCTGTTCACCTAGTGAAATAGCTACCTGGGTGTTAGTTGACTGGTGTGGGTCGCATCCTGGGAACCAAATTAACCTAATTTGCCCGAAATGCTCAGCATAACAAGGGGCTTTCTATATAGTAGCATGTCATTGATGTCAACTAGGCCTGTATACCATGTACATGTACTTGTAGAAATAAAGATTATTATTATTATTATTATTATTATTATTATTATTATTTATTATTATTATTTAAACTAGAGGGTTCGAGATTTTATCCAAGAAAAGAAAATAATCCAGTATAACCCAAGAAAGCCAAGCAGTGTGGCTGTCACTCAGTCTTACCTTAATACTAGTGTAAACTTACCTTAATAGTACCCTTAAAATGATCTTAACCTGAACATATTTTTATGTCAATATTATCGTTATCTTAACACTATCTTAGTCACCTGGTAACGGATGCCTGGTCCATACTTCTGCAAGATGACGTATTTCTGGGTGTTCCTGTTCATTCTGAACACCATGGTGCAGTAATCAGTGTTGAACGGGTAGTAGAGGAAGTTGAACAAACACTTGAAGACAACGGTGTACTTGCGTGACATGCGGATGTAGTTGTCCCTACCCTCGTACACCCGAGCTGTAGGGTAGGTAAGACTGGTCAGGAAACAGGACAAGTATTTCCTGACGCGGGTCTTAGCCAGATGATGACCCGCAGCTGGAGCATTTGGTCCTCTGACCGAGGCCAGTTGTAGGTGGGGTACGTGCACTGTTTTATTCGTAGTGAAATAAAAACTTATTTTTTTTATAATTAAATACCTGGGGAAGGTTTCTGGGATCAACGTCCCCGCGGCCCAGTCTGTGACCAGGTCTCAAGAAATGTGTAAATATTGCTAAATATCAAAGGATTTTTCATTTAGTTAAAAAAGAAAAAGCAGGGAAATATGGAGGTTGTACCAAGAGTAGGATTGGAGTGGTGATGGAGTGTGTGGCTCTGCTTGTTCTTAATAGTTTTTCATTCTCATGACGTTGTTTAGTCTATCTTGTTCCAGTGGCAGTACAAACAGTTACAGTTTATGTTGCACCTGGCCAACAGTCTGCTGACCCGAGCACTGAGCTGGACACCGCAGACAGTTGTTACTCTGGTTGTAAATGGTACGGTGATGTTGACAAACTGAAGAGAAGAACCCTTGTGTACAGTTCAGGACATTTATTGAAGGAAATGTTTCGCCACGAGATGTTTCATTTAATAAATGTCCTGATCTGTATACAAGTGTCCTTTGCCATAAGCGTTACTTTAGAGGCAAGAACCATGATGTTACTTGCTCTGGATGCGGTGACGCTGAGACCATTCTTATTGACGCTGCTGATGCCTATTGCAAGGACCATAAAATCTCAGGGCATACCACTTGTTTGAAGTGTCCCAACAGGCTACAGAGCTGTGGATGCCTCGTCTCATAACCGCGGTTGTCCGTCATACTCAAGCACAGTGAGCTGGTCTTCCAACTATGGTAGGTGCAGTGACCGGAGTCATTATGGAAAAGACTCGGCATGTGTTAAAATCTCCGCCAAATACGATTTCCATCTGTAATGCTTTGATGCAGGCGCGGCGCAAAAATTTCTGTACTGGGAAGATGGGGTAGGGAGGGGGGATTAGAGTGACTATTTTGTTGTAAGGAGTTTTGGAGACTAAGGGAATTTTTAAGGGGCTGAAGCCCCAAGCTTCCCCTTGGTGCTGCCCCTGCTTTGTTGTTGTGAGTAATGATGTCTTCATGGAGAGGCTTGACAACAAGAAGGCTGACGAAGATGAAGATGTTGACGGACGCCACCCAGAGAACATCCTCACCACTGGTCGTAATGATGATACCATCAGTGAATCAATATCTCTAATGATGTGGATGACATCACTTGCCTCCATCTTCAGAAAAACATGATGAATCCATTGTTATAATTCACGCTGCATGATAAACCTATAAAACTATTCCTAGATATGAGTACAGTGGCCAGTATAGTCAGATCAAGACTTTCTTGACAAAGGATTATATGTGTCTGTGTTAAATTACCTCTGAGAACTTTAAACCCTCAGCGATGTTCTGGGTAACTTCATGACGAAACGATGAAAGTCCGCAGCCGGATTCACATTAAAAGGCAGGAAAGAAGTTGTCGGGCCCATTATTGGAAATTGACGACATCGAATTCTCCGTTATGCGCGCCGTGAAGGTTCCAAAACTATAGTGGGCCAAAAAATTCTCCCTATCCCTGCCAGTTGGAACTTGTCATCAGAGACCTCGACGTGTCATTCCGATGTATGGAACTCTGAGAAACCATTTGCTACTCAGTCTCCAAGCACATCAAACATCTAGAGAGTTTTAAACCAAAGTCTTCAGGAGTAGCACCTCCGAGCTGCCAGGTAATGTTGGACCTACCATGGTAAAACGCTTTGTTTCCAACTTGCACTACGAAAAGATGAAATGAACGAAGCTGTGACACAAGGGCAGTTAGTATACAACAAATTCTAACCACACAATGGAGCGAAAAACTAATGTGAAGGATTTGGAAGCGATAATGCCAGATGATCTCACCTTCAAGGATTACAGCAGTGTCATTATCACATCTGCGAGGAAAATGATAGGATGGATAATGAGATTTTTCAAAAGAAGGGATGCCAAGCCAATGATGATCCTTTTTAAATCACTTGTTCTCTCTAGGCTGGAATACTCTTGTACACTAACAACCCCCATTCAAGGCAGGTGAAATCGCTGATACGGAGAATGTGCTGAGAACCTTCACTGCAAGTATTAGTTCAGCCAAGCACCTTAATTACTGGGAACCTTTGAAGTTCCTTGGCCTGTACTCCCTGGAACGCAGGCGAGAAAGATACATCATAATCTACACCTGGAAAATCCTAGAGGGGACTGGTCTCAACTCTGCACACAGAAATCACTCCCTACGAAAGCAAAAGACTAGGTAGACGGGCAACATACCCCCAATGAAAAGCTGGTGTGCTGCGAGTACACAAAGAGAAAACACAGTAAGTGTCCGGGACCCAAGACTGTTCAGAAGCCTCCCATCATGAATAAGGGGAATTGCCAATAGACCCCTGGTTGTCTTCAAGAAGGAACTGGAGAGACACTTAAAGTCAGTGACTGATAAGCCTGACTATGGTTTGTATGTTGGATTGCGTGTGGCCAGCAGTAACAGCCTGGTTGATCGGGCCCTGATCCACCAGACGGCAGAACAACCTCCAGATAGATTCCAGGTAGATAAAAGAAGCTAAAACATTCATGGACTCTAGCTGTTGATCTGTTTGTGACTGACAGAGATGCAGCTGCTGGAGAATGCTTATGTATCCGGTTACAGCTGTGTGTGTGTGTGTGTGTGTGTGTGTGTGTGTGTGTGTGTGTGTGTGTGTGTGTGTGTGTGTGTGTGTGTGTGTGTGTGTGTGTGTGTGTGTGTGTGTGTGAGGGGTGGCTGAGTGGGCAAGTGTATGCTAGAGTGGGCGCGTGGGATGATGGTCTTACCTTCCCTAGACTTCTCAATGTCGTCTTCATTAGGTTGACCATGGCGTTCCACTGTTACCTTACAGTCGTCGTCAACTAGTGTGTGTTGGTTGCTGTCAGCGTTCAGGAAGTCCACCACTGGAACCCACATCGTCTCCGCCTGTAACAACCCTCCATTCAAACCACCTACTGCACATTGATCAATTAGACACATGTGCAACACTAAGGTATCTTTATTAAGGAAACGTTTCGCCACACAGTGGCTTCATTAAGCCAGCGACGAAACGTTTCCACAATAAAGATACCCAAGTGTTACACATGTGTCTAATTTATCAACATGTCGGTTCTATGAATCATTTATCTACATACTACTGCACATGCCAGTTATGGCACGTAAACCAAAATTAGGAACGAAACTAAGAAAACTGAGCAGCTGGGACCTTCACATAAACCTTACCCTAGTTGCGGTAAACCAGTGTTAAAAGTTTGAAGCCGATCGGACCAGGCGTTTCCGAATTATGAGCAAAAAATGGTATACAATACCGACATATATAACAGTTAGGTATGAAATTAAGACACATGTGCAACATGTCGGTATTATATACCATTCTTGCACAACAGTTAGGTATCTTTATTCCGAAACTTTTCGCCAACACAGAAGGATTCTTCAGTCAGGTACAGAGGAGTCAACAGAAGCAGTAGAGACGTAAAGACGTTGTAATCAGTCCATCACCCTTGAAGATGTAGATTTAAGGTATTTAGTTCTGAGGGGCTAACCAGACACCTACAATATTCCTGAGGGGCTAACCAGACACCTACAATATTCCTGAGGGGCTAACCAGACACCTACAATATTCCTGAGGGGCTAACCAGACACCTACAATATTCCTGAGGGGCTAACCAGACACCTACAATATTCCTGAGGGGCTAACCAGACACCTACAATATTCCTGAGGGGCTAACCAGACACCTACAATATTCCTGAGGAGCTAACCAGACACCTACAATATTCCTGAGGGGCTAACCAACTGTTGCACACCTACAATATTTCCTGAGGGGCTAACCAGACACCTACAATATTCCTGAGGGGCTAACCAGACACCTACAATATTCCTGAGGGGCTAACCAGACACCTACAATATTCCTGAGGAGCTAACCAGACACCTACAATATTCCTGAGGGGCTAACCAGACACCTACAATATTCCTGAGGAGCTAACCAGACACCTACAATAGTGGGTAAGACACATATGCAACAGTTAGACAACTTTATTCCGAAACGTTTCGCCTACACAGTAGGCTTCTTCAGTCGAATACAGAAAGTAGGCAGGAACAGTAGAGATGTGAAGACGATGTAATCAGTCCATCACCCTTAAAGTCGTAGAATTTGAGGTTGTCAGTCCCTCGGCCTGGAGAAGTTCAGTTCCATAGTCAGGAACTATCTGAAGATCAAGCGACAGTGCGGAGACTTAAATACTGTCGGAAGGAGAGGTGCAGGGTAGTAGTAGTAGTGAGAGGCCACTGAGAGGTCATGTCCCTCTCAGATCCAACACTTCTCACTTGAAAAGCTTGTCCAAGGTGTTTTCTGTACCAAGATGCCACGTGTTGCAGTGTCTGACAAGATGAACATCAAAATGGTATACAATACCGACAGGTTGTTAGGTAAGACACATATGCAACAGTTAGACCTCTCAGTGGCCTCTCACTACTACTACTACTACTACTACCCTGCACCTCTCCTTCCGACAGTATTTAAGTCTCCGCACTGTCGCTTGATCTTCAGATAGTTCCTGACTATGGAACTGAACTTCTCCAGGCCGAGGGACTGACAACCTCAAATTCTACGACTTTAAGGGTGATGGACTGATTACATCGTCTTCACATCTCTACTGTTCCTGCCTACTTTCTGTATTCGACTGAAGAAGCCTACTGTGTAGGCGAAACGTTTCGGAATAAAGTTGTCTAACTGTTGCATATGTGTCTTATCTAACAACCTGTCGGTATTGTATACCATTTTGATGTTCACCTACAATAGTCCTGAGGGGCTAACCAGACACCTACAATAGTCCTGAGGGGCTAACCAGACACCTACAATAGTCCTGAGGGGCTAACCAGACACCTACAATAGTCCTGAGGGGCTAACCAGACACCTACAATAGTCCTGAGGGGCTAACCAGACACCTACAATAGTCCTGAGGGGCTCTCAGTTGCCTCTCACTACTACTACTACTACTACTACTACTACCCTGCACCTCTCCTTCCGACAGTATTTAAGTCTCCGCACTGTCGCTTGATCTTCAGATAGTTCCTGACTATGGAACTGAACTTCTCCAGGCCGAGGGACTGACAACCTCAAATTCTACGACTTTAAGGGTGATGGACTGATTACATCGTCTTCACATCTCTACTGTTCCTGCCTACTTTCTGTATTCGACTGAAGAAGCCTACTGTGTAGGCGAAACGTTTCGGAATAAAGTTGTCTAACTGTTGCATATGTGTCTTATCTAACAACCTGTCGGTATTGTATACCATTTTGATGTTCACCTACAATAGTCCTGAGGGGCTAACCAGACACCTACAATAGTCCTGATGGGCTAACCAGACACCTACAATAGTCCTGAGGGGCTAACCAGACACCTTGTAATAAAGTTGGTAGAATTACCGACACTATGTAAAGTTGGTTTAGAAAGACACGTAAGCAAACACTATGACACATTTATTTAGAAAACGTTTCGGTCCTGGGACCTTGATCACTTCTAACATACAGAGGTACAAAGACATTATATATATAGGCGGAGAGTGAGGTGTGAGTGACGCACGTGACCTGAGGAATGTCATAAGAACATAAGAATGGAGGAAAACTGCAGAAGACCTACTGGCCCATGCGAAGCAGGTCCTTATCAAAACAACCTCTACCTATGATGAGGACGGGTAGACGATGAAATCATGTGACTCCTGTGTTGTGATGAATGGTTTTGAAAACCGACAAGTTGAAGAATTGAGACACTTATGCAACACATGGGAATCTTTATTGAAGAAACGTTTCGTTACACAGTGGCTTCATCAGTCCAATACAAAGTAGAAGTGGGTAAGGAGAGTAGAAGTTTGAGGTAATCAGTCCCTCAACCTGGAATCGATGTGTTCAGTCCATCACTCTTGCAGGAAGTGCAGCATAGGGCCAGAGAGGTGGCTTATATACTGCGGTGAGATGAGTTGAAGCAGGAGGAGGCGGGATCACAGTGGGACCTGCCACTAGTGTAAGTAGGTCGTCGTCCAAATGTTGGGCAAGCGTTGAAGTCTTTGTACCAAGATCCCATGATGTTGCAGTGTCTGACAGATGTGATGAATGGTTTTGAAAACCGAGATCTTGGTACAAAGACTTCAACGCTTGCCCAACCTTTGGACGACGACCTACTTACACTAGTGGCAGGTCCCACTGTGATCCCGCCTCCTCCTGCTTCAACTCATCTCACCGCAGTATATAAGCCACCTCTCTGGCCCTATGCTGCACTTCCTACAAGAGTGATGGACTGAACACATCGATTCCAGGTTGAGGGACTGATTACCTCAAACTTCTACTCTCCTTACCCACTTCTACTTTGTATTGGACTGATGAAGCCACTGTGTGGCGAAACGTTTCTTCAATAAAGATTCCCATGTGTTGCATAAGTGTCTCAATTCTTCGACTCCTGTGTTGTTGGGTTGGTGCTGCTTAAGTATCATGTATGCCAATGTTTTTGAAATTTTGTAGTTTCCAGTGTTGCGTTCTATAGTGTCGGTGACGGCGATTAGTGAGGCTTCTAGGCACCGTCGGCGTCTGAGGTCTGGTTCGGTGAGAACGAGTTGTGCCTCATTCCAGTTCATCAAATGCCCCGTGGAGTCTCTGTGGAGGACACAGGCGAACCTTACATCGTCTCTGTTAGAGGCATTTCGATGCTCATTCAGGCGGACTGCAAGATCTCTGCCTGTCTCGCCTGGAAATATAAACACATGCAGTATAATGTGATCCTTTATTGACTACGTTTCGCCCACACAGTGGGCGAAACGCCTACATATTTCTTGGGACAGAACGCACAGGGGATAGTGTAGACGCCTGCTGTAGAAGTTAGAGGTGTGGGCTGCGTTTCGTAGTGAGGTCTTTGATAGATGATGTGTTTATGGTGGAAACGTTGATGTTACTCATAGCAAGTGCCCGGCGAGTATTCGTGGCAACATTACCACATGGGAGTACTATGAACTGCTTAGGGGGCTGTTCCATGGGCGGTTTGTTGAGGATAGCTTGTGCCTTGAGTCTGCAATCTCGGATGAAGAAAGATGGGAACTGAAGACGTGTAAAGGCTTGTGTTATGTAAGTGCATTCTTCTTCTAGAAAACAAGGGCTGGAGATGCGAAGAGCTCTAAAGAAGAAGCCAGTGAGGACTCCTCTTTTCTGTCCTAGACGTCTCAATATCCAGGCCCTTCTCAACAAGATCAATGCAGTTGAACCATCAATAAAGTTTACACTTGAACTCGAAAATGATGGCAAACTTCCTTTCCTCGACGTTCTACTGTGCAGATCTCCCGACAGTGACAAACTTCTCTTCAAAGTGTATAGAAAACCTACCAACAAGGACGATCTTATACACTTTTATTCACACCAAGACACCCGCACTAAGAGAGGAGTCCTCATTGGCTTCTTGAGAGCTCTTCGCATCTCCAGCCCTTGTTTTCTAGAAGAAGAATGCACTTACATAACACAAGCCTTTACACGTCTTCAGTTCCCATCTTTCTTCATCCGAGATTGCAGACTCAAGGCACAAGCTATCCTCAATAAACCGCCCATGGAACAGCTTCCTAAGCAGTTCATAGTACTCCCATGTGGTGATGTTGCCACGAATACTCGCCGGGCACTTGCTATGAGTAACATCAACGTTTCCACCATAAACACATCATCTATCAAAGACCTCACTACGAAACGCAGCCTCACACCTCTAACTTCTACAGCAGGCGTCTACACTATCCCCTGTGGGTTCTGTCCCAATAAATATGTAGGCGAGACAGGCAGAGATCTTGCAGTCCGCCTGAATGAGCATCGAAATGCCTCTAACAGAGACGATGTAAGGTACGCCTGTGTCCTCCACAGAGACTCCACGGGGCATTTGATGAACTGGAATGAGGCACAACTCGTTCTCACCGAACCAGACCTCAGACGCCGACGGTGCCTAGAAGCCTCACTAATCACCGTCACCGACACTATAGAACGCAACACTGGAAACTACAAGATTTCAAAAACATTGGCATACATGATACTTAAGCAGCACCAACCCAACAACACAGGAGTCACATGATTTCATCGTCTACCCGTCCTCATCATAGGTAGAGGTTGTTTTGATAAGGACTTGCCTCGCATGGGCCAGTAGGCCTTCTGCAGTGTTCCTCCATTCTTATGTTCTTATGACATTCCTCAGGTCACGTGCGTCACTCACACCTCACTCTCCGCCTATATATATAATGTCTTTCTACCTCTGTATGTTAGAAGTGATCAAGGTCCCAGGACCGAAACGTTTTCTAGTAAATATGCCATAGTGTTTGCTTACGTGTCTTTCTAAACCAACTTGTCGGTATTTATTACCAAGGTTTATATGTAAAGTAAAAGGACACAAATGCAACTAATGTGGCATTTTACTGTGGCAACGTTTCGCTCTCCAGGAGCTTTGTCCAATAGAAATGTTTGTCTAACCAATTTTTATGTTTCCCAAGTAATAGCTTTTATATCCTTTACTCGTAATGACACGATTGCAAACAAACCATACCCCCGGCCGGGATTGAACCCGCGGTCATAGAGTCTCAAAACTCCAGCCCGTCGCGTTAGTGGCTAACGCGACGGGCTGGAGTTTTGAGACTCTATGACCGCGGGTTCAATCCCGGCCGGGGGTATGGTTTATCCTTTACTCATGTGCAAGTTAATTGTTCTAACATATTGTATTACTACTACTACTACTACTACTACTACTACTACTACTACTACTACCACTAGTATTGCACCTCACTCTGAGCCTATATATACCCTCTGTGTCCATGTATTGTTTGTAATGGCTTGACAAAGCTCCTGGAGAGCGAAACGTTGCCACAATAAAATGTCACATTGTGTCCTTTTACTTTACATAACCAGACACCTACAATAGTGAGACACATATGCAACAGTTAGACAACTTTATTCCGAAACGTTTCGCCTACACAGTAGGCTTCTTCAGTCGAATACAGAAAGTAGGCAGGACCAGTAGAGATGTGAAGACGATGTAATCAGTCCGTCTTCACATCTCTACTGTTCCTGCCTACTTTCTGTATTCGACTGAAGAAGCCTACTGTGTAGGCGAAACGTTTCGGAATAAAGTTGTCTAACTGTTGCATATGTGTCTTACCTAACAACCTGTCGGTATTGTATACCATTTTGATGTTCACCTACAATAGTCCTGAGGGGCTAACCAGACACAGTAGTCCTGAGGGGCTAACCAGACACCTACAACAGTGTAATAAAGTTGGTAGAATTACCGACAATATGTAAAGTAAAAGGACACAAGTGCAATTAATGTGACATTTTATTGTGGCAACGTTTCGCTCTCCAGGAGCTTTATCAAGCCATTGGCTTGATAAAGCTCCTGGAGAGCGAAACGTTGCCACAATAAAATGTCACATTAGTTGCACTTGTGTCCTTTTACTTTACCTACAACAGTCCTGAGGGGCTAACCAGACACCTACAATAGTTGGTTTAGAAAGACACGTAAGCAAACACTATAACATATTTATTAGAAAACGTTTCGGTCCTGGGACCTTGATCACTTCTAACATACAGAGGTAGAAAGACATTATATATATAGGCGGAGAGTGCGTCACGTGCGTCATATCTCACTCTCCGCCTATATATATAATGTCTTTCTACCTCTGTATGTTAGAAGTGATCAAGGCCCCAGGACCGAAACGTTTTCTAATAAATATGTTAGTGTTTGCTTACGTGTCTTTCTAAACCAGCTTGTCGGTATTTATTACCAAGGTTTATACCACCTACAATAGTGCTGAGGCGCTAACCAGACACCTACAATAGTCCTGAGGGGTTAACCGACATCTACAATAGTCCTGAGGGGCTAACAAGACACCTACAATAGTGCTGAGGCGCTAATCAGACACTTACAATAGTCCTGAGGGGCTAACCAGACACCTACAATAGTCCTACAATAGTCGGTATTGTATACCATTCTTGTACAACTTGTCAGACACTGTAACATCATGGAATCTTGATTCTGAGGACATGTACATAACCTTCACGGCTACGACAACTACTACTACAACTAACCCATCTCTTTGGGAAGGACCTACTTCCACTGGGGACTCCCGCCTACCAGTGACTATGCCCTCGTCTGCTGCACGTCCCATTTCCACCTGACATTAGTACATAAGCGCCAGGCTCCTTGCTTCTGCTTCAGAATCTCCACGACTACAGTGCTCTTCGCACCAACTCCAAGGTTGAGGGACTGATTACCTCATCTTCTGTGTATAGTTCTACTGTCTTCAAGTTATGTCCTGGAATTTGTATTGATGAAGCCACAGGATGGCGAAAAACGTTTACAATAAAGATACCCAGATGTTGTACATGCGTCTTAATTTCATCAGTCCTGAGGGGCTAACCAGACACCTACAATAGTCCTGAGGGGCTAACCAGACACCTACAATAGTCCTGAGGGGCTAACCAGACACCTACAATAGTCCTGAGGGACTAACCAGACACCTACAATAGTCCTGAGGGGCTAACCAGACACCTACAATATTTGCTAAGAAGACTTACTCATTAAATATTGGATGGATTTTGAAATATTTCTAATATTTTATAGATTGACGTATTCTAAAAAAATTTTTCTTGTGAATTTCACAGCATCTGTCATAGTTTTCTTGTTATAAACTGCTGAGAGTCCAGTTACTGTTCCAGTTTACGAGCGTCTGGAAAGCTCCAGCTCTCTAGTCTGTAACCTACAATTATACGTCTCGTCTCCTCCCTGTCCTCGGGAAAGAGTTAGGGATATGCTACTGGTTACTTGATTAAGAGGCAATTTCCTAAATTTCATATGTCCAGTTATTGCCCTGGAACCCTTCCAGTTAGGAGCCCCACAAAGGGTCCCCTGCTCAATAAAGGATTATTTTCTCCAGCTTTTCTAATTTACATGTAAAATGAAAAGGTACAATACTGTGACTGGAACAATACACAAATAACCCGCACGTAGGAGACAGACTTATGACATAGCAAACTTACGATACAACAAACTTAGGTCGTAAGTTTCCGTCTTATACGTCCGGGTTATTTGTGCCTAATTAACAAATTTATTTTTACTACTACAGTGGAGTATGATATGACGAACGAATGCTATAACGAACAAGGTTCTAGTGCCAATTAGATTCGTTATAGCATACCCCACTGTAGTATATTTCCAGTGAGGAGGACTGGCCAGTGACTGACCTCACTAGGGAGGATAATATTGAGCTGACGATCCCGACGCAGATGGATGAACCTGACTCGCTGGTCGAACCAGATCATTCTGACCATCAGCTGCACCGTGAACCTGTTATTGATGGCGCTGATGCTGGAGAAGGACCTGCCGGAAATGCAGCCTGACATCACTATATATCACCTCAATCCATCACTGGTATTGAGCAGCAATGGGGAATAAAAGGCCACAACACCGCTGTTGCAACAAGGCATAAATTACTCATTAGCCACAAGTGAAAAAAAATACAATGTGTCGCTACTTCCTCTTGTAGAGGCGTAGAAACATTATTATTGATAAGACACGTATGCAACATTTAGGTAACTATATTGAAGCGTTGGCTCACACAGTACTCTTCTGTACTCGACTGAAGAAGCCTACTGTGAAGGCGAAATGTTTCGGAATAAAGATACGCAACTTCTCAACCTGTCGGAATTGTATACTGTTATCATATTTTAATATTATTATTATTATCACTGATGAAGACAATGGTAGCGAAACGTTTCATTTAATAATTGTTTTGAATTGTATACAAGTGTTCTTTTCCACATTATTTTTTTCACCTCACCGGCCGTCTCCGACCGAGGTAGAGTGACCCACAGAAAGAAGAAACACTTTCATCACCAGTCATTCAGTTGCCGCCTTGGCCAGTAGCGGACCTACATTTCTGGGGCCCTGAAGTTTGAACTGTAATAGGGACCCCATCACAACCTTATGCTTCATTAGTTTCACAGTAGATCCGCCCCTGGTGTTGTACTTCCCACCTCCACCCCACCTTCAGAGTGCAGACACTGTACTTCCCACCTCCACCCCACCTTCAGAGTGCAGACACTGTACTTCCCACCTCCACCCCACCTTCAGAGTGCAGACACTGTACTTCCCACCTCCACCCCACCTTCAGAGTGCAGACACTGTACTTCCCACCTCCACCCCACCTTCAGAGTGCAGACACTGTACTTCCCACCTCCACCCCACCTTCAGAGTGCAGACACTGTACTTCCCACCTCCACCCCACCTTCAGAGTGCAGACACTGTACTTCCCACCTCCACCCCACCTTCAGAGTGCAGACACTGTACTTCCCACCTCCACCCCACCTTCAGAGTGCAGGCACTGTACTTCCCACCTCCACCCCACCTTCAGAGTGCAGACACTGTACTTCCCACCTCCACCCCACCTTCAGAGTGCAGGCACTGTACTTCCCACCTCCACCCCACCTTCAGAGTGCAGACACTGTACTTCCCACCTCCACCCCACCTTCAGAGTGCAGACACTGTACTTCCCACCTCCACCCCACCTTCAGAGTGCAGACACTGTACTTCCCACCTCCACCCCACCTTCAGAGTGCAGACACTGTACTTCCCACCTCCACCCCACCTTCAGAGTGCAGACACTGTACTTCCCACCTCCACCCCACCTTCAGAGTGCAGACACTGTACTTCCCACCTCCACCCCACCTTCAGAGTGCAGACACTGTACTTCCCACCTCCACCCCACCTTCAGAGTGCAGACACTGTACTTCCCACCTCCACCCCACCTTCAGAGTGCAGACACTGTACTTCCCACCTCCACCCCACCTTCAGAGTGCAGACACTGTACTTCCCACCTCCACCCCACCTTCAGAGTGCAGACACTGTACTTCCCACCTCCACCCCACCTTCAGAGTGCAGACACTGTACTTCCCACCTCCACCCCACCTTCAGAGTGCAGGCACTGTACTTCCCACCTCCACCTCACCTTCAGAGTGCAGGCACTGTACTTCCCACCTCCACCTCACCTTCAGAGTGCAGGCACTGTACTTCCCACCTCCACCTCACCTTCAGAGTGCAGGCACTGTACTTCCCACCTCCACCTCACCTTCAGAGTGCAGGCACTGTACTTCCCACCTCCACCCCACCTTCAGAGTGCAGGCACTGTACTTCCCACCTCCACCTCACCTTCAGAGTGCAGACACTGTACTTCCCACCTCCACCCCACCTTCAGAGTGCAGACACTGTACTTCCCACCTCCACCCCACCTTCAGAGTGCAGACACTGTACTTCCCACCTCCACCCCACCTTCAGAGTGCAGACACTGTACTTCCCACCTCCACCCCACCTTCAGAGTGCAGACACTGTACTTCCCACCTCCACCCCACCTTCAGAGTGCAGACACTGTACTTCCCACCTCCACCCCACCTTCAGAGTGCAGACACTGTACTTCCCACCTCCACCTCACCTTCAGAGTGCAGACACTGTACTTCCCACCTCCACCCCACCTTCAGAGTGCAGACACTGTACTTCCCACCTCCACCCCACCTTCAGAGTGCAGACACTGTACTTCCCACCTCCATCCCACCTTCAGAGTGCAGGCACTGTACACTGTACTTCCCCCACCTCCACCCCACCTTCAGAGTGCAGCACTGTACTTCCCACCTCCACCCCACCTTCAGAGTGCAGACACTGTACTTCCCACCTCCACCCCACCTTCAGAGTGCAGACACTGTACTTCCCACCTCCACCCCACCTTCAGAGTGCAGACACTGTACTTCCCACCTCCACCCCACCTTCAGAGTGCAGACACTGTACTTCCCACCTCCACCCCACTTTCAGAGTGCAGACACTGTACTTCCCACCTCCACCCCACCTTCAGAGTGCAGACACTGTACTTCCCACCTCCACCCCACCTTCAGAGTGCAGACACTGTACTTCCCACCTCCACCCCACCTTCAGAGTGCAGACACTGTACTTCCCACCTCCACCCCACCTTCAGAGTGCAGACACTGTACTTCCCACCTCCACCCCACCTTCAGAGTGCAGACACTGTACTTCCCACCTCCACCCCACCTTCAGAGTGCAGACACTGTACTTCCCACCTCCACCCCACCTTCAGAGTGCAGACACTGTACTTCCCACCTCCAACCTTCAGAGTGCAGGCACTGTACTTCCCACCTCCACCTCACCTTCAGAGTGCAGACACTGTACTTCCCACCTCCACCTCACCTTCAGAGTGCAGACACTGTACTTCCCACCTCCACCCCACCTTCAGAGTGCAGGCACTGTACTTCCCACCTCCACCCCACCTTCAGAGTGCAGACACTGTACTTCCCACCTCCACATATGCATTATAAAACTGTGACATTCTTTTTCTTCTATTAAAGGGACGCCTTGATGCTGTTGAAGGGATACCTTGACGTATAGAACCGAAGTCTCACCCCCTCAACATCACTGACGAGAGGGTGATGTTGAGGTAGACAGGTACTCACGAGACGGTGATGTTAAGGTAGACAGGTACTCACGAGACGATGATGTTAAGGTAGAAAGGTACTCACGAGAGGGTGATGTTAAGGTAGACAGGTACTCACGAGACGGTGATGTTAAGGTAGACAGGTACTCACGAGACGGTTATGTTAAGGTAGACAGGTACTCACGAGAGGGTGATGTTGAGGTAGACAGGTACTCACGAGAGGGTGATGTTGAGGTAGACAGGTACTCACGAGACGGTGATGTTAAGGTAGACAGGTACTCACGAGAGGGTGATGTTGAGGTAGACAGGTACTCACGAGAGGGTGATGTTAAGGTAGACAGGTACTCACGAGAGGGTGATGTTAAGGTAGACAGGTACTCACGAGAGGGTGATGTTAAGGTAGACAGGTACTCACGAGAGGGTGATGTTAAGGTAGACAGGTACTCACGAGAGGGTGATGTTAAGGTAGACAGGTACTCACGAGAGGGTGATGTTAAGGTAGACAGGTACTCACGAGAGGGTGATGTTAAGGTAGACAGGTACTCACGAGAGGGTGATGTTAAGGTAGACAGGTACTCACGAGAGGGTGATGTTAAGGTAGACAGGTAGAGGGTGGTCTTGGCGGAGGCTGGGAGGTGGTAAGGTTGTCTGATAACCCCGAGGTAGTTGTACCGGGGAACACTCCGTCTCGTCCGACTTATCGCGACACTGCGTACGTCGGTCACACACCTGTCGCACACAAACACAGTGTCACACTAAGTAACCGTGTCACAGTAACACACAATTACATGTACAAGGTATACAAGCCTAGCTGATATCAATAACATATTACTATATAGAAAGCATCTTGTTATGCAGAGCATTTCTCGCAAATTAGGTCAGTCTTGTCCCAGGATGCGACCCACACCAGTCCACTAACACCCAGGTCCTTGTTTTACTGCCAGGTGAACATGGACAGCAGGTGTCTTAAGGAAACACGCCCTAATGTTGCAGCCGTACCGGGGATCGAACCACGGACCTCAGTGTTTGAGCTGAGTGCGCTAGCAATCTTCATATCAACACTGTCGTCTTGATCAGCCAGGCTGTGGTGGATACGTAACTGCATGCTGCTGGTACCAACAACCTGGCTGATCAGGCTATCAACCAGGAAGGCCTAGTGTGGGACCAGACCCCGGGGGCGGTGACCCTCGAAATCAACTACAGGTAACTTTTAAATTTACTTTAAATTTAGCGCTCTCTATTAATGACAATAATTATCACAACTTCTTTGCTACCACCACCACCACTACTATTATTACTACTAATAATAATAATAACTGCTACTACTACTAATAACTACTACTACAAATATTAATAATAATAATAACAGCATCAGAGCTACCCTCTCCTTCAATCACACTGAATTACCCTCCACCCTTCCTTCACGGATTTAGCGCTCCCTCCGCCCACCTGGTTGCTCACCTGGTTGATAGGGATGCAGGTGCCATCATCACAGGTGAACTGCTTGTTGGTGATACACTGGGTGAGGGTGAGGCTGTGCACCACGTGTTGACCCTCCCTGCAGAACCCGTGTGAGAACCTCCACTCGTGACGCCCCACTGGGTAGTCCACTGAACTGTTGTCTTCCAGGTACGCGAAGGTGTTGTTGTTCTACAAGAGGAAGGTGTTGTTGTTCTACAAGAGGAAGGTGTTGTTGTTCTACAAGAGGAAGGTGTTGTTGTTCTACAAGAGGAAGGTGTTGTTGTTCTACAAGAGGAAGGTGTTGTTGTTCTACAAGAGGAAGGTGTTGTTGTTCTACAAGAGGAAGGTGATGTTGTAAAGGAGGAAGGCGCTGTTGTTGTAAAGGAAGATTCGGTTGTTGTAGAGGAGGATATTGTTGTTCTACAAGAGAAAGGTGGATGTTCACTCACACGTATTAAGACACTTAAATACACACCACGTGTGTGTTGCTGAACAGTCTTATACACCAGTATTTAGCCCAAATTTATCTAAGTAGGGACAAAATATTGGGATGTGGGTCCCGACTGTTGCTGGAGCTGTAGGGAGAGCAACAGTGAAGGATCTGTGAGCAGTGTGTAGTCCCTTTAATAATATAAATTATTGTACGGGGGTTTACAATGTTTGAGGGGCATATAAGTTCCTCGTCTTCTAATAATGTTTATTTTTTCCACTATAATCTATCTTGTCCATAATTACTATCACATTTGCTTTGTCTGCTTTCGTAAGGTGAAGTCCAGGATCTTTCCTTAATTCATGGTATAACTTAACAAATCTTTGATGACAATTGTGTTGTTGAGGTCTGAGTTATGCTCAGATATACGCATAAGTACAATTATAATCCATAAATTATCTAGGATAAACCCCATCCCCCCCCCCCCCCCAAAAAAAAAAAAAAAAAAAAAAGTCAGACAAAGTCTAGTCTAGTGGTCCGGAACCCACTACCCACAAACTTGGGTACCAATATTTCCCTTTCAAATCCTGTACCAAGTACCTTCCTGGGTCTGTCTTGTCACCCACCTGGCTCCCTCTGCCTCCCATTGGCTTGCACTGCCCCCACTGGTTTGTACTGCCTCCCACGGGCTCCCACTGAATTGTACTGCCTCCCACTGGCTTACTCTGCCTCCCACTGTCTTGCACTGCCTTCCATTGCCTTTCACTGGCTTGCACTCCATGAACGTAGCTTCCCCGAGAGTCTACATACTTACTATAATATTCTGGAGTATCCACTTCCCCTCGTTGGTGTAAAAGATGTGAGAGTTGTAGTAGCCCCGGAAGTAAGGCTTAGAGTTCCTGCTTCCGGCCAACACGAAGCGATCGTCGTAGAGGGTCGCGTCGCAGATGCCTCGCAACCTGTGCGCGCAGGGAAGGTAGGATGGAAGGGCCATAGTTATGACAGTTGAGAGGCAATTGTAACTGCAGTGCTACACACAGTGAAGGTACACACACAGTGAAGGTACACACACAGTGAAGGTACACACACATTGAAGATACACACACAGTGAAGATACACACACAGTGAAGATACACACACAGCGAAGATATACACACACCGCGAAGATACACACACAGCGAAGATATACACACACAGTGAAGATACACACAGTGAAGGTACACACACCTGAGTAAAACAGGTGTAGCGAGGATACACTCACCTGAGTAAGACAGGTGTAGCGAGGGTACACAGGGTACACACCTTGAAACTTCTCCTACACAACTGGTCAACCCACCGGCCCTGCACACACACACAAACACTACAACGCTCCATATCTCGAAATCACACACCAACAAAAATATCAACATTGGATAGTTGCAGAATCTATTGTACAAAAACTAACATTAGAATTAAATCTTATTTTCAATCCTTTTATATAGATTCTTGTTGTTATGTCACATATTTTCCTAGTGTCTGTGTTTCGTGTCTGACGCTCGCTGAATTAAGAAAAAAAATGAGTGATGGATTCAGTTTTATGGTTATTTCTTATCACAGATAAAACATATATAGAAAGGCTTATAAAATATAAGTCTAAATTCAGACTTACCTTGAAAGTCTGACCTTTGATGACGGCGCAGTTTTCATATGTTTTACCGTTGGGTTGACCTTCTGCCCAGTTGACGTAGGTCACCTGTATACACAGAGGCACCACTCATACACTTATGAATACCATTGTATACACTCATACACTAGTGTATACCAGATGATGTATATGCATTGTTACTGATTTATAAATGTTACAATTCTTATTTTTTTAGAATATTCACTTCAGAGATAATTCTCAGGTGTGTGTGTGTGTACTCACCTAGTTCTCACCTAGTTGAGGTTGCAGGGGTCGAGTCCAAGCTCCTGGCCCCGTCTCTTCACTGATCGCTACTAGGTCACTCTCCCTGAACCGTGAGCTTTATCATACCTCTGCTTAAAGCTATGAATGGATCCTGCTTCCACTACATCGCTTCCCAAACTATTCCACTTACTGACTACTCTGTGGCTGAAGAAATACTTCCTAACATCCCTGTGATTCATCTGTGTCTTCAACTTCCAATTGTGTCCCCTTGTTGCTGTGTCCAATCTCTGGAACATCCTGTCTTTGTCCACCTGTAAATTCCTCTCAGTATTTTGTATGTCGTTATCATGTCCCCCCTATCTCTCCTGTCCTCCAGTGTCGTCAGGTTGATTTCCCTTAACCTCTCCTTGTAGGACATACCTCTTAGCTCTGGGACTAGTCTTGTTGCAAACCTTTGCACTTTCTCTAGTTTCTTTACGTGCTTGGCTAGGTGTGGGTTCCAAACTGGTGCCGCATACTCCAATATGGGCCTAACGTACACGGTGTACAGGGTCCTGAATGATTCCTTATTAAGATGTCGGAATGCTGTTCTGAGGTTTTATAGGCGCCCATATGCTGCAGCAGTTATTTGGTTGATGTGCGCTTCAGGAGATGTGCCTGGTGTTATACTCACCCCAAGATCTTTTTCCTTGAGTGAGGTTTGTAGTCTCTGGCCCCCTAGACTGTGTGTGTGTGTGTGTGTGTGTGTGTGTGTGTGTGTGTGTGTACTCACCTATTTGTACTCACCTATTTGTGGTTGCAGGGGTCGAGTCACAGCTCCTGGCCCCGCCTCTTCGCTGATTGCTACTAGGTCCTCTCTCTCCCTGCCCCATGAGCTCTATCATACCTCGCCTTAAAACTATGTATGGTTCCTGCCTCCACTACATCCCTTTCTAGGCTATTCCATGGCCTGACTACTCTATGACTGAAGAAATACTTCCTAACATCCCTTTGATTCATCTGAGTTTTCAACTTCCAATTGTGACCTCTTGTGTCTGTGTCCCATCTCTGGAACATCCCGTCTTTGTCCACCTTGTCTATTCCTCGCAGTATTTTATATGTCGTTATCATGTCTCCCCTGACCCTCCTGTCCTCCAGTGTCGTCAGGCCGATTTCCCTCAACCTTTCTTCGTAGGACAATCCCCGTAGCTCTGGGACTAGTCTTGTTGCAAACCTTTGCACTTTCTCTAATTTCTTGACGTGCTTGACAGGTGTGGATTCCAAACTGGTGCTGCATACTCCAGTATGGGCCTGACGTAGATGGTATACAGAGTCTTAAACGAATCCTTACTGAGGTATCGGAACGCTCTCCGTAGGTTTGCCAGGCGCCCGTATGCTGCAGCAGTTATCTGATTGATGTGTGCCTCAGGAGATATGTTCGGTGTTATACTCACCCCCAGATCTTTTTCCTTGAGTGAGGTTTGCAGTCTTTGGCCATCTAAACTATATTGTGTCTGCGGTCTTCTTCGCCCTTCCCCAATCTTCATGACTTTGCATTTGGCAGGGTTAAATTCAAGGAGCCAGTTGCTGGACCAGGCTTGTAGCCTGTCCAGGTCTCTCTGTAGTCCTGCCTGATCCTCATCCGATTTGATTCTTCTCATTAACTTCGCATCTTCTGCAAACAAGGACACTTCTGATTCTATCCCTTCTGTTATGTCGTTCACATATACCAAGAACAGAACAGGTCCTAGGACTGACCCCTGTGGAACCCCGCTTGTCACAGGCGCCCACTCTGACACCTCGTCGCATACCATGACTCGTTGTTGCCTCCCTGTCAGGTATTCTCTGATCCATTGCAGTGCTTTTCCTGTTATGTGTGCCTGATCCTCTAGCTTTTGCAGTAACCTCTTGTGAGGAACTGTGTCGAAGGCCTTCTTGCAATCCAAAAATATGCAGTCGATCCACCCCTCTCTCTCTTGTCTTACTTCTGTCACCTTGTCATAAAACTCTAGTAGGTTTGTGACACAGGATTTTCCTTCCCTGAAACCGTGCTGGTTGTCAATTATACACTTGTTTCTTTCCAGGTGCCCCACCACTCTCCTCCTGATGATCTTCTCCATGACCTTGCATACTATACACGTTAGTGATACAGGTCTGTAGTTTAGTGCCTCATGTCTGTCTCCCTTTTTAAAAATTGGGACTACATTTGCCATTTTCCATACCTCAGGGAGTTGCCCAGTTTCAAATGATGTGTTGAAGTTCTTTGTTAATGGCTCATACAATATCTCTGCTCCCTCTTTAAGGACCCATGGAGAGATGTTGTCTGGTCCCACCGCCTTTGAGGTGTCAAGTTCGCATAGCAGCTTCTTCACCTCCTCCTTGGTTATATGTACCTCATCCAGCACTTGCTGGTGTGCCCCCCAGTTCTGATTTCTTGGAGTTCTACTGGTTTCCACTGTAAATACCTCTTTAAATCTTGTGTTGAGCTCCTGACAAACCTCTCGGTCGTTTCTTGTGAATTCCCCATCACCCTTCCTCAGTCTGATTACCTGGTCCTTGACTGTTGTTTTCCTCCTGATGTGGCTGTACAACAGCTTCGGGTCAGTCTTTACTTTTGATGCTATGCCATTTTCATATTGTCTCTGAGCCTCCCTTCTTATCTGTGCATATTCGTTTCTGGCTCTTCGGCTGATTTCTTTATTTTCCTGAGTTCTCTGTCTTCTGTACCTTTTCCATTCTCTAGTACACTTAGGTTTTGCCTCTCTACACCTTTGGGTGAACCAAAGACTCGTTCTGTTCTTCCCATTATTTCTGTTTCCCTTGGGAACAAACCTCTCCTCTGCCTCCTTGCATTTTGTTGCTACATAGTCCATCATTTCTTGTACTGGTTTTCCTGTCAGTTCCCTCTCCCACTGAATGTCTTGAAGGAAGTTCCTCATGCCTGAGTAGTTCCCCATTTTGTAGTTTGGTTTTTCCCAGCCTATTCCTGCTACTCTCTCCACTTGGAGCTCAACTATGTAGTCGAAGCACAGAACCACATGATCACTAGCTCCCAGGGGCCTTTCATACATGATACCCTCGATGTCCGAACTACTCATGGCGAATACAAGGTCTAGCCTTGCTGGTTCATCCTCTCCTCTCTCTCTGGTAGTGTCTCTAACATGTTGATGCATGAGGTTTTCCAGTACCACATCCATCATCTTGGCTCTCCATGTTTCGGGACCCCCATGGGGCTCCAGGTTTTCCCAGTCAATCTCCTTGTGATTGAAATCACCCATAACTAGTAACTTTGCTCCCCCCATGTGTGCTCTCCTGGCCACCTCGGCTAGTGTGTCGATCATTGCTCTGTTGCTCTCATCGTATTCTTCTCTTGGCCTCCTGCAGTTCTGTGGTGGGTTGTACATTACTGCAATTATCACCTTATGTCCCTCAGACTGGATTGTTCCTACTAAGTAGTCCCTTTCGCCCGTGCCATCCATTCCTTCCATTTTCTCAAAACCCCACTGGTTTTTAATGAGCAGTGCAACTCCTCCTCCCCCTCTCCTCCCTCTGTCTTTCCTGAGGATTTGATATCCGGATGGAAAGATTGAATCTGTTATTATTCTGGTGAGTTTTGTTTCTGTGAGTGCTATTATGTCTGGGGATGTCTCTTTGATTCTTTCGTGCCACTCCTCATACTTGTTTGTTATTCCATCTGCATTTGTATACCACACCTTCAACTTCTTTTCTAAGACTGTGGTCTGGGAGGTATATTGGGGTTGGGGAAGTGGGACACCTGGTAAGGAACTATGGGATGTTGCTGTGGGGGTGGAGTTTGTAATGTAGTGGGTGGGGGCATTGGATGTGGCATGGGTGTTTTGATTTAGAGTGTTTGGTTGCACTGGGGTTGACCTGGTTGGGAGGCTTCTATAGGAAGTTGTGAGGGAGGCTGTATTTGATCTTATTCCTGGGTCTGGGATCTCCTGTCTGTCTTCTCCATCCCCTCTCTTTCCTCCTTTCGCCTTTGTACCATCTCTCTCAGTTTCTGCCTTTCTTCTTGTGTTCTGTCGCGGTCGAGATACACCTTCCTGTATGCCGGCATGTCTGTTGCTCTCATCGTATTCTTCTCTTGGCCTCCTGCAGTTCTGTGGTGGGTTGTACATTACTGCAATTATCACCTTATGTCCCTCAGACTGGATTATTCCTACTAAGTAGTAGTAGTAGTAGTAGTGTGTGTGTGTGTGTGTGTGTGTGTGTGTGTGTACTCACCTAGTTGAGGTTGCAGGGGTCGAGTCCTAGCTCCTGGCCTGTGTGTGTGTGTGTGTGCGTGTATATGTGTAAGGTACTCACGTTCTCCTGGGTATGGTGGTACCTCCAGGTGCCCTCTGAACCTTCATCAGTGATGCCCAGCCACATGAGGGCACCTCCCTCTTTGGCACAGGTGCCACTAGTCTGCTGTGCCAGCCTGTACACCATCTGTAACACCAATACTGTATTATCACCCTCACTCTACCTCGTTACCTCCCTCACTGCACCTCGTCAACTCCATCACTACCTCGTTACCTCCCTCACTGTACCTCGTCAACTCCATCACTACCTCGTTACCTCCCTCACTGTACCTCATCAACTCCATCACTACCTCGTTACCTCCCTCACTGTACCTCGTCAACTCCATCACTACCTCGTTACCTCCTTCACTGTACCTCGTCAACTCCATCACTGCCTCGTTACCTCCCTCACTGTACCTCGTCAACTCCATCACTACCTCGCTACGTCCCTCACTGTACCTCGTCAACTCCATCACTACCTCGTTACCTCCCTCACTGTACCTCGTCAACTCCATCACTACCTCGTTACCTCCCTCACTGTACCTCGTCAACTCCATCACTACCTCGTTACCTCCCTCACTGTACCTCGTCAACACCATCACTACCTTGTTACCTCCCTCACTGTACCTCGTCAACTCCATCCCTACCTAGTTACCTCCCTCACTGTACCTCGTCAACTCCACCACTACCTTGTTACCTCCCTCACTATACTTCGTCATCTCCATCACTACCTTGTTACCTCCCTCACTATACTTCGTCATCTCCATCACTGCCTCGTTACCTCCCTCACTGTACCTCGTCAACTCCATCACTACCTCGTTACCTCCCACACTGTACCTCATCAACTCCATCACTACCTCGTTACCTCCCTCACTGTACCTCGTCAACTCCATCACTACCTCGTTACCTCCCACACTGTACCTCGTCAACTCCATCACTACCTCGTTACTTCCTTCACTGTACCTCGTCAACACCATCACTACCTCGTTACCTCCCTCACTGTACCTCGTCAACTCCACTACCTCGTTACTTCCCTCGCTGTACCTCGTCAACTCCATCACTACCTCGTTACCTCCCACACTGTACCTCGTCAACACCATCACTACCTCGTTACCTCCCTCACTGTACCTCGTCCACTCCATCACTACCTCGTTACCTCCCACACTGTACCTCGTCAACTCCATCACTACCTCGTTACCTCCCACACTGTACCTCGTCAACTCAATCACTACCTCGTTACCTCCCTCACTGTACCTCGTCAACTCCATCACTACCTCGTTACCTCCTTCACTACCTCGTCAACTCCATCACTGCCTCGTTACCTCCCTCACTGTACCTCGTCAACTCCATCACTACCTCGTTACCTCCCTCACTGTACCTCGTCAACTCCATCACTACCTCGTTACCTCCCTCACTGTACCTCGTCAACACCATCACTACCTTGTTACCTCCCTCACTGTACCTCGTCAACTCCATCCCTACGTCGTTACCTCCCTCACTGTACCTCGTCAACTCCATCACTACCTCGTTACCTCCTTCACTGTACCTCGTCAACTCCATCACTACCTCGTTACCTCCCACACTGTACCTCGTCAACTCCATCACTACCTCGTTACCTCCCACACTGTACCTCGTCAACTCCATCACTACCTCGTTACCTCCCTCACTGTACCTCGTCAACTCCATCACTACCTCGTTACCTACCTCGTCAACTCCATCACTACCTCGTTACCTCCCTCACTGTACCTCGTCAACTCCATCACTACCTCGTTACCTCCCTCACTGTACCTCGTCAACTCCATCACTACCTCGTTACCTCCCTCACTGTACCTCGTCAACTCCATCACTACCTCGTTACCTCCCTCACTGTACCTCGTCAACTCCATCACTACCTCGTTACCTCCCTCACTGTACCTCGTCAACTCCATCACTACCTCGTTACCTCCCTCACTGTACCTCGTCAACTCCATCACTACCTCGTTACCTCCCTCACTGTACCACGTCAACTCCATCACTACCTCGTTACCTCCCTCACTGTACCTCGTCAACTCCATCACTACCTCGTTACCTCCCTCACTGTACCACGTCAACTCCATCACTACCTCGTTACCTCCCTCACTGTACCACGTCAACTCCATCACTACCTCGTTACCTCCCTCACTGTACCTCGTCAACTCCATCACTACCTCGTTACCTCCCTCACTGTACCACGTCAACTCCATCACTACCTCGTTACCTCCCTCACTGTACCACGTCAACTCCATCACTACCTCGTTACCTCCCTCACTGTACCTCGTCAACTCCATCACTACCTCGTTACCTCCCTCACTGTACCTCGTCAACTCCATCACTACCTCGTTACCTCCCTCACTGTACCTCGTCAACACCATCACTACCTCGTACCTCGTCAACTCCATCACTACCTCGTTACCAACTCCATCACTACCTCGTTACCTCCCTCACTGTACCTCGTCAACTCCATCACTACCTCGTTACCTCCCTCACTGTACCTCGTCAACTCCATCACTACCTCGTTACCTCCCTCACTGTACCTCGTCAACTCCATCACTACCTCGTTACCTCCCACACTGTACCTCGTCAACACCATCACTACCTCGTTACCTCCCTCACTGTACCTCGTCAACTCCATCACTACCTCGTTACCTCCCTCACTGTATCAACTCCACACTACCTCGTTACCTCCCACACTGTACCTCGTCAACACCATCACTACCTCGTTACCTCCCTCACTGTACCTCGTCAACTCCATCACTACCTCGTTACCTCCCTCACTGTACCTCGTCAACTCGTAACACTTATCAGTTTCTGTCATCTGGTTCAAATGATTTTTCTCGGAAAATATCCCTCACTGTACCTCGTCAACTCTGCTTGTTTGACCCGATACCTTCTGTATCACACAATACCTTCTGTATCACACAATACCTGCTGTATCACACAATACCTGCTGTATTACACAATACCTGCTGTATCACACAATACCTGCTGTATCACACAATACCTGCTGTATCACACAATACCTGCTGTATCACACAATACCTGCTGTATTACACAATACCTGCTGTATCACACAATACCTGCTGTATTATACAATACCTGCTGTATCACACAATACCTGCTGTATTATACAATACCTGCTGTATCACACAATACCTGCTGTATTATACAATACCTGCTGTATCACACAATACCTGCTGTATCACACAATACCTGCTGTATCACACAATACCTGCTGTATTATACAATACCTGCTGTATCACACAATACCTGCTGTATCACACAATACCTGCTGTATCACACAATATCTGCTGTATCACACAATACCTGCTGTATCACACAATACCTGCTGTATCACACAATACCTGCTGTATCACACAATACCTGCTGTATCACACAATACCTGCTGTACCTGCTGTATCACACAATACCTGCTGTATCACACAATACCTGCTGTATTACACAATACCTGCTGTATCACACAATACCTGCTGTATCACACAATACCTGCTGTATTACACAATACCTGCTGTATCACACAATACCTGCTGTATCACACAATACCTGCTGTATTACACAATACCTGCTGTATCACACAATACCTGCTGCATGATACAATACCTGCTGTATTACACAATACCTGCTGTATCAATACCTGCTGTATCACACAATACCTGCTGTATCACACAATACCTGCTGTATTACACAATACCTGCTGTATCACACAATACCTGCTGTATCACACAATACCTGCTGTATCACACAATACCTGCTGTATCACACAATACCTGCTGTATCACACAATACCTGCTGTATCACACAATACCTGCTGTATCACACAATACCTGCTGTATCACACAATACCTGCTGTATCACACAATACCTGCTGTATTACACAATACCTGCTGTATCACACAATACCTGCTGTATCACACAATACCTGCTGTATCACACAATACCTGCTGTATCACACAATACCTGCTGTATCACACAATACCTGCTGTATCCTGCTGTATCACACAATACCTGCTGTATTACACAATACCTGCTGTATCACACAATACCTGCTGTATCACACAATACCTGCTGTATCACACAATACCTGCTGTATCACACAATACCTGCTGTATCACACAATACCTGCTGTATCACACAATACCTGCTGTATCACACAATACCTGCTGTATCACACAATACCTGCTGTATCACACAATACCTGCTGTATCACACAATACCTGCTGTATCACACAATACCTGCTGTATCACACAATACCTGCTGTATCACACAATACCTGCTGTATCACACAATACCTGCTGTATCACACAATACCTGCTGTATCACACAATACCTGCTGTATCACACAATACCTGCTGTATCACACAATACCTGCTGTATCACACAATACCTGCTGTTTGATACAATACCTGCTGTATCACACAATACCTGCTGTTTGATACAATACCTGCTGTATCACACAATACCTGCTGTATCACACAATACCTGCTGTATCAATACCTGCTGTATTGATACAATACCTGCTGTATCACACAATACCTGCTGCATGATACAATACCTGCTGTATCACACAATACCTGCTGCTTGATACAATACCTGCTGTATCACACAATACCTGCTGTATCACACAATACCTGCTGTATCACACAATACCTGCTGTATCACACAATACCTGCTGTATCACACAATACCTGCTGCATGATACAATACCTGCTGTATCACACAATACCTGCTGTATCACACAATACCTGCTGTATCACACAATACCTGCTGCATGATATAATACCTGCTGTATCACACAATACCTGCTGCATGATGCAATACCTGCTGTATCACACAATACCTGCTGTATCACACAATACCTGCTGTATCACACAATACCTGCTGTATCACACAATATCTGCTGTATCACACAATACCTGCTGTATCACACAATACCTGCTGTATCACACAATACCTGCTGCTTGATACAATACCTGCTGTATCACACAATACCTGCTGTATCACACAATACCTGCTGCATGATACAATACCTGTTGCATCACACAATACCTGCTGCTTGATACAATACCTGCTGTATCACACAATACCTGCTGCATGATGCAATACCTGCTGTATCACACAATACCTGCTGCTTGATACAATACCTGCTGTATCACACAATACCTGTTGTATTACACAATACCTGCTGTATCACACAATATCTGCTGTATCACCTGCTGTATCACACAATACCTGCTGTATACCTGCTGTATCACACAATACCTGCTGTATCACCTGCTGTACAATACCTGCTGTTGACACAATACCTGCTGTATCACACAATACCTGCTGTATCAATACATCACACAATACCTGCTGTATCACACAATACCTGCTGTATCACACAATACCTGCTGTATCACCTGCTGTACACATACAATACCTGCTGTATCACACAATACCTGCTGCATGATGCAATACCTGCTGTATCACACAATACCTGCTGTATTACACAATACCTGCTGTATCACACAATACCTGCTGTATCACACAATATCTGCTGTATCACACAATACCTGCTGCATGATGCAATACCTGCTGTATCACACAATACCTGCTGTATCACACAATACCTGCTGCTTGATACAATACCTGCTGTATCACACAATACCTGCTGCATGATGCAATACCTGCTGTATCACACAATACCTGCTGTATTACACAATACCTGCTGTATCACACAATACCTGCTGTATCACACAATACCTGCTGCATGATGCAATACCTGCTGTATCACACAATACCTGCTGCATGATACAATACCTGCTGTATCACACAATACCTGCTGCTTGATACAATACCTGCTGTATCACACAATACCTGCTGCATGATACAATACCTGCTGTATCACACAATACCTGCTGTATCACACAATACCTGCTGCATGATACAATACCTGCTGTATCACACAATACCTGCTGTATCACACAATACCTGCTGTATCACAAAATACCTGCTGTATTATACAATACCTGCTGCATGATATAATACCTGCTGTATCACACAATACCTTCTGTATCACACAATACCTGCTGTATCACACAATACCTGCTGTATCACACAATACCTGCTGTATCACACAATACCTGCTGTATCACACAATACCTGCTGTATCACACAATACCTGCTGTATCACACAATACCTGCTGCATGATCACATCAACAATACCTGCTGTATTACACAATACCTTCTGTATCACACAATACCTGCTGTATCACACAATACCTGCTGCATGATCACACAATACCTGCTGTATCACACAATACCTGCTGTATACAATACCTGCTGTATCACACAATACCTGCTGCTTGATGCAATACCTGCTGTATCACACAATACCTGCTGTATGACACAATACCTGCTGTATCACACAATACCTGCTGCTTGATACAATACCTGCTGTATCACACAATACCTGCTGCATGATACAATACCTGCTGTATCACACAATACCTGTTGTATTACACAATACCTGCTGTATCACACAATATCTGCTGTATCACACAATACCTGCTGCATGATGCAATACCTGCTGTATCACACAATACCTGCTGCATGATACAATACCTGCTGTATCACACAATACCTGCTGTATCACACAATACCTGCTGTATCACACAATACCTGCTGTATCACACAATACCTGCTGTATCACACAATACCTGCTGCATGATACAATACCTGCTGTATCACACAATACCTGCTGTATCACACAATACCTGCTGTATCACACAATACCTGCTGTATCACACAATACCTGCTGTATCACACAATACCTGCTGTATCACACAATACCTGCTGTATTACACAATACCTGCTGTATCACACAATACCTGCTGCTTGATACAATACCTGCTGTATCACACAATACCTGCTGCATGATACAATACCTGCTGTATCACACAATACCTGCTGCTTGATACAATACCTGCTGTATCACACAATACCTGCTGTTTGATACAATACCTGCTGTATCACACAATACCTGCTGCATGATACAATACCTGCTGTATCACACAATACCTGCTGCTTGATACAATACCTGCTGTATCACACAATACCTGCTGCATGATACAATACCTGCTGTATCACACAATACCTGCTGCTTGATACAATACCTGCTGTATCACACAATACCTGCTGCTTGATACAATACCTGCTGTATCACACAATACCTGCTACCTGTTACAGTACTTTCTGTATCACACAATTCCAGCTGCTTGATACAATACCTACTATATCACACAATACCTGCTGTATCACACAATACCTGCTGCATGATACAGTACCTGCTGTATCACACAATACCTGCTGCTTGATACAATACCTGCTGTATCACACAATACCTGCTACCTGTTACAATACTTTCTGTATCACACAATACCTGCTGCTTGATACAATACCTGCTATATCACACAATACCTGCTATATCACACAATACCTGCTATATCACACAATACCTGCTGCTTGATACAATACCTGCTTCCTGTTACAATACTTTCTGTATCACACAATACCTGCTGCTTGATACAATACCTGCTATATCACACCACATCTCCTGCTTGATACAGAACTTGCTATATCACACAATACCTGCTATATCACAATACCTGCTGCTTGATACAATACCTGCTGTATCACATCATATCCCCTGCTTGATACAGTACCTGCTATATCACACAATACCTGCTATATCACAATACCTGCTGCTTGATACAGTACCTGCTGTATCACACAATACCTGCTATATCACAATACCTGCTGCTTGATACAATACCTGCTGTATCACATCATATCCCCTGCTTGATACAGTACCTGCTATATCACAATACCTGCTGCTTGATACAGTACCTGCTGTATCACACAATACCTGCTATATCACAATATCTGCTGCTTGATACAATACCTGCTATATCACACCATATCCCCTGCTTGATACAGTACCTGCTGTATCACACAATACCTGCTATATCACAATACCTGCTGCTTGATACAGTACCTGCTGTATCACAATACCTGCTATATCGCAATACCTGCTGCTTGATACAGTACCTGCTGTATCACACAATATCTGCTATATCACAATACCTGCTGCTTGATACAATACCTGCTGTATCACACAATACCTGCTATATCACAATACCTGCTGCTTGATACAATACCTGCTGTATCACACAATACCTGCTATATCACAATACCTGCTGCTTGATACAATACCTGCTGTATCACACAATACCTGCTATATCACAATACCTGCTGCTTGATACAGTACCTGCTGTATCACACAATACCTGCTATATCACACCATATCCCCTGCTTGATACAGTACCTGCTGTATCACATAATACCTGCTATATCACAATACCTGCTGCTGCTGGGACGTCCTGGGTGTGGTCATCTCACCACCGAAGGCTGTACAGAGGCCGGCAGCATCACTGAACTGTAGCTTGTCAGTGAACATTATGTAGGGCAGTGGGAAGATGTCACATGTCTCCCTCACTGACATCATTCTCTGTACATCACAAGTCTTATTATTATTATTACTGTTGTTATTAATAGTATAATTATTATTTTTATTATAATCATAAGCACTAAAAACCGTTATTATTATAATTATTATTAACACTAATATTGTTACTAATTATTATTATGTAAGGTGGAAACCGCTTAGGGGTTATACACAGTGCCTAGGCTACGAGAATAACCCATACGGGTCTAGCTCTTTACTGGATTTCAAAATAAAGAATGACTGTCCATATACCTGTGAGGAGTCTTCCCCGATGTCGAATTTGGCCGTGTCCCAGGCAATGATGTCTCCCGGAGGACGAGTGTGACAGCTGGTGATGTCAGCCATCTCCGCGTCAGCCAGGGCCCGGGACCACAGGTTGACGTCAGTCACGGCACCGCTGTGGCCAGACCAAAATGGTCTTTAAGGGGGTTCTTGGTCTTAGGAATAACTGAGGTCTCTCCCTTTCTCCTCTCTCTCTCTCTCTCTCTCTCTCTCTCTCTCTCTCTCTCTCTCTCTCTCTCTCTCTCTCTAGTTCAGACTACATTACCTCCCGAGCCTCACCATCGCTACACAAAGGGGTGAGTACGAGGCAGCTGAACCGGCATTGGCTTAAGCCGATGGGGGAATTGGACCTGCCTCACATAGGCCAGTAGGCCTGTTGCAGTGTTCCTTCTTTCTTATGTTCTTAAGCGAATAACAGAGATTCATTCATATATATGAAGGAAACTATTTTACCATATGTTGCTTCCCCTGAATGGGAAGCTGTGTATTATTTTTCACAAATTAAATTTTCATATAATTTTACATTGGAGACGTTTTCATGAATAACTAAAATGAAAATATCTTGCTCTATATATTAATTTTAGTTATACCCGGTGATGGAACTAGGACTGGCTGTCAGCTCTTGTTAATCCCCTGTCAGCTTGCTTCAGTCACTGTGGCAGCTGTCAGCTCTTGTTAATCCCCTGTCAGCTTGCTTCAGTCACTGTGGCAGCTGTCAGCTCACGTGAACACACCCGATATTGGGGCTGCTGGGTTTGTCTCGAGGAAATACCTTGTACCAGACCTGGGTATGTCACCACTACCTGAAGGTGGTGCACCAGACTCACCTGAAGGTGGTGGACCAGGCTCACCTGAAGGTGGTGTACCAGGCTCACCTGAAGGTGGTGCACCAGACTCACCTGAAGGTGGTGCACCAGGCTCACCTGAAGGTGGTGCACCAGACTCACCTGAAGGTGGTGCACCAGACTCACCTGAAGGTGGTGCACCAGACTCACCTGAAGGTGGTGCACCAGACTCACCTGAAGGTGGTGCACCAGGCTCACCTGAAGGTGGTGCACCAGACTCACCTGAAGGTGGTGCACCAGGCTCACCTGAAGGTGGTGCACCAGACTCACCTGAAGGTGGTGCACCAGACTCACCTGAAGGTGGTGCACCAGACTCACCTGAAGGTGGTGCACCAGGCTCACCTGAAGGTAGTGCACCAGGCTCACCTGAAGGTGGTGCACCAGACTCACCTGAAGGTGGTGCACCAGGCTCACCTGAAGGTGGTTCACCAGGCTCACCTGAAGGTGGTGCACCAGGCTCAACTGAAGGTGGTGCACCAGACTCACCTGAAGGTGGTGTACCAGACTCACCTGAAGGTGGTGCACCAGGCTCACCTGAAGGTGGTGCACCAGGCTCACCTGAAGGTGGTGCACCAGACTCACCTGAAGGTGGTGCACCAGACTCACCTGAAGGTGGTGCACCAGGCTCACCTGAAGGTGGTGCACCAGGCTCACCTGAAGGTGGTGCACCAGGCTCACCTGAAGGTGGTGCACCAGGCTCACCTGAAGGTAGTGCACCAGGCTCACCTGAAGGTGGTGCATCAGGCTCACCTGAAGGTGGTGCACCAGGCTCACCTGAAGGTGGTGCACCAGGCTCACCTGAAGGTAGTGCACCAGGCTCACCTGAAGGTGGTGCATCAGGCTCACCTGAAGGTGGTGCACCAGACTCACCTGAAGGTGGTGAACCAGACTCACCTGAAGGTGGTGTACCAGACTCACCTGAAGGTGGTGTACCAGACTCACCTGAAGGTGGTGCACCAGGCTCACCTGAAGGTGGTGCACCAGGCTCACCTGAAGGTAGTGCACCAGGCTCACCTGAAGGTGGTGTACCAGACTCACCTGAAGGTGGTGTACCAGACTCACCTGAAGGTGGTGTACCAGACTCACCTGAAGGTGGTGCACCAGGCTCACCTGAAGGTGGTGCACCAGGCTCACCTGAAGGTAGTGTACCAGGCTCACCTGAAGGTGGTGCACCAGACTCACCTGAAGGTGGTGCACCAGGCTCACCTGAAGGTGGTGCACAAGGCTCACCTGAAGGTAGTGCACCAGGCTTACCTGAAGGTGGTGCACCAGGCTCACCTGGAGGTGGTGCACCAGGCTCACCTGAAGGTGGTGCACCAGGCTCATCTGAAGGTAGTGCACCAGGCTCACCTGAAGGTGGTGCACCAGGCTCACCTGAAGGTGGTGCACCAGGCTCACCTGAAGGTGGTGCACCAGACTCACCTGAAGGTGGTGCACCAGACTCACCTGAAGGTGGTGCACCAGACTCACCTGAAGGTGGTGCACCAGACTCACCTGAAGGTGGTGCACCAGGCTCACCTGAAGGTGGTGCACCAGGCTCACCTGAAGGTGGTGCATCAGACTCACCTGAAGGTGGTGCACCAGACTCACCTGAAGGTGGTGCACCAGACTCACCTGAAGGTGGTGAACCAGGCTCACCTGAAGGTGGTGCACCAGACTCACCTGAAGGTGGTGTACCAGACTCACCTGAAGGTGGTGTACCAGACTCACCTGAAGGTGGTGCACCAGGCTCACCTGAAGGTGGTGCACCAGGCTCACCTGAAGGTAGTGTACCAGGCTCACCTGAAGGTGGTGCACCAGACTCACCTGAAGGTGGTGCACCAGGCTCACCTGAAGGTGGTGCACCAGGCTCACCTGAAGGTAGTGCACCAGGCTTACCTGAAGGTGGTGCACCAGGCTCACCTGAAGGTGGTGCACCAGGCTCACCTGAAGGTGGTGCATCAGACTCACCTGAAGGTGGTGCACCAGACTCACCTGAAGGTGGTGCACCAGACTCACCTGAAGGTGGTGAACCAGGCTCACCTGAAGGTGGTGCACCAGACTCACCTGAAGGTGGTGCACCAGACTCACCTGAAGGTGGTGAACCAGGCTCACCTGAAGGTGGTGCACCAGGTTCACCTGAAGGTGATGCACCAGGTTCACCTGAAGGTGGTGCACCAGGCTCACCTGAAGGTGGTGCACCAGTTTCACCTGAAGGTGGTGCACCAGGCTCACCTGAAGGTGGTGCACCAGACTCACCTGAAGGTGGTGCACCAGACTCACCTGAAGGTGGTGAACCAGGCTCACCTGAAGGTGGTGCACCAGACTCACCTGAAGGTGGTGCACCAGACTCACCTGAAGGTGGTGAACCAGGCTCACCTGAAGGTGGTGCACCAGGTTCACCTGAAGGTGATGCACCAGGTTCACCTGAAGGTGGTGCACCAGGCTCACCTGAAGGTGGTGCACCAGTTTCACCTGAAGGTGGTGCACCAGGCTCACCTGAAGGTGGTGCACCAGACTCACCTGAAGGTGGTGCACCAGACTCACCTGAAGGTGGTGAACCAGGCTCACCTGAAGGTGGTGCACCAGACTCACCTGAAGGTGGTGCACCAGACTCACCTGAAGGTGGTGAACCAGACTCACCTGAAGGTAGCGCACCAGGCTCACCTGAAGGTGGTGCACCAGGTTCACCTGAAGGTGATGCACCAGGTTCACCTGAAGGTGGTGCACCAGGCTCACCTGAAGGTGGTGCACCAGGTTCACCTGAAGGTGGTGCACCAGGCTCACCTGAAGGTGGTGCACCAGGCTCACCTGAAGGTGGTGCACCAGACTCACCTGAAGGTTGTGCACCAGACTCACCTGAAGGTGGTGCACCAGACTCACCTGAAGGTGGTGCAACAGACTCACCTGAAGGCAGTGCACCAGACTCACCTGAAGGTGGTGCACCAGACTCACCTGAAGGTGGTGCACCAGACTCACCTGATGGTGGTGCACCAGACTCACCTGAAGGCAGTGCACCAGATTCACCAGAAGGTGGTGCACCAGACTCACCTGAAGGTGGTGCACCAGACTCACCTGAAGGTGGTGCACCAGACTCACCTGAAGGTGGTGCACCAGACTCACCTGAAGGTGGTGCACCAGACTCACCTGAAGGTGGTGCACCAGACTCACCTGAAGGTGGTGCACCAGACTCACCTGAAGGTGGTGCACCAGACTCACCTGAAGGTGGTGCACCAGACTCACCTGAAGGTGGTGCACCAGACTCACCTGAAGGTGGTGCACCAGACTCACCTCAAGGTGGTGCACCAGACTCACCTGAAGGTGGTGCACCAGACTCACCTCAAGGTGGTGCACCAGACTCACCTGAAGGACTGGGCAGCATCAAACACACCGAGAGGAGCGTCTTGGTCTTGTCCCAACACAATGGTACCATCCACATCCAGGAAAGTCTTGTTCAGGAACACTCCGGAGCGACTATCCTGTGTACAACAAGACCAAGAGCTGCACATCAACAGTGGGAGCCCACCTCTGGTGAGCTACATCAACAGTTGAGACAGTGTGGCAGTGTCTTGCGTGTTACCATGATACAGGTTACAATGTAGCAGTCTAGCGTGTTACAGTGATACAAGTTACAGTGTGGCAGTGTTTAACATGATATCATGATGCAGATTACAATGTAGCAGTGTCTAGCGTGTTACAATGATACAAGTTACAATGTGGCAGTGTCTTGCGTGTTACCATGATACACACAGGTTACAGTGTGGCAGTGTCTTGCGTGTTACCATGATACACACAGGTTACAATGTGGCAGTGTCTTGCGTGTTACCATGATACACACAGGTTACAATGTGGCAGTGTCTTGCGTGTTACCATGATACACACAGGTTACAGTGTGGCAGTGTCTTGCGTGTTACCATGATACACACAGGTTACAGTGTGGCAGTGTCTTGCGTGTCACCATGATACACACAGGTTACAGTGTGGCAGTGTCTTGCGTGTTACCATGATACACACAGGTTACAGTGTGGCAGTGTCTTGCGTGTTACCATGATACACACAGGTTTCAGTGTGGCAGTGTCTTGCGTGTTACCATGATACACACAGGTTTCAGTGTGGCAGTGTCTTGCGTGTTACCATGATACACACAGGTTACAGTGTGGCAGTGTCTTGCGTGTTACCATGATACACACAGGTTACAGTGTGGCAGTGTCTTGCGTGTCACCATGATACACACAGGTTACAGTGTGGCAGTGTCTTGCGTGTTACCATGATACACACAGGTTACAGTGTGGCAGTGTCTTGCGTGTTACCATGATACACACAGGTTACAGTGTGGCAGTGTCTTGCGTGTTACCATGATACACACAGGTTACAGTGTGGCAGTGTCTTGCGTGTTACCATGATACACACAGGTTACAGTGTGGCAGTGTCTTGCGTGTTACCATGATACACACAGGTTACAGTGTGGCAGTGTCTTGCGTGTTACCATGATACACACAGGTTTCAGTGTGGCAGTGTCTTGCGTGTTACCATGATACACACAGGTTACAGTGTGGCAGTGTCTTGCGTGTTACCATGATACACACAGGTTTCAGTGTGGCAGTGTCTTGCGTGTTACCATGATACACACAGGTTTCAGTGTGGCAGTGTCTTGCGTGTTACCATGATACACACAGGTTTCAGTGTGGCAGTGTCTTGCGTGTTACCATGATACACACAGGTTTCAGTGTGGCAGTGTCTTGCGTGTTACCATGATACACACAGGTTACAGTGTGGCAGTGTCTTGCGTGTTACCATGATACACACAGGTTTCAGTGTGGCAGTGTCTTGCGTGTTACCATGATACACACAGGTTACAGTGTGGCAGTGTCTTGCGTGTTACCATGATACACACAGGTTTCAGTGTGGCAGTGTCTTGCGTGTTACCATGATACACACAGGTTACAGTGTGGCAGTGTCTTGCGTGTTACCATGATACACACAGGTTACAGTGTGGCAGTGTCTTGCGTGTTACCATGATACACACAGGTTTCAGTGTGGCAGTGTCTTGCGTGTTACCATGATACACACAGGTTTCAGTGTGGCAGTGTCTTGCGTGTTACCATGATACACACAGGTTACAGTGTGGCAGTGTCTTGCGTGTTACCATGATACACACAGGTTACAGTGTGGCAGTGTCTTGCGTGTTACCATGATACACACAGGTTTCAGTGTGGCAGTGTCTTGCGTGTCACCATGATACACACAGGTTACAGTGTGGCAGTGTCTTGCGTGTTACCATGATACACACAGGTTTCAGTGTGGCAGTGTCTTGCGTGTCACCATGATACACACAGGTTTCAGTGTGGCAGTGTCTTGCGTGTCACCATGATACACACAGGTTACAGTGTGGCAGTGTCTTGCGTGTTACCATGATACACACAGGTTACAGTGTGGCAGTGTCTTGCGTGTTACCATGATCCACACAGGTTTCAGTGTGGCAGTGTCTTGCGTGTTACCATGATACACACAGGTTACAATGTGGCAGTGTCTTGCGTGTTACCATGATACACACAGGTTACAGTGTGGCAGTGTCTTGCGTGTTACCATGATACACACAGGTTTCAGTGTGGCAGTGTCTTGCGTGTTACCATGATACACACAGGTTACAGTGTGGCAGTGTCTTGCGTGTTACCATGATACACACAGGTTTCAGTGTGGCAGTGTCTTGCGTGTTACCATGATACACACAGGTTACAGTGTGGCAGTGTCTTGCGTGTTACCATGATACACACAGGTTTCAGTGTGGCAGTGTCTTGCGTGTTACCATGATACACACAGGTTACAGTGTGGCAGTGTCTTGCGTGTTACCATGATACACACAGGTTACAGTGTAATTATTATAATAAAAACAACTGCTTTTGTAATTATTTAAATGAGCCAGGAATAAACATAAGCTGCGTACATATATATAAAAATGCATCAGCAAACATTGTTGACGTGCATATGAGAGAGAGAGAGAGAGAGAGAGAGAGAGAGAGAGAGAGAGAGAGAGAGAGAGAATGAGAATAGAGAGGTCAGAATCAAGGACACACACGTACAGCAGCAACATGTGTCGTGTTCAGGAAGTGCAGCTGAGATATACTTCAGCTTTTAGTTGATGAAGTTGTCGTCACAGGTAGATCCACTTACAATAATGGGCGGAGGTTTGTATCCTGCTTAGACCATAAATTAAAAGAGGTGAAGCAGAATGTCAGGCACAAACAAAACAAAGATTTAGAAGTTAAAATAAGAGAATTAGAAGGTAAACACAGAGCCTTAGAAGTGGAAGGTATAGAATTAGATGCATAATATACTTAAATTTAAGAACAAGAGAGCAGAGGTATGGAACAACTCAGACAAACACTCCAACACAAGAGTAAAGAGTTACATATTGCGACTCTGACTATTATCAGGGCGGCAAGTTGACCTTCTGGGGTCTTAGGGCGGCAAGTTGACCTTCTGGGGTCTTAGGGCGGCAAGTTGACCTTCTGGGGTCATAGGGCGGCAAGTTGACCTTCTGGGGTCTTAGGGCGGCAAGTTGACATTCTGGGGTCTTAGGGCGGCAAGTTGACATTCTGGGGTCTTAGGGCGGCAAGTTGACCTTCTGAGGTCTTAAGCTATACCAAATTTTAAGAGGATCCTAAAAATTTGGAAATCAAAAGAGGAAATATCAATGTACAGAGTGATGGTAAAAATCTTGTGAGGTCTCTTACAGAGACAGGTACTCACTCTAACTCACTTTGACACATGTGCAACACTTGGGTATCTTTATTGTGGAAATGTTTCGCCACACAGTGGCTTCATCAGTCCAATACAAAGACGAATGGTGAAGATCAGAAGGAGTTTCAGGTGATCAGTCCCTCAGCCTGGAGTCGATGTAATCAGTCCATCAATCTTTCCAAGATTACATCGACTCCAGGCTGAGGGACTGATTATCTCAAACTCCTTCTGATCTTCACTGTTCTCCTTTGTATTTGACTGATGAAGCCAATGTGTGGCGAAACGTTTGTTCTAATTTATCAATTTGTAGGATCTCTGAGCCATTTATCTATACACAAATAACCCGCACACAGAAAAGAGGAGCCTACGACATCGTTTCGGTCCGACTTGGACCATTTTCTGTGTGCGGGTTATCTGTGTATCGTTCCAGTCACGGTATTGTGCCTTTTTTTTTTTTGCCATTTATCTACCTAACTCAGGTACTGTGCCAGTCCATCCATGCTTGCTGTACTGAAGCTGGTGTCTGCTTGACGCGAAATATACTGATACTTACTACTCAGTGTCGTATTTTCTTTCATGTGTCATTATAAGCACAGGTGGTAGTCTGATGGCCTGTACTATCTGGTCGTAACTAAGTCAGCAAACAAAGCACTCAGTAGAACACAGCATGGACAAGATTAACACAGCAGGGGTAGATTTCTTTACCAATGTGTTCCACCACCATTATATACACTTTGAATAATATTAATAGTGAGAGAAGAAATTAGATTGAAAGCGTACAAGTTAGAGCCACTAAAATCAGTAGTGGTCACGGCCAGTGTCTGGGGAAGTCTGCCACTCAGCCAGGTAATCTGAAGTGGCCTCACCTAATTAGTGAGTTGAAGTGGACAGTAAGCGCAGCAGTGGGGGCCCCACAACTGCTACACTCTGAGCTGACAGTTCGCTGGTTGTGTGACGAACTAATAAAATATAACATACCAGCGCATGCCACAGATATTTACCTGTTTATTAATTATTTATAAAATTTATATTGTCAAAAATAAAAAGTAATCACAGCTCGTGTATTTCTGTGACTGTGTGAGTTTTTTTTAACCGGTTTCTTATTTATACAATTTATGTCGAAATTCTTAGAAAAGACAGAATTGTATCAGACAAGACTGTCCCTACCAGTAAGACACTTTGATGGTCGTGCAAGGTTTTTGATTCAAGGAACTGGAGCTACCCTTCCCTGTGAAGCAAACCTGATGATATACTGAAGAATAAGAAAGGCACAATACCGTGACTGGAACAATACACAAATAACCCGCACAAAGGAGACAGAAAACCTCACAGTGACGTTTTGGTCCGACTTGAACCATTTACCAAGCCGGACCGAAACGTCGTCGTAAGCTTTACTTTCTCCTATGTGCGGGTTATTTAGGTATGATATATTAACTCCCCTAGGGGGTGGTATAGCCCCCACGGGTTAAACGCGTCCCTCACGAAGCCACAACACGCCGTAGGTAGGTATAAAGTTTGTCAGGAAACAGGACAAGCATATCCTGACTCATGTCTTAATCATAAGATGACCCCCGAAGCTGGAGCTTTCAGTCATCTGACCGAAGCCTTCCACTAGCTTACCCCTCCACCCCCTTAAAAAATTATGTATACGAAGACTTACCTCCCACTTCTGACCATTGAAGAAGATAACGAGAGGCGAGGCGGCACTCAGAGCCAGACAGAAGGCAGACCAGTGCATCAAGGGACTGACAATACTGGTCTCAGTCCGGTACTGGTGAGAGGCCACCAGTACCTGCATCCCTCGCCTGTTGTGGTCTGGGACCCACGGACATAACACATTATGTGATAACTTAACTGGGGATAACGGTAGGTTTTTTCTTAATAGTAATGAATATTAATAATAATAATAATAATAATAATAATAATAATAATAATAATAATAATAATAGACTATAATAATAATTAAAATGATAATAATGCCAAGATTATTACATTTCAGTCATACTTAAAAGTTAGTTTCTCTCCCTCCTAATAGTCTCAGCTCATCTGGTAGTCTCAGCTCATCTGGTAGTCTCAGCTCATCTGGTAGTCTCAGCTCATCTGGTAGTCTCAGCTCATCTGGTAGTCTCAGCTCATCTGGTAGTCTCAGCTCACCTGATAGTCTCAGCTCACCTGGTAGTCTCGGCTCACATGATAGTCTCAGCTTATCTGATAGTCTCAGCTCATCTGGTAGTCTCAGCTCATCTGGTAGTCTCAGCTCATCTGGTAGTCTCAGCTCATCTGGTAGTCTCAGCTCATCTGGTAGTCTCAGCTCACCTGATAGTCTCAGCTCACCTGGTAGTCTCGGCTCACATGATAGTCTCAGCTTATCTGATAGTCTCAGCTCACCTGATAGTCTCAGCTCACCTGGTAGTCTCAGCTCACACGATAGTCTCAGCTCACACGATAGTCTCAGCTCACCTGATAGTCTCAGCTCACCTGATAGTCTCAACTCACCTGGTAGTCTCAACTCACCTGGTAGTCTCAGCCCACCTGGTAGTCTCAGCTCACCTTGTAGTCTCAGTTCACCTGATAGTCTCAGCTCACCTGATAGTCTTAGTTCACCTGATAGTCTCAGCTCACCTGGTAGTCTCGGCTCACATGATAATCTCAGCTCACCTGGTAGTCTCAGCTCACACGATAGTCTCAGCTCACACGATAGTCTCAGCTCACCTGATAGTCTCAGCTAACCTGATAGTCTCAACTCACCTGATAGCCTCAGCCCACCTGGTAGTCTCAGCTCACCTTGTAGTCTCAGCTCACCTAACAATCTCAGCTCACCTGATAGTCTCAGCCCACCTGGTAGTCTCAGCTCACCTGATAGTCTTAGCTCACCTGATAGTCTTAGCCCACCTGGTAGTCTCAGCTCATCTGGCAGTCTCAGTTTACCTGATAGTCTCAGCTCACCTGATAGTCTCAGCTCAACTGATAGTCTCAGCCCATCTGGTAGTCTCAGCTCAACTGATAGTCTCAACTCACCTGATAGCCTCAGCCCACCTGGTAGTCTCAGCTCACCTTGTAATCTCAGCTCACCTGATAGTCTCAGCTCAACTGATAGTCTCAGCCCACCTGGTAGTCTCAGCTCACCTGATAGTCTTAGCCCACCTGGTAGTCTCAGCTCATCTGGCAGTCTCAGCTCACCTTGTAATCTCAGCTCACCTGATAGTCTCAGCTCAACTGATAGTCTCAGCTCACCTGGCCCATACCAACCTGTCCTAATTTTCTCATTCTTGGCACTGATGTAGGAGAAGACGGTGACCTCTGGTCGGTAAACGTAGATGATAATCCTGTAGCAGATGGTGAAGGAGGTGAGGGAGCGAGGTAGGACCCCCGTCCACTTGGCGTAGCTGCGGGTGTGTGGCACTAGTGACGTCTGTAGCTCTATCACCTGGCACTCCCCGTCCATACCAGTACCTGTGGCATACCCACAAGATCAGTGGGGTTCCCTGGTACCTGGATAGTGCTAGAGGGAATATTGGGTATTAATCGATTGGTATCAAACCTCGAACTGTCTTAGGAGTCACCAACCGTGGCTCGGTTGGTAGCACACTCAGCTCACACATTGAGGTCCGGGGGTCGATCCCCAGTACCGCTGGAAAACATTAGGACGTGTTTCTATAAGACACCTGTTGTCCATGTTCACCCATCAGTAAAATGGGTACCTGGGTGTTAGTCGACTGGTGTGGGTCGCATCATGGGACAAAATTGGCTTCATATGCTCTGCATAACAAGGGGCTTTCTATATAGTAATGTCATTGATATAGTAATGTCATTGATGTGCATATATTTGTAGACAAAAAGACATTATTATTACCATTATCATTATAATTATTATGTTAGAGAAGGTGAGGCATAAAGTATAGAAAGAATAGCTTTCTCTGATCACTGAGGTAGTCTGGACTGGTCTTATGGGATACATTTCTTGAACCAGTTACTATGGACAACGCATGCTGGTAGACGTTCACACAGGTGATGTTATTACCGTCGACGAGTCACGACAAGGCGATAAAACCCAAAATGTTTTTGTATGTGTTAGAGGAGGATGGTAAGTAATGATCTCACGTGAGTTAGTATGTCACGCACACCTCTCCCAGGCCAGCCATCAACCACACCCTGGCAACCACAACAACCACACCCTGGCAACCACAACAACCACACGCTGGCAACCACAACAACCACACCCTGGCAACCACAACAACCACACCCTGGCAACCACAACAACCACACCCTGGCAACCACAACAACCACACCCTGGCAACCACAACAACTATACCCTGGCAACCACAACAACCACACCCTGGCAACCACAACAACCACACCCTGGCAACCACAACAACCACACCCTGGCAACCACAACAACCACACCCTGGCAACCATAACAACCACACCCTCAACAACAACCACACTCATCTAGAGAATCACTTTTAGATTACCAAGGTTTACTTGTAGTAGCTTCCGGGGGTCACCGCCCCCGCGGCCCGGTCATAGATCAGGCCTCCCTCACCGACCAAGCTGCTGATGCAAGCTGCGCACAGAAGAATGTATGCAACTCAGCCCGACTAATCAGGAACCGATATGAAGAGCTTATCTTGTTTCCTTTTGACAGCGCTAGTGTTATGTGTAAACTTACCATAGGCACGAAGAGTGAAGAATCACGTAAGTACTCTTTCACTCACTGAGTTCTTATTGTACTCATCGCAGCCCTGGTAGAGGTATTTCACACTGTCTGTTAACCCTTTTGCTTTCACATAGAGTGATTTTAGTGTGCAGGTTTGGGACCAGTCCCTCCAGAATTTTCCAGGTGCAGATTATGATGCACCTTTCTCGCCTAAGTTCCAGGTAATACAATTCAGGGGGCTGGAAGCATTCCTAATAATTCAAATGCTTGACTGCATTTATACATGCAGCAAAGATTCTCTGTGTATTTTTAAGATCTGCAGTTTCTCCTGCTCTGAAGGAGGTCATAAAAATACAAATATTCGAGACAAGAAAGAATAAGTGATTTGAAGAAAATCATCACTGGTCAGCATCCTTCGTCGTAGATGTTGTAGTTATCCAGTTTATCAGTTTCCTTGTAGTCGTGATAAAAACACTATTGTGATCCTTGAATGTGAGATGCTCTGACATTGTCACTCCCAGGTCTCTCTTGTTAAACTTCCGCTTCGTCGAATAGTTCTAGTTTGTCTTGTGTTTTGTTTGAGACTTTATTTCCACAATTCTTTCATTGTTGAGTAACTGATATTTGTGGTGACGGAGCCCCAGAGTGTTATCTCTGGCCCACTGCAAGACTCGATTTTGATCTATTTAAAGGCTCGCCCAGCACAAAGTTTCATTCTTAGCTCATCATCTCACTCATTTCTTTCTTATCATCAATGTACGTTCTGTCTCTTTAAGTGCTTCATGCTACAGTAAAAGTTGTTATTGTTCTAGATTTCGCATATGAAAAAAAAAGTATTGAGATATTTTCTGATTTCATATATAGCTCTTTATTTCTGGTGTCTCTCCTGCGATCTATATGACGCTTTCAGTCGTAGCTGGACGCTGTATATTTCTCCCAGAGTGAACCTACGTCGTTGAGAAAGTACGCTTTGAGAAACTACTAACCATCGTTTGCGTCTATAGAGGGAGTCTCTTTCTCTCTCTCTCTCTCCCTAATTTGCTTCTCCTCAGTGTTTGGAACATACTTTAAGTATCAGTAAGTTCATTCTCCCGACACACTGGTTCACAGACATGTTACTCATACTGCCTTCCTACCACATTTCAGTAAGGTCACGATGGATATGGTTCCGACCGATGTTCCTGTTTCTGAAGTTAAATATGATGAAGTCTCCCTCATGACTGATCTTCGGTCTTTTTTTTTTTCAGTCTGGCGTATAAGCTGATCCGAATCTCGATTAGGTTGTGGTCTAAATTTGCTGTCTTCGACACTATTACTCTCCATTACAATAATTATAACCTCGCAACAACAGCCAACCATACCTTACAACTGTTCCAACTTCTGGAGTGATGACATACCAGGTAACACATGACTGTCTTCCCAGCTTCTGCTGGCTGAAAGTTGTATGACTGAGGTGTCTTGGTACAAAGAGAAAATACACAGAGAGGTGTATGTCTCTCGGTGTAAGTATACACTAAGAGTTAGCTTTAATGACTATTCTATGGATTAAAGTGTTCTTGATTGGTAGTGAACAGCACACAATACCCTCGTGTGGTTGATAGTCTTAAAGTCCGATTAACCAACCAATTAACCAGTCGATTAACCAGCCAATTAACCAAACAATTAACCAACCAATTAACCGACCAATTCGATAACGTCTACGTATTTATTTCCTGACCAGTGAAGAGGAGGTGAAGGGAGGATACAAAGGTACACTGACGACACTGAAGACACAGGTGCAAAGTGCCCACCTGTGTCTTCACCAGGTGAGGGAGCAGGTAACTCTGTTTCTCTCAGCCTGGGAGTCGAATCCGTGTTGTTCTAGGTGCCACTGCTGAAAGGACAGGAGAGGTGAGATATGCACATTGAAACTAAGGCTGAGAAAAGGTAGTGAGGTAGTATGCAAGAAAATATAAGGAGAGTGGGAATTACTTTTGCATTTGTCAATTTATTAAGAATTGTCACGAAAGATGATGATGATGATGATGATGATTGTGTGTGTGTGTGTGTGTGTGTGTGTGTGTGTGTGTGTGTGTGTGTGTGTGTGTGTGTGTGTGTGTGTGTGTGTGTGTGTGTGTGTGTGTGAGGACAACTGGCAGAATTATTAATACTATTCACTAGTGTGCGCTTAACCTGTATGGGTTACAGCGCCTGTGGAATGAGAAATAAACTAAATTTGATCTAAGGAATGATATTGCGGCTCCAGTTCCTTGGATCAAGAGATAACAGCCAGAAGCCTCATTGTAAGTCACACATATGCTACAACACGATATATGAATAATACACTGCTTATATTATCTACCAATGTGTGTGTGTGTACTCACCTAGTTGTGGTTGCAGGGGTCAAGTCATAGTTCTTGGCCCCGCCTCTTCACTGGCCACTACTGGGTCACTCTCCCTGAACCATGAGCTTTATCATACCTCTGCTTAAAGCTATGTATGGATCCTGCCTCCACTACATCGCTTCTCAAACTATTCCACTTCTTGACTATTCTGTGACTGAAGAAATACTTCCTAACATCCCTGTGATTCATCTGTGTCTTCAACTTCCAACTGTGTCCCCTTGTTACTGTGTCCCATCTCTGGAACATTGTGTGTGTGTGTGTGTGTGTGTGTGTGTGTGTGTGTGTGTGTGTGTGTGTGTGTGTGTGTGTACTCACCTAATTGTACTCACCTAATTGTGGTTGCAGGGGTCGAGACTCAGCTCCTGGCCCCGCCTCTTCACTGAGTGCTACTAGGTCCTCTCTCACCCTGCTCCATGAACTTTATCATACCTCGTCTTAAAATTATTTATGATCCTGCCTCCATTACATCACTTGCCAAACTATTCCACTTCCTGAAAACTCTATTACTAAAGAAATGCTTCCTAACATCTCTTTAACTCATCTAAGTCTCCATCTTCCAATTGTGACCCCTTGTTGCTGTGTCCCATCTCTGGAACATCCTGTCTCTGTCCACCTTGTCAATTCCTTTCAGTATTTTGTATGTCGTTATCATGTGTTCCCTAACACTCCTATCCTCCAGTGTCGCCAGGCCGATTTCCCTTAACCTTTCTTCGTAGGACATTCGCCTTAGCTCTGGAATTAGCCTTGTTGCAAACCTTTGCACTTTCTCTAATTTCTTGACGTGCTTGACCAGGTGTGGGTTCCAAACTGGGGCTGCATACTCCAGTATGGCCCTGACGTACACGGTGTACAGTGTCTTGAACGATTCCTTACTAAGGTATCGGAACGCTATTCTCAGCTGCTAAAACACGCCCTAAAAGCACTAAGATTCCCGGAGCCTGGCGCTTATGACCCACTACACTACGTGTGTGTGTGTGTGTGTGTGTGTGTGTGTGTGTGTGTGTGTGTGTGTGTGCGCGCACACAGTTCAGTACACAGTCGCTGCACCGCCATTAGTGCACTAAGGATCTGACACGTCAGTGTATCATCGCTGTATATTCCATATTCTACATCGTTATTATGTCTCTCCTTGAATCCTACTATCGTTCCATTTTGTGACTGAGTGCGGGCACCACACTGGTGCTGTGAACTCAAGGCTTAAAATGCGCTTAATATAAATGCTAGTTGAACTTTTTCACCAAGAGTGCATGTAGCAGCAGGTGTGACTCACCTAGAGTGCATGTAGCAGCAGGTGTGACTCACCTAGAGTGCATGTAGCAGCAAGTGTGACTCACCTAGAGTGCATGTAGCAGCAGGTGTGACTCACCTAGAGTGCATGTAGCAGCAAGTGTGACTCACCTAGAGTGCATGTAGCAGCAAGTGTGACTCACCTAGAGTGCATGTAGCAGCAAGTGTGACTCACCTAGAGTGCATGTAGCAGCAGGTGTGACTCACCTAGAGTGCATGTAGCAGCAGGTATGACTCACCTAGAGTGCATGTAGCAGCAGGTGTGACTCACCTAGAGTTCATGTAGCAGCAGGTGTGACTCACCTAGAGTGCATGTAGCTGCAGGTGTGACTCACATAGAGTGCATGTAGCAGCAGGTGTGACTCACCTAGAGTGCATATAGCAGCAAGTGTGACTCACCTAGAGTGCATATAGCAGATGTTACTTACCTAGAGTGCATGTAGCAGCAAGTGTGACTCACTTAGAGTGCATGTAGCAGCAAGTGTGACTCACCTAGAGTGAATGAGAGGAACAGGGGCAGCAGTACCAAACATTCCAGCTTCATGGTGACACAGATCCTTCACTCACTAATCTCTCGCACTCAACACTTAGATGACCTTCAGGCTGTCAGAGTGGTGTTTTTCTTCTGAGTATTACCGGACGGAGGATCAAGCCTTCACACTCTCTCCACAGACTTCTTTACCGTCGCAGTAAGTATATAGAACTTAACCCTATTTTCCTCTTATTGTCTTCAGTTCACTTAACACTTTGTATCTAGGAACATAACTGACGACTTATTCGAAGGTTAACTGAAATAAATTTAATTTCGTTCAGTGGAAAGATTTGTGAAAGTTGTGGGACAGTAGCTACGACGTGGGACAATAGCTGTGGTGGTGACCACGTAATGTGAAACACAATAACGCTATCTGAGCATTTATTAATGAAACATTTCGCCTTCCAGTGGCTTCATAAGACCAATACAGAAAAAATTATTCGAGACGGAGGAAGACACGAAGAAGTATGAAGTGATCAGTCCCTCAACCTTGAAGGCCTGATCTCCCCACACTACATCTTTACGTTATTCACAGTCTCCAACAGCTTCATCAAGGCTGAAGGAGTGATCACCCCAAACTACTTCTTTACATTTTCTACCTCGGCAGTAATAATGAGCGATAAAGTCACTGGTAGACGGAACGTCTCCACAATAAAGATATCTGCCTAATGTTGCAACGGCAAATAGGTACACACCTGTTGGAGCAGTAGCAAGTAGGCACACACCTGGTGGAGTAGTAGCAAGTTGGTACACACCTGTTGGAGCAGTAGCAAGTTGGTACACACCTGTTGGAACAGTAGTAAGTGGGTACATACATGGTGGAACAGTAGCAAGTAGGTATACATCTGTTGGAGCAGTAGTAAGTAGGTATACCCTTGTTAGAACAGTAGCAAGTAGGTATATACCTATTGGAACAGTAGCAAGTAGGTGCACACCGGATGGAGTTATGTTGGTAGAGGTATAAAGGATGGCAGCAGGGAACCTGATTCAGCAGTGGGCGATATGAGTCCAGCACAGATGATAATGTGGTGGTGACAGCAGGTTTGCTGGAGGTTGCTTGTCACCCAGGCAGTGACACCACCACTGTCTCAAGCAGTGAATGTTATGACACCCACCACTGATCTGTAGCAGTGGCTGCTGTATCACCCACCACGGTTGCTGTTGGGCCGCCAACACATGCGCACACACCGTCCCATACATTGCCGGCAGTGTACACGCAAACGCCCACATTTTCAAAATTTCCTTCCATTGTAGTGCTGCTATCATGCACTCCCTGAGCTGCCTCACATCCTTAATAAGGGATCTAATGCAACACTGTTTATCATCCTGGATAATTAAAACTCCGTTGCGAATGATCCTGGTAAAATCTTTCTTCCTCATTTATAATACAAAAAACATATCCCCGTAGATCATTATTATGAAAGAATAACGGAGTTTGGAGCATATAATTGTTTGAGAATATCTGGAATGTAACCCAGAGTGATAATCACAGTTCTCTAGCTTCCGGCCAGGAAGCAACATACACACTCATTCACTTCATCCCTGCTGAGGATGGGAATCTCCTGCGCTGTGCATGCTCACTGTGTGAATATCAAGCTACTCCTTGAAGGAACCGCCGACCTGGGGTAGCAAGTTTGCCAACATGATAAGGATCATTCTCAATGTCAAATCTTCCAATCTCAACGCCACCAAGGGCGCCTTCGTCACCGACAGCTTCAACGAGGCTGAAGCTGACTATTGTCACCAAGGTGTTGAGAGATTAAAATTATGAGGAGGTCCCGCAGCCAGCACTGAAAACCATGAAGTCGGTGCTTATCAAGAGACTAGACCGGGAAATCACTAGAGCAGGGGTTTTCACCCGGGGGCATCAATTCCCCTTGGGGGTATGGGTACCAAATAATGGGGGAATGGGACTCGATCTCTGAACAATTTAAGAAGAAAAGCTAATGTTAGAGTAATGCCGAGTTAATAAATCCACTGAGCCTTCCTCGACATCATCATCGGCTCCTGAGTCCCGCACCAGCAGCGATCTGGCTAAGACACGATTATGACCTCCACGCGCAGGTTTCTGAGTTCCTCAGTCTGCCTGCCTGGTCCTGCGGCCTGCCTGCCTGGTCCTGTGGTCTGCGTGGTCCTGCTTGGTCCTGTGGTCTGTCTGCCTACCTGGTTCTGTGGCCTGCCTGCCTGCCTGGTCCTGTGGCCTGCCTGCCTGCCTGCCTGCCTGGTCCTGTGGCCTGCCTGCCTGCCTGTACACACAATGTTCTTTCGTTTAGTAGGCAGCTGGGTCGATACCTCTGTATGTCTCTGTCTCTCCAGTCAGGGAGGAAGAGTCTTCCATTAAGACCTATTCTCCTTGTGTCCTCATTTACAAGTTCACCCTTACAAAGATAGTCTATTTCCTGAATAATTTGTCACATAATCCAGGGACGGTAGCTCATGGAACACACTATATACAGTCTGCCCCCTTATAAAGCAGTGTATTTTTTTTTCAAATGCAATTGAAAAAAATTAAAAAAAAATTAACAGCACGTGCTGTGAAGGTCTTTTCCGGCAGTATTCAATTTTGGATAAACTTTTTCAATCGTCTTGACAAACAAATCGCACTATATAGAGTTTTTCTGTACAGGAGAGTTCAATGTACATCGACAATTCTCTTTCTTTCTCTTTCTCTGGCTCTCTTTCTATCTTTGTCTATCCCTCGGTGAATATACACTGAGAATTTCCTTCAATCGCTTCAGTTTCGTTTTACAGGCCTACTGCAGTGTACCTTCTATGTTCTTCCGACATTATCCCCCGTTAAAGAGCGTGATAATAAAACAAGGTTCAACAATGGACTCAACTTTATTATTGAAAACACTAGATGTTGTTGACATAAACTGGTGAACGAGGGAGAGAATCCTACAAACGCGTTCTAGTTGCGGAGATATCACATAACAGCGAGGGGGAGGTCGTAAGTCAGCCTCTCCTTGCGATACGCCCAACACAGGGCGTCACAGGCCCTCTCTATCACCTTCACCATATCAACAAAAAAAAAAAGTCACAATACGGTGGATGGAACGATTCACAACTAACCACCAAAATGGTGGTGGACACTAGACGACGTTTCGCGAATTGACGCTGATCTTGGGGTCGAAATGTCATCTAGTATGGATTTTGAGAAATTTTTTGTGTTAAAACTAAGTTTTTATTGGAGCATTTAGCCCTATATAGAGATTGATCGTGACTAGACAAAGCTCTACACAGAGCGAAATATTGTCCCGATAAAGGCTGATGGAACGTTTTGTATCGTTTCTTCACTGTGCTTTCAACACGCCGTCTAGAACCCTGTCCTTTCTAGGTCAGCGGTGAATCTCCAAGTCATAGGATGTAACAGCGAGATACAGCGCCTCGGTACACACTACTTTCTCCCCAACCCATATATATATATATATATCTATATATATATATATATATATATATATATATATATATATATATATATATATATATATATATATATATATATATATATATTCATAATTAACGCTATTTTGACAGTGAGAGTGAAGGTTTTAAACTGGAATCAAGGCCTTCGAAATTTGATATATATTTTTTAAGATGTTCCAATGGCTGCCAATACATGTTTTGTTTACATGCGCTAAATGATTGCCAGTATATGTAGTTTGTGTTATGGAGTGTTATTCACGTGTTTTTATTACCGTGGGCGTACTGTATGACGGCTGGTACATGAGAGAGAGAGAGAGAGAGAGAGAGAGAGAGAGAGAGAGAGAGAGAGAGAGAGAGAGAGAGAGAGAGAGAGAGAGAGAGGTTTCTTACAAAAACAAAAAATAGTGATTGGTTTTTCTCTTACATGAGGCAGCCTCGTAAAACTGGGCTTAACAACAACAACATACTGGTTACTACATCTACATGCAAATTGTTTATAGTTGTGTACTGGTATACCGGGGGGAAGAGGGAGTGATGTTAGGTGAACTGGTTGTTGGGTCGTACCCCCTGGGGAAAGTGGTGTCCAGGTGAACTGGTTTTAGGGTCGTACCGGGGAGAAGTGTTCAGGTGAACTGGTTGTAGGGTCGTACCGGGGAGCAACATGTTAACTGCTTGTGGTGTGTCATTACAGGTGAGGAGTAATGACAGGATGGGGGAGGGTACGAGTGCTTGAAAGATAACTTCGGACAATATGGTTTAGTAATCTGGCCTAACTCTGGCCCCAGAGGGAAGAGGAACTTGTGGTGATAATAAACAATACAAACAACTTGGCCACATATATCTATGAGAAGCTGTCAGGCACTGGGTTATTTAACATTTTTATTTGCATTAAGGAAAGTACGTTCCTGGTTAGACAGCTAGAATATTTTCAGTTCTAGTCCCAGGGCCAAAGTCAAGCTAGTTTACGTGATGGATATATATATATATATATATATATATATATATATATATATATATATATATATATATATATATATATATATATATATATATATATATATATATATATGTATATACACACCCAATCTGCAATCATTCACACTAATGAACGAGGAATAGTAACAACATCTCTTTCACAAACACAAAAACAACAGCCAAAATACAAATAATATTCTTTTTTCACACTATGAGAAGAAGTGTAGGTGAGCGGTGGTCACAAGACGGTAGTACAGAAGGGGGTTACAGTCCAATGTTTTACTCTAAAATACAATATCTGTAATGCTTGTTTATAGCACTTTGGAGGACTACAGTGTACAAGTGGCAGCCGTGCACTCTTCCCTGGTCTGATAGGTAGAGTTCGTGCACCTGTGTTAGGTCACACTGCCTGGTGGGTATCAGGTCACTAGTGGTCACAAGGAATGTGGATTATGTTACAAAAAAACACGGATTCTGAGGCATTTTTGTGTAGTGAGTGCTGGGGACCGATCAGGCTACACCTCTGACAGGTACCACGACGGTAAAGGTAAACAGTACCGACAGGTAGAAGAATAATACACATGGGCAACACCTGGGTATCTTTAATGACGTCATTAAAGATACCCAGGTGTTGTCTTATCATCACTTAAGAGAGCCGCTGCTATTACCACTTGACAACGGACAGTAATGTCCTCACACAGGTCTAATATTGCAACAATAGTTCGTAGAAACACAAACTGAGACACAAATAATCTTCAATAATATTGGCAACCACAGTACAGACAACATGGCCGTCGCTCTTACCCATCGAATAAAATTTCACTGTTGGAAAAGAAAAGTGATTTTGGCACCAGCTGTCACCTACATAAACCAGCGAATAATATAAGAACTGTTCAGGAAGATAACACAAGTACAAATTGTTCTCAACACAACTACCAGACCAGTCCCAGTACACATTCTTTCACATTTATGATACAGTATTATAATATATCGTATATATATATATATATATATATATATATATATATATATATATATATATATATATATATATATATATATATATATATATATATATATATATATATATAATGTCGTGCCGAATAGGTAAAACTGGTCAATTAGCAAGGACTCATTTAAAATTAAGTCCTTTCTAAAATTTTATCTTATTCGTTTAAAGATATATACTTTTTAATTTATGTTAATGTAAAATTGATAATTTTGTACCAAAAGAACCTTAGAAAACTTACCTAACCCTATTATAACAAGCGTAATTTAAATAAGTTTGCAATAATTTAATAAACAAACACAATGAAATATATTTTTTTTCGTTAGGTTCAGAATGATTTTTACGAAGTGCATACAAAAACATTCGCTTGCTTTATTCGGCAAGAAAAACATTGCTATTTAAACCAAATTCGCAAGATTTACCTATTCGGCATGACACACACACACACACACACACACACACACACACACACACACACACCCACACACACACACACACACACACACACACACACACATATATATATATATATATATATATATATATATATATATATATATATATATATTATATATATATATGTCGTGCCGAATAGGCAGAACTTGCGATCTTGGCCTAAATAGCAACGCTCATCTTGCCATATAGGACAAGTGAAAATTTGTGTATGCAATAATTTCGCCAAAATCATTCTTAACCTAACGAAAAAAATATATTTCACTGTGTTTGTTTAGTATTAAATTATTGTAAACAAATCTAAAATATATTTAGTTGGGTTAGGCTAAAATAAATTGTTCTTGTTATAATAAGGTTAGGTAAGTTTTCTAAGTTCCTTTTGGTGCAAAATTAAATTTTTTTACATTAACATTAATGAAAAAAATATATCTTTAAACGTATAAGAGAAAATTTTAGAAAGGACTTAATTTTAAATGAGTTCTTGCTAATTGACCAGTTTTACATATTCGGCACGACATATATATATATATATATATATATATATATATATATATATATATATATATATATATATATATATATATATATATATATATATATATATATATATATATATACTAAATCATAATGAACACGTGTTAGTGCTCAATAATAACCCATATGGAGACAAAAAACACAGGAGATTAATTAATCTGCACATTTCGACCCTCCTTCTGAAGAGGATCTCAGAGGGGCGTCGAAATATAAAGATCAGTCTCCTGTGTGAATACAATGAAAGGTTGGAGGGAAGATGGTCAAATATATTATTAAATAAACTTAATAGTTTCTGAAAAGTTGGAAGCTGGAGCCACATTCCACCAATAACATTTGTTACAACTTTGTGATTGATTGTGGTGAAGTGTCCATCCTATCTTCTGAGTATTTTGTATGTCGTTACCATCTCTTCCCTAGTTCTTCTATCCTATAATGTCGTCATGTTCAGATCCTTTACCCCCTCTTCTTATAGATCATATCTCTTGGGTCGGAGACTAGTCTCGTTGCGTACCTCTGCACTCTCTCCAGTTTCATAACTTGCTTTATCAGGTGAGCAGTTCCACACTGGTGCTGCGTACTCCAAAACAGGCCTGACAGATGCCGTGAATGACTGTGAGATTCCTGGAAGCTACTCTTGGCTTTGCCAAGCAAACATTGGCTGCAGAGGTTATTCAGGTGACGTAGGCCTCTGGTGATATACACCGAGAAGTGTGTATATCTCTGTGTATATACAATCAGATGTAATACAATCGCAAACAATTCTTAATAATGCAGAACAAGCCACATGCGCATGCAAATCTTTAGCACAAGATCTTTCACATTCTCGTGTGTCTTCAGGAGCTATGCAATGTTGCAATGCAACAACAGATAGGAGGGGAAATTCTCTGAAGCAAGGCAGGAGGTATCATTGGTAACCGATGTCACAGAGCGACATGGGTTACCATTAGTACCTTCTGCCTTGTCTCAGAGAATTTCCCTCCTATCTGTTGCTGTCTTGGAACACTGCATAACTCCTGAAGACGAACGAGAATGTGAAAGATCTTGAGCTAAAGATTCCCATGCCCATGTGGCTTGTTCTGCCCACTGAGATGTGTGTATGTCCTTGTGTGTGTATGCTGAGAGCTTAATTCACTCCCAGTTTTAGGGACCACATTGGTCTCTAGTGGCAATGTGCAGGCGATATACACTCTCAACCATTTTGTACTCGACACACTAACACAACAACCACAGTCATACAAATGATAATAATAATATGATCATGTATGAGAGACGGGCCTGACAGCTCACAACACACAGAGTATGTGCTCCTGCTTCCACCTAAATGAACTGATTTCAAACACACTCAATAAGCCTGGATTTCACAAAAGAAAATTCATGTGACTTTAGAGAAATCCATCAAATGTAGCAGCCCGGGTTTGTTGTGATTACCTCTACTTTAAGTTCACAAATAATCTACAATTTCGGTCCCGCCTGAACCATTTTTTAAAGTCACAAGTGGCGTGATAATGGTTCAGAATGACCCGAAACGTCATGTATGGCTTCCTCTTGGAAAAGTTTATTATATGTAAATTGTAGCAGCCACTATATTGTGATTCTTATTCTCCTTTCTCTTCAGATTTTCATAAAATAAGCAAAGAGCCTATTGGCGTAACTCAAACAATTACTCTTCATACTATTTTAAAATAAGTGAAAAGTTGTTTGGAGTGAGAGAATGAGAGTAGAGAGTGTGGTTGAGCACCACCCTGACAATGCTACAGTGCTGCAATGTTCTGTACAAATAACCCACACGTTTTCACGATAAAATATCCTATACCACATTGTGTCATTTTTACACTTAGCATCCAGGTGACCTTCAGCAAGAAAGTCACCTGGATGCTGGTCTAGGGTTCCTCTCTTGCTCAGTGGAGAGGAACTGTGTACAAAAGATTAAAAAAACAAGATTCGACGGGATATTTCACTTCGGTAGGTAGAAAGTTAAGAAGAGGGCCCCAGAGTTAAAGCCCAACCCTCCTCTCTACTACAGGTAAACCTGAAGAATTAGAGAGAGAGAGAGAGAGAGAGAGAGAGAGAGAGAGAGAGAGAGAGAGAGAGAGAGGAGAGAGACAGTAATAATCAGAATGGAGGTATCTTGATAGAGAGTTCCTAAGGAGTGGTGCTTGGACCTGTGATATTCCTGATGAACTTGAGTGAACCGATGAAGCAAAGTGAAACTTGTTGGTAGAATTACCGGCAATATGTTAGGTAAAAGGACACATGGGCAATTAATGCAACATTTTATTGTGGCAACGTTTCGCTCTCCAAGAGCTGTGTAACGGCCTGATAAAACTCCTGGAGAGCGAAACGTTGCCATAATAAAAATGTCGCATTAGTTGCACATATCCTTTTACCTAACAAAGTGAAACCTACTTATCAGTGCGACGTAAATGCAGAGATGAACTTCACTGAGTCGTTTCACATGTGGAACAGACTTCATCAGTCTATGTGCATCACTGGGAATTTTCAACCAGTGCTCAAGAATGTACAACGAGCGAATTTATACCAGCGTATTAAGGCCATGAGGTCACTGTGTGACCCCGCCCCTCCCAAGACCTCCTTTGGAAGGACGCCCAGCTGGTCATGAAAGAAATGAACAAAACACACGCAGATGCTTGGAAACTCAGCTAATACAAACACAAGATACAATCCAACATAATCATACCTGTAACACAACTCAAGTGGCGTGAGCCGAGTATGCTACATTTTATTTGACGATAGTCACACACAAGTATTCGGCATGCTCTCTCGACCAGTGAACTGGCAGCTCGGAATGTAGTAGTTCTGGGGCCCCGCTGTTGCCCTTATTGTCCAGTTCATCCCACTAATAAGATGGAAGCCGGCTACTTCAGCCTAGGTGACATCACTTCAGCTTACCTGGCTGATTGGCAGACTTCCAATATATATACTGTATATATATATATACTGTATATATATATATATATATATATATATATATATATATATATATATATATATATATAAATATATATATATATATATAGGTATATATATATATATATATATATATATATATATATATATATATATATATATATATAGGTAGTAGGTTGGTAGACAGCAAACCACCCAGGGAAGTACTACCGTCCTGCCAGATGACTGTGAAACAGAAACCTGTAACTGTTTTGCATGATGGTAGGATTGCTGGTTTTCTTTTTCTGTCTCATAAACACGCTAAGATAACAGGGATATCTTGCTACTCCTACTTACACTTTGGTCACACTTCACAGACACGCACATGCATATATATATATACATACATCTAGGTTTTTCTCCTTTTTCTAAATAGCTCTTGTTCTTTTTTATTTCTTCTATTGTCCATGGGGAAGTGGAAAAGAATCTTTCCTCCGTAAGCCATGCGTGTCGTATGAGGCGACTAAAATGCCGGGAGCAATGGGCTAGTAACCCCTTCTCCTGTATACAATTACTAAAAAAGAGAAGAAGAAAAACTTTATAAAACTGGGTTGCTTAAATGTGCGTGGATGTAGTGCGGATGACAAGAAACAGATGATTGCTGATGTTATGAATGAAAAAGAAGTTGGATGTCCTGGCCCTAAGCGAAACAAAGCTGAAGGGGGTAGGAGAGTTTCAGTGGGGGGAAATAAATGGGATTAAATCTGGAGTATCTGAGAGAGTTAGAGCAAAGGAAGGGGTAGCAGTAATGTTAAATGATCAGTTATGGAAGGAGAAAAGAGAATATGAATGTGTAAATTCAAGAATTATGTGGATTAAAGTAAAGGTTGGATGTGAGAAGTGGGTCATAATAAGCGTGTATGCACCTGGAGAAGAGAGGAATGCAGAGGAGAGAGAGAGATTTTGGGAGATGTTAAGTGAATGTATAGGAGCCTTTGAACCAAGTGAGAGAGTAATTGTGGTAGGGGACTTGAATGCTAAAGTAGGAGAAACTTTTAGAGAGGGTGTGGTAGGTAAGTTTGGGGTGCCAGGTGTAAATGATAATGGGAGCCCTTTGATTGAACTTTGTATAGAAAGGGGTTTAGTTATAGGTAATACATATTTTAAGAAAAAGAGGATAAATAAGTATACACGATATGATGTAGGGCGAAATGACAGTAGTTTGTTGGATTATGTATTGGTAGATAAAAGATTGTTGAGTAGACTTCAGGATGTACATGTTTATAGAGGGGCCACAGATATATCAGATCACTTTCTAGTTGTAGCTACACTGAGAGTAAAAGGTAGATGGGATACAAGGAGAATAGAAGCATCAGGGAAGAGAGAGGTGAAGTTTTTATAAACTAAAAGAGGAGGCAGTTAGGGTAAGATATAAACAGCTATTGGAGGATAGATGGGCTAATGAGAGCATAGGCAATGGGTCGAAGAGGTATGGGGTAGGTTTAAAAATGTAGTGTTAGAGTGTTCAGCAGAAGTTTGTGGTTACAGGAAAGTGGGTGCAGGAGGGAAGAGGAGCGATTGGTGGAATGATGATGTAAAGAGAGTAGTAAGGGAGAAAAAGTTAGCATATGAGAAGTTTTTACAAAGTAGAAGTGATGCAAGGAGGGAAGAGTATATGGAGAAAAAGAGAGAAGTTAAGAGAGTGGTGAAGCAATGTAAAAAGAGAGCAAATGAGAGAGTGGGTGAGATGTTATCAACAAATTTTGTTGAAAATAAGAAAAAGTTTTGGAGTGAGATTAACAAGTTAAGAAAGCCTAGAGAACAAATGGATTTGTCAGTTAAAAATAGGAGAGGAGAGTTATTAAATGGAGAGTTAGAGGTATTGGGAAGATGGAAGGAATATTTTGAGGAATTGTTAAATGTTGATGAAGATAGGGAAGCTGTGATTTCGTGTATAGGGCAAGGAGGAATAACATCTTGTAGGAGTGAGGAAGAGCCAGTTGTGAGTGTGGGGGAAGTTCGTGAGGCAGTAGGTAAAATGAAAGGGGGTAAGGCAGCCGGGATTGATGGGATAAAGATAGAAATGTTAAAAGCAGGTGGGGATATAGTTTTGGAGTGGTTGGTGCAATTATTTAATAAATGTATGGAAGAGGGTAAGGTACCTAGGGATTGGCAGAGAGCATGCATAGTTCCTTTGTATAAAGGCAAAGGGGATAAAAGAGAGTGCAAAAATTATAGGGGGATAAGTCTGTTGAGTGTACCTGGTAAAGTGTATGGTAGAGTTATAATTGAAAGAATTAAGAGTAAGACGGAGAATAGGATAGCAGATGAACAAGGAGGCTTTAGGAAAGGTAGGGGGTGTGTGGACCAGGTGTTTACAGTGAAACATATAAGTGAACAGTATTTAGATAAGGCTAAAGAGGTCTTTGTGGCATTTATGGATTTGGAAAAGGCGTATGACAGGGTGGATAGGGGGGCAATGTGGCAGATGTTGCAAGTGTATGGTGTAGGAGGTAGGTTACTGAAAGCAGTGAAGAGTTTTTACGAGGATAGTGAGGCTCAAGTTAGAGTATGTAGGAAAGAGGGAAATTTTTTTCCCAGTAAAAGTAGGCCTTAGACAAGGATGTGTGATGTCACCGTGGTTGTTTAATATATTTATAGATGGGGTTGTAAGAGAAGTAAATGCGAGGGTCTTGGCAAGAGGCGTGGAGTTAAAAGATAAAGAATCACACACAAAGTGGGAGTTGTCACAACTGCTCTTTGCTGATGACACTGTGCTCTTGGGAGATTCTGAAGAGAAGTTGCAGAGATTGGTGGATGAATTTGGTAGGGTGTGCAAAAGAAGAAAATTAAAGGTGAATACAGGAAAGAGTAAGGTTATGAGGATAACAAAAAGATTAGGTGATGAAAGATTGAATATCAGATTGGAGGGGAGAGAGTATGGAGGAGGTGAACGTATTCAGATATTTGGGAGTGGACGTGTCAGCGGATGGGTCTATGAAAGATGAGGTGAATCATAGAATTGATGAGGGAAAAAGAGTGAGTGGTGCACTTAGGAGTCTGTGGAGACAAAGAACTTTGTCCTTGGAGGCAAAGAGGGGAATGTATGAGAGTATAGTTTTACCAACGCTCTTATATGGGTGTGAAGCGTGGGTGATGAATGTTGCAGCGAGGAGAAGGCTGGAGGCAGTGGAGATGTCATGTCTGAGGGCAATGTGTGGTGTGAATATAATGCAGAGAATTCGTAGTTTGGAAGTTAGGAGGAGGTGCGGGATTACCAAAACTGTTGTCCAGAGGGCTGAGGAAGGGTTGTTGAGGTGGTTCGGACATGTAGAGAGAATGGAGCGAAACAGAATGACTTCAAGAGTGTATCAGTCTGTAGTGGAAGGAAGGCGGGGTAGGGGTCGGCCTAGGAAGGGTTGGAGGGAGGGGGTAAAGGAGGTTTTGTGTGCGAGGGGCTTGGACTTCCAGCAGGCATGCGTGAGCGTGTTTGATAGGAGTGAATGGAGACAAATGGTTTTTAATACTTGACGTGCTGTTGGAGTGTGAGCAAAGTAACATTTATGAAGGGATTCAGGGAAACCGGCAGGCCGGACTTGAGTCCTGGAGATGGGAAGTACAGTGCCTGCACTCTGAAGGAGGGGTGTTAATGTTGCAGTTTAAAAACTGTAGTGTAAAGCACCCTTCTGGCAAGACAGTGATGGAGTGAATGATGGTGAAAGTTTTTCTTTTTCGGGCCACCCTGCCTTGGTGGGAATCGGCCGGTGTGATAATAAAAATATATATGTATATATATATATATATATATATATATATATATATATATATATATATATATATATATATATATATATATATATATATATACACGTGAAAGAATACACGGGTAAAAATCCATCCGTGCTTGTGTGCCATGCCTTTGCTCTGTTCTGCTGAGTGCTTTGCTTACTGACCTGTGATCGTAACAACTCACCTTGTAGATGAATGGTTCAGAGAACCGACACATTGATAAATTAGACACAAGTGCAATTCTTGGGTGTCTTCATTGAGGAAACGTTTCGCCACGCAGTGGCTTCATCAGTCCATACAAAGGAGAAACTTGAAGAACAGGAGGAGAATGAGGTAATCAGTCCCTCAACCTTGAGTAGATGTGGTCAGTCCATCGATCTTGAACAGAATACAGCATATGTGCGGAGAAGCAGTTTATAAACCGTAGGCTCAAGTTGTGCAAGAAAGGTATAAAATACCGACAATATGAAAGTTAAGACACATGTGCAACATCTGGATATCTTTATTGTAGTAGACGTTTCGCCATCCAGTGGCTTTATCAATACAGATTCTAGGACATAATAGGAAGACAGTAGAACTATATACAAAAGATGAGGTAATCAGTCCCTCGGCCTTGGAGTTAGTGTTCACAGCATCGTGGTGGAGGAGAATCTGGAGCAAAGACAAGAAGACTGGCGGTTTATATAGGCGTCAGTGGATAGGGACGGGCAGCAGACGAGGGCAAAGTCACTGGTAGGCGGGATTCCCCAGTGGAAGTAACTAACCCATCTCTTTGGGAAGGACCTACTTCCACTGGGGAATCCCGCCTACCAGTGACTTTGCCCTCGTCTGCTGCCCGTCCCTATCCACTGACGCCTATATAAACCGCCAGTCTTCTTGTCTTTGCTCCAGATTCTCCTCCACCACGATGCTGTGAACACTAACTCCAAGGCCGAGGGACTGATTACCTCATCTTTTGTATATAGATCTACTGTCTTCCTATTATGTGCTAGAATCTGTATTGATAAAGCCAGTGGATGGCGAAACGTCTACTACAATAAAGATATCCAGATGTTGCACATGTGTCTTAACTTTCATATTGTCGGTATTTTATACCTTTCTTGCACAACTTGTCAGACACTGCAACATCATGGAATCTTGGTTCAGAGGACATCTACAAGACCTTCACGGCTGCTGCAACTAACCCATCTCTTTGGGAAGGACCTACTTCCACTGGGGAATCCCGCCTACCAGTGACTTTGCCCTCGTCTGCTGCCCGTCCCTATCCACTGACGCCTATATAAACCGCCAGTCTTCTTGTCTTTGCTCCAGATTCTCCTCCACCACGATGCTGTGAACACTAACTCCAAGGCCGAGGGACTGATTACCTCATCTTTTGTATATAGTTCTACTGTCTTCCTATTATGTCCTAGAATCTGTATTGATAAAGCCACTGGATGGCGAAACGTCTACTACAATAAAGATATCCAGATGTTGCACATGTGTCTTAACTTTCGTAGGCTCAAGGTTGAGGGACTGATTACCTCATTCTCCTCCTGTTCAAGTTTCTCATTTGTATGGACTGATGAAGCCACTGCGTGGCGAAACGTTTCCTTAATAAAGATACCCAAGAGTTGCACTTGTGTCTAATTTATCAACAACTCACCATACATAAATAGGTCATGAGAAGTACGGGTAGGCCTCCTGCAGTGCTTCCATATGGACATTCACCTCACACAGTGACCTCATTAACCTGACCACTCGCGGTTAGAGTAACGTCTGAGGGGAATATATGTGTTATCAACTAGTTATCTTGGTACAATTATATTTCAGAATGTTCTTTGAGTCTGAATTACTGGTCCTGAAGGTCTCGGTCAGATGACCAAAAGCTCTAACTGCAGGTCATCATATAACTAAGACCAGCGCCGGGAAACACTTATTATGTTTCTTGATAAACCTTACCTAAGTACTCTGTTGCTTGATCCCATAGTTGTTGACCTTTTGTAACTGTTACAATAATTCATGTATAGTTATGTAAATGTCCCGTTCTGAATCCTGTACAACGAAGCTACACAGCCAGCATATCAAGGGATAAAACATACACAACTAGAGTTAAAAGATATCACCATGTGAATTTCCAATAATCAATATGTTAAACTCATACTTCACGGCCGCAACAATGACAGAATGATTTGTTGTAACTCTACTTAAGTCCCCCAGTTACCGAATTAGAGAAAACATTTTTTATAACAGAAAATGTGAAAACAACGGAAAGACTCTTCAAGTGTGACGGTCTGAGTAACAACACCCTGGGAACCATCACAAAGCTGATACCCATGTATCAGAAATCTTTCCCACGAGGATACAAAAGGCACTGAATCTCCACTCTCTAGAATAACGTGGAATTGAGGGGTATATGAATGAAGTGCATAAATGGAAGACAGGAGAAAATAAAAGGGATTATATATAATGTACTAAAACATCTAACCAAGACATGTCTCGCAGCAATGGGTTCAAGATGAAAAAAATAGATTTAACAAGGATATAGGAAAGCACTGGCTAGATAATAGTTGTCGCTGAGTGGAACAAAGTTCCGAGTAACGTCAATGAAGCTAAAACCTTGTATAGCTTTAAAAATAGGTTAGAAAAGTACATGATTGAGTGTGGGTTGGACCTACTTAGCATGGGCCAGTAGGCCTGTTGCAGCGCCCCTTTTGTTCTTATGTCCCGCCTTGGCGTACTGACTGAACCAGAACACTAGGATATGTATCATTCCGTATCTCAGCTTGGGCGTATAACAATGTCTGTCTAAATACGGTATGCAAGGGTTGGGACATATATTTAACATGGCTTTTGAACTTTATTTCGTGTTTCCTGTCATGTACCTTCCTCTGTCTGACAAATACTGTTTGTGTATGTGTGTGTGTGTGTGTGTGTGTGTGTGTGTGTGTGTGTGTGTGTGTGTGTGTGTGTGTGTGTATACCACCACCAGGGCTTTGCTACCTACCAGACCTTTCTACCGCTAACATCATTACCAGCAGACATCGCTACCACCACTAGACCTTCACTGTTCTGAACACTACCAAACATTGTTATGAACACTACCACTCTGCTCTGAACACTACCAAAGACTGCATTCAACACTACCATACACTGCTTTGAACATTACCAAGCACTGCTTTGAACACTACCAAAAACTGCTTTGAACACTACCAAACACTGCTTTGAACACTACCAAACACTGCTTTGAACACTACCAAACACTGCTTTGAACACTACCAAACACTGCTTTGAACACTACCAAACACTGCTTTGAGCACTACCAAACACTGCTTTGAACACTACCAAGCACTGCTTTGAACACTACCAAACACTGCTTTGAACACTACTACACACTCCTTTGATCACTACCAAACACTGCTTTGAACACTACCAAACACTGCTTTGAACACTACCAAACACTGCTTTGAACACTACCACACACTGCTTTGAACACTACCAAACACTGTTCTGAACACTACCAAACATTGCTTTGAACACTACCAAACACTGCTTTGAACACTACCAAACACTGCTTTGAACACTACCAAACACTGCTTTGAACACTACCAAACACTGCTCTGAACTCTACCAAACACTGCTTTGAACACTACCAAACACTGCTTTGAACACTACCAAACACTGCTCTGAACACTACCAAACATTGCTTTGAACACTACCAAACACTGCTTTGAACACTACCGAATACTGCATTGAATGCTACCACACACTGCTTTGAACACTACCAAACACTGCTTTGAACACTACCAAACACTGCTTTGAACACTACCAAATACTGCTCTGAACACTACCAAACACTGCTTTGAACACTACCAAACACTACTTTGAACACTACTAACCAAACACTGCTTTGAACACTACAAAACACTGCTTTGAACACTACAAAATACTGCTCTGAACACTACCAAACACTGCTTTGAACACTACCAAACACTGCTTTGAACACTACCAAACACTGCTTTGAACACTACCAAATACTGCTCTGAACACTACCAAACACTGCTCTGAACACTACCAAACACTGCTCTGAACACTACCAAACACTGCTCTGAACACTACCAAACACTGCTCTGAACACTACCAAACACTGCTCTGAACACTACCAAACACTGCTCTGAACACTACCAAACACTGCTCTGAACACTACCAAACACTGCTTTGAACACTACCAAACACTGCTCTGAACACTACCAAACACTGCTCTGAACACTACCAAACACTGCTCTGAACACTACCAAACACTGCTCTGAACACTACCAAACACTGTTCGGATCACACACACGGACGGAGGATCGAGCCTCCAGCACTAAATAATTCACAACAGCGACAACAACAAATAAAGAAACGTTGTGCGCCTTCGTACATTCTGGACCTCACCTCCTGTTGGGGAGAATAAATCGGATTTATTCGAAGTAAACACAGCGTTATGTACCTCCCTCGACTTCACCTGCTGTGATGGGGAGAATAAATCAGTTTATTTTCCCCCTGTGACGGTGACAATTTCTTCCTCACGCAGAACGTTACGTGTTTGTTTGTTTCCGAGTTAAAGGAATAAAGGAAAAAATCGTCTCTAAGATAAAGCAGGAAAATGTTGTTCCAAAATAAAATATAAATAGGAAAAAAATCGTTTCAAAGAAAAAAATAACGGGAAAAATCGTCTCAAAGATATAAATAACAGAAAAAATTCGTCTCAATGATGTAAAAGAAGAATAAAAACTCTCAGAGATAACGCAACAGAGATAAAATTAATCTCAAAACTTAAGCAAGAGAGATACCAAAAGAATAACAAAAAGGCACAATACCGTGACTGGAACAATACACAAATAACCCGCACATAAAAGAGAGAAGCTAACGACGACGTTTCGGTCCGACTTGGACCATTGTGACTTTGTCAATAGTCCAAGTCGGACCGAAACATCGTCGTTAGCTTCTCTCTTTTATGTGCGGGTTATTTGTGTATTATACCAAAAGAATCTTACCTGAGGCATTAAACTCAACCTGACCATCAACCATACAAATCACAATTCATTAAGAGATCACCAGTACATAAACCACCAACCAAACACACAAATCACCTCAAACAATAACACCCACGAAGCTATTTCTTCCACAACATTCCAGGGAATTAAAAAAAATGGATCTTACTCTTTCATATTGTTTATCCTAAGTTATCCTGGGTTAGAATTTGGGGAATCGGGGTAAATTACCCCAAATGGGGTAAAAATTAAAATCTCGGGGGTCAGGAAGGCTCAATAAACATATAAATAACATTTGCACAAAAATTTATTATTTAATAAACGAGGCAAATTATGAAAGATATTTGCTTTTCAAACAAATAATTTTGCTTTCTTAACAAAATTAAAAATCTAGTTTGTAGGGACCATTTATTAAATTGGCAATAATGTAAAACAGGTAAGGATTCCATTGGTTGGCAACACCGCGAGTGTCAGAATTGACTCGGGAGCTGGCACGACAACAGCACGTCTTGGGAACTGGTATGACAACCACATGTCCCATTGACTCGGGAACCAGCACTACAGCCACACGTCCCATTGACTCGGGAACCAGCACAACAACCACACGTCCCATTGACTCGGGAACCAGCACTACAGCCACACGTCCCATTGACTCGGGAACCAGCACAACAGCCACACGTCCCATTGACTCGGGAACCAGCACAACAACCACACGTCCCATTGACTCGGGAACCAGCACAACAACCACACGTCCCATTGACTCGGGAACCAGCACAACAACCACACGTCCCATTGACTCGGGAACCAGCACAACTACCACACGTCCCATTGACTCGGGAACCAGCACTACTGCCACACGTCCCATTGACTCGGGAACCAGCACAACAACCACACGTCCCATTGACTCGGGAACCAGCACTACAGCCACACGTCCCATTGACTCGGGAACCAGCACAACAGCCACACGTCCCATTGACTCGGGAACCAGCACAACAACCACACGTCCCATTGACTCGGGAACCAGCACAACAACCACACGTCCCATTGACTCGGGAACCAGCACTACAGCCACACGTCCCATTGACTCGGGAACCAGCACAACAACCACACGTCCCATTGACTCGGGAACCAGCACAACAGCCACACGTCCCATTGACTCGGGAACCAGCACAACAACCACACGTCCCATTGACTCGGGAACCAGCACAACAACCACACGTCCCATTGACTCGGGAACCAGCACAACAGCCACACGTCCCATTGACTCGGGAACCAGCACAACAACCACACGTCCCATTGACTCGGGAACCAGCACAACAGCCACACGTCCCATTGACTCGGGAACCAGCACAACAAGCACACGTCCCATTGACTCGGGAACCAGCACAACCACACGTCCCATTGACTCGGGAACCAGCACAACAACCACACGTCCCATTGATCGGGAACCAGCACAACAAGCACACGTCCCATTGACTCGGGAACCAGCACAACAACCACACGTCCCATTGACTCGGGAACCAGCACAACAAGCACACACGTCCCATTGACTCGGGAACCAGCACAACAACCACACGTCCCATTGATCGGGAAGCAGCACAACAACCACACGTCCCATTGACTCGGGAACCAGCACAACAACCACACGTCCCATTGACTCGGGAACCAGCACAACAACCACACGTCCCATTGACTCGGGAACCAGCACAACAACCACACGTCCCATTGATCGGGAAGCAGCACAACAACCACACGTCCCATTGACTCGGGAACCAGCACAACAACCACACGTCCCATTGATCGGGAAGCAGCACAACAACCACACGTCCCATTGACTCGGGAACCAGCACAACAACCACGTCCCATTGACTCGGGAACCAGCACAACAACCACACGTCCCATTGACTCGGGAACCAGCACAACAACCACACGTCCCATTGACTCGGGAACCAGCACAACAACCACACGTCCCATTGACTCGGGAACCAGCACAACAACCACACGTCCCATTGACTCGGGAACCAGCACAACAGCCACACGTCCCATTGATCGGGAAGCAGCACAACAACCACACGTCCCATTGACTCGGGAACCAGCACAACAACCACACGTCCCATTGACTCGGGAACCAGTACAACAACCAACCCCATTGATCTGGAAGCAGCACAACAACCACACGTCCCATTGACTCGGGAACCAGCACAACAACCACACGTCCCATTGACTCGGGAACCAGCACAACAGCCACACGTCCCATTGACTCGGGAACCAGCACAACAGCCACACGTCCCATTGACTCGGGAACCAGCACAACAACCACACGTCCCATTGACTCGGGAACCAGCACAACAACCACACGTCCCATTGACTCGGGAACCAGCACAACAACCACACGTCCCATTGATCTGGAAGCAGCACAACAACCACACGTCCCATTGACTCGGGAACCAGCACAACAACCACACGTCCCATTGATCGGGAAGCAGCACATCAACCACACGTCCCATTGACTCGGGAACCAGCACAACAACCACACGTCCCATTGACTCGGGAACCAGCACAACAACCACACGTCCCATTGACTCGGGAACCAGCACAACAACCACACGTCCCATTGATCGGGAAGCAGCGCATCAACCACACGTCCCATTGACTCGGGAACCAGCACAACAACCACACGTCCCATTGACTCGGGAACCAGCACAACAACCACACGTCCCATTGATCGGGAAGCAGCGCATCAACCACACGTCCCATTGACTCGGGAACCAGCACAACAACCACACGTCCCATTGACTCGGGAACCAGCACAACAACCACACGTCCCATTGATCGGGAAGCAGCACAACAACCACACGTCCCATTGATCGGGAAGCAGCACAACAACCACACGTCCCATTGATCGGGAAGCAGCACAACAACCACACGTCACATAGATTCGGGAGCTGGCATGACAGCCACACTTTCCATGGTCGACACCACCACCTAGTGTCCTATCTCGCTATCAGTAACTGTCTCTGCTCACAGTCAGTAGAAGTGCATTTTTGATGTTAGCAGATTTACGACTTTCGACGACCAAGGGAAGGTAGTGTTTTGTGATTTGTCGTAACAATTAGAAGTGTACAATGTAATATTTATTTATATATTTTTAATTAGAATTATGATTTCATTTATAAATATTTGATAGTGCTCATATAATAAATATTTGGTGGTTTTCTATTAATTTTATATCCTGTTCTATTTTTCATGATTTCTTTTTTTGTATCCCGGTCTTTATGGGTAACAACGTTAAAGTTATATAATATGCTAAAATTATATTATCCGTCTGTTTTTCAATCATTTTCACTTCTACCCTTCAGATGGCATCCAGTAGCAGACGGACATACCAGGAAGAGTTCCTCTATGGCTTCACAGCAATAGAATTTTAATGCTCCTTGTGTTTTCCGTATTCTGTTGACTTTCAAGTCTAGTGGGTAATTTCGCTGCACACAAATTTGTTCTGAGGTAATACTCTAAAAAGTTCGACGACCTCTGAGTCCCAGGTAATTTACACATATGTTACTAAGTATGATCATTTGCGTAACTGTATTTATGTACCTAAATAAACTTACTTAGTCCCTCACATTCAGACTAGTCGGTAGCCCGGTGTCAATGATGCTTCGAATAAGACGCACCCAGACGGCTCCTCTTAGGGACCAACACTACAAGCTATAGTCACTAGCGGTCACAACCGCACGACGAGGGGTTACAAGGCTTGCCACTTCTTACCTGGTTCACTGGGAGAACTAGGTACTAGTGGGTTGTGGACTCTTGTCAAGTTATATTTCCAGCTTACGACACGAGACGAAAACATTTAGTTTTTGAAAGATTGACGGAGTTGAAACAGCGTAGGATCATTGCTGGCCGGATCATGGTCCTGGTGGATCACTACTGGCAGGATCATGGTCCTGGTACATCACTGCTGGCAGAATCATGGTCCTGGTGGTCACTGCTGTCCATATCATGATCCTGGTGGATCACTGCTTTTAGAATCATGGTCCTGGTGGATCACTGCTGGCAGAATCATTGTCCTGGTGGGTCACTGCTGGCCGGATCATGGTCCTGATGGATCATCATCGTCTTGGGGGTCTAGGGTGTGGTAAGGCAGGTGTCCCACAACAGGTGAGGAAGACACTGGAGAGCAACCTTAGTAAGCTTAGCAAGCTTCTATCTTAACAACCCTTCATCCTGCGTAGAGCTTTAACAAGTTATGACTTAGTGAAGCTCCCCACTGAGCGAAACATTGTTTGATAAAGGCTGGACTCGCGTGTCTTTCCCTCCCCATGGTACTTATGCAATTTCTGTAGTATTTTTCTCAGTGCTTTTGGAATAAGACATTGGGATCCAGCCATAAGACACTGTAAATAAACCAGGAAAACAAAATCCTCTGACAAGAATCTCAACAGACTTTTCAAAACCTATCCCAGTGTTGAAGAAAACATTTTAAGTGCCACGGTAAGTGCCACTTGTTTAAAATTGGTTTTGAGGTGGTTGAGGGCCTTCAAACAGGGCCGCGAGGTGCCTTTTATCTTGACACCACTGAAAACCCCACAACAAGCGCTATAAGGCATTGAGAGGCACTCTGGCACAGATGTGAAAGTTTAGTGCCTCTTCTTAACTCATAGTTTAAGGTTAAGGAACATTTATTATTCTGGTAATTAGGGATTACTGATAATTAGGGGTGCCAGGTAATTAGGGGTTCCAGGTAATTAAGGTTCCCAGGATCAACAAGAAATACAAACAGTGAGGGATGTTCCGTCAGTCTCTTGTGTTATTACTTTCTTAAACAATCTCTGGTGCTGTCACTTTCTTAAACAATCTTCCGTGTGGACCTCTACCAAAGCTCTCACCTCAGTTGTCAGAGGTACACATAAAACAGCATAAGACTTTTTAACGTGTTTTATGTGACTTCTCAACCACTCACCATCACATAGACTCCCGCACATGTAGACTCACAGCCTCCTGCACATGTAGACTCACAGCCTCCTGCACATGTAGACTCACAGCCTCCTGTACATGTAGACTCACAGCCTCCTGCACATGTAGACTCACAGCCTCCTGCACATGTAGACTCACAGCCTCCTGCACATGTAGACTCACAGCCTCCTGTACATGTAGACTCACAGCCTCCTGTACATGTAGACTCACAGCCTCCTGCACATGTAGACTCACAGCCTCCTGTACATGTAGACTCACAGCTTCCTGTACATGTAGACTCACAGCCTCCTGCACATGTAGACTCACAGCTTCCTGCACATGTAGACTCACAGCCTCCTGCACATGTAGACTCACAGCCTCCTGTACATGTAGACTCACAGCTTCCTGTACATGTAGACTCACAGCTTCCTGTACATGTAGACTCACAACCTCCTGCACATGTAGACTCACAGCCTCCTGCACATGTAGACTCACAGCCTCCTGCACATGTAGACTCACAACCTCCTGCACATGTAGACTCAGGCTTTCATCTCACCCAAGTGCACATAACCAAGACACAAGTGCACATAACCAAGACACAAGTGCACATAACCAAGACACAAGTGCACATAACCAAGACACAAGTGCACATAACCAAGACACAAGTGCACATAACCAAGACACAAGTGCACATAACCAAGACACAAGTGCACATAACCAAGACACAAGTGCACATAACCAAGACACAAGTGCACATAACCAAGACACAAGTGCACATAACCAAGACACAAGTGCACATAACCAAGACACAAGTGCACATAACCAAGACACAAGTGCACATAACCAAGACACAAGTGCTTCTCTTACTATATGTACAACAACACAATAGAACATTACATATTTACGAGAGCTTATGACTCTCGACATGTCTTATCGTGTACAGGAAACCAGTGACCCACATTATACTTGTATGATATATCTGCCGCTAACCTTTATTTTCTCTATGAAATAACTGTGTTTAAACAGTAATTTGATGACGTTGTCAATTTTTGTTTTTATTTACTTGATAAAAACCATATATGTTGCATTGTAATGTTCAGCCGGAAGAAAAAAAATGGAATTGATGATTTCTGTTTGTGGAATTGATGTAGTCTGGGAGCAATACTGACCATGACCACTGAGTGACCATATACTGCCTCACTCCACAGACCAGTACTGACCATGACCACTGAGTGACCATATACTGCCTCACTCCACAGACCAGTACTGACCATGACCACTGAGTGACCATATACTGCCTCACTCCACAGACCAGTACTGACCATGACCACTGAGTGACCATATACTGTCTCACTCCATAGACCAGTACTGACCATGACCACTGAGTGACCATATACTGT
>NC_091344.1:12448355-12525855 GCF_038502225.1 Cherax quadricarinatus | reverse complement strand
CACGGTGGATGAACCTGTGTGAACTTACCGATGGTCATCCAGAGGATGAAACGGACGAGAGTGAGGATAGAAAGCTTGAAGATAAGATAGATGTTGATGATGATGGCAATGGCTGGCACCCACGGCAACCCCGGCGCCAGGAACGGCAATGATCGCCTGCAACACAACAACACTCACAACACTGCAATACTCTCACATAATCAACATTTTCCAAACATAAACGAAAACTAAATGGTAAATAGTCGACACACACACATAATATATATATATATATATATATATATATATATATATATATATATATATATATATATATATATATATATATATATATATATATATATATATATATATATATATATATATATATATATATATATATATATACACACACACACATTATCACACAGTACCTGTTCTGTGGCTTGCGGGAGATCATGAGAAGGATGAGAATGATGGCCAGGAAGAAGACTATACTGAAGAATGATGCTGCGGGAGAGTGACCTTCCAGCTCACCCAGACTACACACCAATATCAGGTCGAAAATTAGCACATTGAGGTAGAGTAGACCTGTAACAGGAAGAACAGCAGGTAGAACAGCAGGTAGAACACGTTGTAGTTCATTCTCACTCATTCTCTCCCTCCCTCCCTCTCTCTCTCTCTCTCTCTCTCTCTCTCTCTCTCTCTCTCTCTCTCTCTCTCTCTCTCTCTCTCTCTCTCTCTCTCTCTCTCTCTCTCTCTCTCTCTTTGCCACATCCAAATTATCTCCCATAATTAATTTACTTTAACTCACAGTGCTAACACCAGGACTGTTGCTAGTGGAACAATACAAGAAGTGTTATTAGTGGAACAATACAAGGACTTTTGTTAGTAGAACAATACAAGGACTGTTGTTATTGGAACAAGACAAGGATTGTTGTCAGTGGAACAATACAAGGACTTTTGTTATTGGAACAATACAAGGACTGTTGCTAGTGGAACAATGCAAGGACTGTTGTCAGTGGAACAATGCAAAGACTGTTGTTAGTGGAACAATGCAAGGACTGTTAGTGGAACAATACAAGGACTGTTGTTAGTGGAACAATACAAGGACTGTTAATGGAACAAGACAAGAAATGTTATTAGTGGAACAATACAAAGAGTGTTTTTAGTGGAACAAGAAAAAGACTGTTGGTAGTGGAACAATACAAAGAATGTTGTTAGTGGAACAAGACAAGGACTATTGCTAGTGGAACAATACAAGGACTGTTAGTGGAACAATATAAGGACTGTTGTTAGTAAAACAAGACAAGGAGTGTTGTTAGTGGAACAAAACAAGGACTGTTGTTAGTGGAACAATACAAGGACTGTTAGTGGAACAATATAAGGACTGTTGTTAGTGGAACAAGACAAGGACTGTTAGTGGAACAATACAATGAATGTTGTTAGTGGAACAAGACAAGAAGTGATATTAGTGGAACAATACAAGAAATGTTGTTAGTGGAACATTACAAGGACTGTTGTTAGTGGAACAATACAAGGGCTGTTGTTAGTGGAACAATACAAGGATTGTTGTCAGTGGAACAAGACAAGGACTGTTGTTAGTGGAACAATACAAAGACTGTTGTTAGTGGAACAAGACAAGGACTGTTGTTAGTGGAACAATACAAGGACTGTTGTTAGAGGAACAAGACAAGGACTGTTGTTAGTGGAACAAGACAAGGACTGTTGTTAGTGGAACAAGACAAGGACTGTTGTTAGTGGAACAAGACAAGGATTGTTGTTAGTGGAACAAGACAAGGATTGTTGTTAGTAGAACAAGACAAGGATTGTTGTTACTGGAACAAGACAAGGGCTGTTGTTAGTAGAACAAGACAAGGATTGTTGTTAGTAGAACAAGACAAGGATTGTTGTTAGTGGAACAAGACAAGGGCTGTTGTTAGTGGAACAAGACAAGGATTGTTGTTAGTGGAACAAGACAAGGACTGTTGTTAGTGGAACAAGACAAGGGCTGTTGTTAGTGGAACAAGACAAGGATTGTTGTTAGTGGAACAAGACAATGATTGTTGTTAGTGGAACAAGACAAGGACTGTTGTTAGTGGAACAAGACAAGGATTGTTGTTAGTGGAACAAGACAATGATTGTTGTTAGTGGAACAAGACAATGATTGTTGTTAGTGGAACAAGACAATGATTGTAGATGAATGGTTCAGAGAACCGACAAGTTGATAAATTAGACACATGTGCAACACTTGGGTATTTTTAATGAGGAAACGTTTCTCCACACAGTGGCTTCATCAGTCCATACAAAGGAGAATGGTAAAGAGCAGGAGGAGTTTGAGGTAATCAGTCCCTCAGCCTTAAGTCGATGTGGTCAGTCTATCAGTCTTGAAAACAAAAAATGACAAGAAAAGTACTGTTGTCAGTGGAACAAGACAAAGACTGTTGTCAGTGGAACAAGACAAAAACTGTTGTCAGTGGAACAAGACAAAAACTGTTATCAGTGGAACAAGACAAAGACTTGTCAGTGGAACAAGACAAAGACTGTTGTCAGTGGAACAAGACAAAGATTGTTGTCAGTGGAACAAGACAAGGACTGTTGTCAGTGGAACAAGACAAAGACTGTTGTCAGTAGAACAAGACAAAGACTGTTGTCAGTAGAACAAGACAAAGACTGTTGTCAGTGGAACAAGACAAGGACTTGTCAGTGGAACAAGACAAAAACTGTTATCAGTGGAACAAGACAAAGACTGTTGTCAGTAGAACAAGACAAAGACTGTTGTCAGTAGAACAAGACAACGACTGTTGTCAGTAGAACAAGACAAAGACTGTTGTCAGTAGAACAAGACAAAGACTGTTGTCAGTGGAACAAGACAGGGCTGTTGTCAGTGGAACAAGACAGGGCTGTTGTCAGTGGAACAAGACAGGGCTGTTGTCAGTTATCAATCCATTAGTATTTTCAAGACTGATGAGCTGATTACATTGACTCCATCCTAAGGCACTGATTACTTCAAACTCCCTCTGATCTTCACCATTCTTCTTTGTATAGGACTGATGAAGCCACTGTGTGGCGAAACGTTTCCACAATAAAGATACCCAAATGTTGCACATGTGTCTAATTTATCAACTTGTCGGTTCTCTGAACCATTTATCAACACCTCAGGTAGTAATGAAACCCAGATCTTTACCCTGGGAAGGACTCACCTACAAGCTTCATGACCTGTCTGCCAGTGTCCTCGGTACAGGGACCTTCCTCCACCCACGGGAACAACGCTGGGAAGGTCTGTTGTACCATCTCCACGTACCTGCACACACACATATACACCGAAGATGATAATGGAGGTTCATAACATACACATTTTGAGGGATAGTTACAATAGAGCTAATTGTGAAGCTAGTCTGGTGAAATTAAGAATACTGACCTATCGTACCACTTGAGTGAGTACTGACCTGTCGTACCACTTGAGTGAGTACTGACCTGTCGTACCACTTGGCCGGGCCAGTGGAGGTTGGCACTGCCCCATAATACTTGTTCTCGCACTTGTCACTGACCATGTAGTCGTCCTCACGACGCCACGACTCACCACTGCCTTCTTCAGTGTTGCCTGTGTCGTCTGAGTCAGGAGACGACCTCATCACACGCTGTTAACCACAGCAAGGATGATCAGCGAGTAGAATGACTCGGATGAGGTGGAGGTGGAGGAAGATTCTATGCACAGCTTTGGTAATAGGTACGATTGGGACCAGAAGGAAGCTTGAGAGTTTTTCTTAAACACATTTGGGTCAAAAATTACTGCTGAATAGAAGAATCTAAATTAGAGTTTCTGGTTCACAAGTCAACATCCCCAAACCACCGGAATATTAACCCTTCCCCATATACTCGTACACACATTAACAAACGACCAATATTCCCCTTTTCCTTCTTAATACACCCCTCATACACCAACACCACATACATCCTTCACTCTCCTGACACCCACACCCTTTCACACATCAAGTCGTGTATAAGCGTGTGTGTGTGTATAAGTGTGTATGAGACTGTATAAGAGTGCATAAATGTGTATAAGTGTGTATGAGACTATATAACAGTGTGTCTGTGTATAAAAGTGTGTGTGTGTGTGTGTGTGTGTGTGTGTGTGTGTGTGTGTGTGTGTGTGTGTGTGTGTGTGTGTGTGTGTGTGAATGTATGTATAAGTGTGTATAAGTGTGAAGAGTCTAATTCTTCAACCTGTGGATGTTCTAAGCCGTCAGCATCACATATATACCTGTGTATCAACATAGCTGGTTGTGAGATGTCACGTACAGAACTTAATTTTCCTCTCCTAGTGAAGCGGTAAGCTTCACTAGGAGCGAGTTATTATATGGCTAAGACCCGCGTCAAGAAACACCTGTCTTGTTTCCTGACGACCCTTATCTGACCTCCCAAACACAGTAATATCGAGTTATTAATTCTTTAAATAGTAAAAGAATATTTCCCTAAAAGTTTTAGTTACGCCAATATTTCATCACCTTGACGGTAACCTTCTGGTCCAGAGGGAGGCCGGAGGGGGTGATGCGCCCCCCGCCGTTCTGTTGCAGCGCTGCGGTGAGATGCTGTGGGGTGACGGTGGCTGTGACGCCAGGTCGTAGTCCCAAGCCAGTGGTCATCTCAGCCTGCGAGAGCAACAACAATGATGATGCCGCTTCAACTCTATCCCAGCTCTCAACCTTAATCAAATATACATTTTTTTCATATAGAATTTAAAAACATAAGAATGATAGATCGCTGCAGTAGGCCTACTGGCTTATGAACAATGGTATGGTGATACCGACAAGATGTGGAAAAGGCACTTATGTACTGTTCAAGACATTTATTACAGGAAAACGCTTCGCCACGAATGGCATCTTCAGGACTGTGGCATACTAAGAGTACGTTACATTTTATTCGGCGTATGTCATATACCTATAAATTTAGGCACGCCTTCTCGACCAGCCAGCCAGATGCTGGTTCGCTGCTAGCATCTTGATTCAGTCTAGCCAGTCACAGGGAAACCCGTTATAATTGTGAAGCAAAGCTGGGACTCGTGGATCAACATTGGCAGACTTTCCTCAAGTCTGGTCGCCCACAGTACTCACTGTGTCTCTTGCTTGCAAATTTGTTATTATGTACAAAGTGTATATACACAAATATCCCACACATGAGAGAGAGAGAGAGAGAAGCTTACGACTGAAGAGGTCACTCGGGGCGAAACGTTCCCTCTAATAAATGTCCTGGACTGCATGTAAGTGTCTCCTACTGGCTTATGCCAGGTACTGTGTAAATAAGACAAAATGTGGGTTAGGGCACTATCGTAATGACGTTTCATTCAACAAGGAAATTCAGAGACATTTTCAGGGTGGAAATTTGAAAAAAGCGGCAGATTTACGAAACGTCTTGAAATGAAGATAGCCAGGTGTTGCACGCGCCTTGAAGTCATCATCAGTATCACAGTAACATGACACAGCTGACACAGCTTGCATTATGTGTCTTATTTACGGCACAAACTGTTACGCAGGGTTCTGCATGACATCGTAATGTACATATAGTGGAGAAGTGTGCCATTATAGTATGAATGTTATAATTGTAAATAATAATTTTATAATCCATAATGTGCATTTGGGGGCACTGTAAAGTACTCTAACTGTAATTATAAAGAAATCCTGCTAGGTAGTTATTTTCCAAGTGTGTTTTGGGTATGCGGGGTAAGCGTGGCTGGGGGCAGGCACGTGGAGTCAGCTTGGTGTGGAGGCTGGCGTCGGAGGTGCTGTGTGTTTAAGCTAAGTTTGTAGTTGTGTACTCCTTTTGTTTGACCAACTCAAGCCATAGGTTCTCCTATGGCTTACCTGTATGTTCACCTAGGATCTAACATGGTCAGGGTGCTGTGGGATTGAGTGAGGAAATAAGAAATGGGATTTGTAGTAGAGTAGTGACGGCCTGGCGCTGACTAGACCTAGTGGTTATGGTGGCTGGACCTCCAGCCAGCTGTTTCTTGTGTACCCTCATTTGGGCGGTTAGGATTAAGGTGTTTCTAGAGTGTGTATATAGTGTTATGTTGAATAAATAGATATATTTTCCTAACTGGGATTTTTGCCTAACCCTCTGTTAACCAACCCATTGAAGTAACACTTACTGGTTTAGCGCTTTCTATTTAGACTGGGATAGCCCTGGGTGGCCTGTTTATGCTTGAGATGTGTGTAACTTTTACCTTTGCCCTTAGACAAGGCTCTAGCCCCCAGCTATCCCACCTTTCTGCGTAACAGCTATCCCACCTTTCTGCGTAACACAAACTATCAGTATGTTCTACCACTGTACTGCCATTCTTGGCAGGTCCGTCTCTCACTCAAGTCTCCATCACCCTTGAAGATGATGAATTGATTACATCGGCTCTACATCTCTACTGCTTCCGCTGTCTCCTCTGTACTCGGCTGAAAAAGCCTACTGTGTAGGAGAAACATTTCGAAATAAAGATGCCGAACTGTTGCATATGTCTTACTATTATTAATGTGATATGTAAATAGGAGAGAGCGAGAGAGAGAGAGAGAGAGAGAGAGAGAGAGAGAGAGAGAGAGAGAGAGAGAGAGAGAGAGAGAGAGAGAGAGAGAGAGAGAGAGAGAGAGACAGACAGACAGACAGACAGACAGACAGAGACAGACAGACAGAGACAGACAGACAGAGAGAGAGAGAGAGAGAGACAGACAGACAGAGACAGAGAGAGACAGGCAGAGACAGAGAGGCTGACAGACAGAGACAGACAGACAGACGGACATACTGACTTACATTGGTGGAAGAGAGATAATGACTTACGAAGGTGGGAGAGAGAATGACTTACGTAGGTGGGGGAGAGAATGACTTACGTAGGTGGGGGAGAGAATGACTTACGTAGGTGGGGGAGAGAATGACTTACATAGGTGGGAGAGAGAGAGAATGACTTACGTAGATGGGAGAGAGAATGACTTACGTTGATGGGAGAGAGAATGACTTACGTTGATGGGAGAGAGAATGACTTACGTTGATGGGAGAGAGAATGACTTACGTTGATGGGAGAGAGAATGACTTACGTTGATGGGAGAGAAAATGACTTACGTAAGTGGGAGAGAGAGAGAGAATTACGAAAGTGGGAGAACGACTTACTTAGGTAGGAGAGATAGAATGACTTACGAAGGTGGGAGAACGAATGACTTACGAAGGTGGGAGAAAGAATAACTTACGTGGGTGAGAACACGTGTGGGAGAGCCTGGTAGCGGTGTTCCTCCCAGTGGAGTGCGGATGCTCTCTGGTAACATCTCCAGTAGCGTGGTGGAGTGAGGCTGGTAGCGCAGGATCAACACGCAGGTTGACACCAGTGTGTAGGCCAGCAAGGTGCCTGCAACACACACCAACCTGAGCCTAGAGGAGCACTGCTTTAGACCTACTGATCCATATAAGGCAAGTCCATCTTCGTACAGGTCAATCTACTCTTTTCATAGACTCTACCTGGCAATTTCTCCCACTCACCAAAAAGTGTAAATGCGACATTTTACTCTATCAAGGAATATTAAGTTCAGGACGGGGCGAAATATCGTATAAATATCATCACTAGCTGTTCTGGTTTCGAACACAACGCAGTATACTGAACACAACACTGTACAGCTGAAGAGATATTCACACTGTGGCCAAAATATGTAGAGGTATTAAACTGTGCTGAACGTATTACAGTACAGTACATCAACCAGAGAGAGAGAGTGAGAGAGAGAGAGAGAGAGAGAGAGAGAAAGAGAGAGAGAGAGAGAGAGAGAGAGAGAGAGAGAGAGAGAGAGAGAGAGAGAGAGAGAGAGAGAGAGAGAGAGAGAGAGAGAGAGAGAGAGATCTACCTACCTATGGACATCATTTCTACGAGTACAGTGAGGGAGATGAACATAGCAGCCAGAGCGGCTCCCAGACCAAAGACCACCGTGGCTGTGGCTGGGGTCCCTGTCACTGCCCACACGTCAGCCAAACTCCTGTGGGAAGAGAATCAGGTGCTGTAGTAGACCCTCCTAGAGTCCTCAGCCAAAGGATTGTGTAGCCAGGCTCTAATGGTGGATATCCTAGGCAGGAGACCCGTCGTTCCCACCCTTCGGGGTTCTGAACTCCAAGTTCAGTGCTCAGTCAGCTCTCTCACACAGCCCCAGGCCATGGACCGGGCCGTGGGGGCATTGACCCCCGAAGCACCCTCCACGTATACTCTAGGTATACAGAGATGTTATCTTGCGAATACAATTGAAAAGGAGAATCCAAAATAAAATAACACGGACGATAAAGACTCTTTCACTCATCGTTCAATTTTGGACCTGCCTTTTCAATTACCTAAAAAGAAAGTCGCACTAAGCGAAGGAGCTTCACGAGAGAGCTGACTGTATTAACATCTCCGTCACATCACGAACTGATGGAAGCTCTACACTGAGCAAACACTGTCATACTTTTCGCCCATGCAAAGAGAGGATGGTCACGTCAGCTTGTTCGAAACTAAGAGGCTGGTCCAGCAGCTGTCACTCAGACACACGTGCCTAGTTTCGATAGTATCATTAAGCAAACGTTTCGCTCCCCAAGAGGAGCTTTTGATTGGGGGAATCTAGATTGATAAAGCCCCCCACCAAGGCTTTACCAATCTGCATTAGATTGGTAAAGCCTTGGTGGGTGTAACGTTTCCTAATTATATATATACACACACACATATATATATATATATATACATGTATATATATATATATATATATATATATATATATATATATATATATATATATATATATATATATATATATATATATATATTCACAGTGTACATACATGTAAGAGATATACACTGAGTGATACACATCTTGCAGTGTATATACACTGATACACACACCTCACAGTGTATATATAGAGGCATACACACGTCAGTGTATATGCAATGAGAGGTACACAACCCTCGTTGCATATACATTGAGATATACACACCTGTCCGTGTATATACCCTGAGCGACATACATGTCTCCAGGTATATAACCTCATCAAAAAATATGATTCAATACTTTATTGCAATGCTTTCAATATATCACAAACGAACATACACTACACTCATACATAGTTTCCAGTGTATTACAAGACATCACCTCAATACAGTAATGTATTATTTCCAGCGTACTGGACATGACAGTACACTAGAATACATGGTAATGTATCTTACTTGAAGATGAGGCCATCCTTGGCCATGGCGTAAACGATCCTGGGTAGGGAGAACATCGAACCGAACATGGAGACGGTGAGGCCAGCCAGAGCACCTAGTGCTACCAGGTTCTTACATTTTGGTGCGCCTACCTGGCCGAACACCTGTACCAGGGCCGCGTCCTGGTCAATCTTGTCGTAGGGCACTGTTGTTGCACGTCGGCGACGTGTTAGGGGGTCAATACATACACACACACACATCGAAGCGACCACGCCAACGTCACAAGAACGTCGTTGTAAACAAGAACGACCATGATGCGTCACCAACACGTCACATTTCCGCCATCAGACACCACATGGAATAAAACAAATCACACGTTAAATAATCTCTTTACACATGCAATCAGTCTGGAGAGACGCAAACACTAGGACATATTTATAAGACAACTTCTCGGTCTTGGGACCGTGGATCAAGGTCTCAGGACCAACACATGCAATCCTCAGCTAACAATTGTCTGTCTACCCCATACATGTCACCAGAGGAGGAGGCATCATATCTGCTGAGTATACACGAAGATAAATACTAAAACGAGCGCAGCATACTACTGCTTAGACGAGTCTACATGTTGCGAGTATTCCATAATATAATGAATATAGTACATCCTGGTCACACACTGATGCCTTTTCCCACTGAGTCGTGTCAGTGTGATCAAATAGAACCAGTCTTAATTCCCCTTATTGTATTTTCATGTGGGTTCGTCTGGAACATTCGCCAGTGGGACAAAAAAGGAGAAATTTATTATATTTGATATTTTTGCTCAGGATAAAGCTAAAATCTGAGCAAAACGTCGTCTTTCTACTCACTTTCCTGCTCGATACCCTGTTCAGCATTCCGGGGATCAGTGCTAAATAATTCTCCGTGTTTGGGTGCCTTAATATGTATACACAATATATACATTGCATACACAACGTATATACTATGTATACACAATATATACACAATGTATACAGTGTGTATATGTATATGTGTCTCTCATGCACTGCTCCCGGTTTAAAGTACCGCAACACACTCTTCTTAAATAAGACACTTGTGCAACACTCGGGTATCTTGACAACTCGTCAGTAGCTCAGAGAGTCGTCTGCCGATATCCTTCTGTCCCAGATGATGTACATCCCTGGATCTCACGTGTGTTTCAGGTTTTTGACGGAAGTGAAGAAGATGCGTTGACGTAACCGCCGTGTCACCAGGCCTACGGGACACCGCCGTGTCACCAGGCCTACGGGACACCGCCGTGTCACCAGGCCTACGGGACACCGCCGTGTCACCAGGCCTACGGGACACCGCCGTGTCACCAGGCCTACGGGACGGCTGCGCCGTCGCAGCTACAGAAATGTTGTACATTATCTTAGGTATAGTGATACTGACAAGATGTGGAATAAGACACTTATGTACAGTTCAGGATATTTATTAGAGCACACGTTTCGCCACTCGTGGCGAAACGTTTCCTCTAATAAATGTCCTGAACTATACATGTGTTTTCCCACATCATCTCGGGTACACCCAAGCCTCTGTCGACTAGGTGTGACCTCAGTTTTCTGGGATGCATAATAGAAGGAATATCACTCTTGAATAGTGGGTTTAATAAACCTGAAAGGGATCGTAACCCCCTTCCAAGTTCTCTCTCTTGTATCATTCTTCTTATAGCTGATCAGGTTTCAGATACTGCCACAGGCGGGCCCATAATACACTCATTCTGCATCATCGTTCTCGCTCCAGCAACACCCATCTCGTCACTCTGAATCCTAAAATGGTTCAGTACACATTCGAGGACTATTTTCTTCTCGAGTACCAGGCCTAACTTGCAGTGTATCCACTAGACTACGCAGTGGGCCCAAGGAGTCGCTAAATACTACCCAGTGTCTCTCTGGATCGTTGAGAAATTATATGTACTGCAGCTCCTTGCACATCCCACACAGCGCCACAAATACATAAGATCATGTGCGGTGGCAAGCTTAAGGGGCACGTCAGTTCCCCCGCCTTCTAATAACATATTTATTTTCCCATTATAATCTACCTTTGTATAATTACTATCGCATTTGCTTCGTCTGTTTCGTAAGGTGAAGTCTAGGATTTTGTTCTCAAAAATTTGTTAAGTTTTGCCATGAATTATAAAAAGCTCCTAGACTTCACCGTACGAAACAGACAAAGCAAATGTGATAGTAATTATGGACAAAGTAGATTATAGTGGAAAATGAACGTTAGAAGACGGAGGAAGGGGATGGACTTACGTGCCTCTTAACGCCTCCTCGTATCCGGCCTCACCAATAAACGGACGACCGGAATCCTTCGGTATACAGTGCTCTGCAAATCGCCATACAGGCCCCGGTGAAGTTCCAGAAACCGACTGCTCCAGCCAACCAGAGTAGTCATGTTTACACACCTCCTGCAGGGGAAATTGGACCAACGACAAGAGCGTGCTAAGAAAGCGTGCCACTGATACTCTATATCAAACTTCCTGTCCGGTACAAGGTCCATTTGTAAAATGCGACGATCGGCAGCGGATACGGATAAGCCGCTGTGTTGGATGTCCATCGACCGCCATGACCCCCCCAGGCATACCTCAGTCCAGGAAATTGCAGGTGAAACCTTAGTGCATTATGCTGGCTTCCGCCTCCAATTGTTCCGTGACAGTAGACTTTAAGAGCACCCAGCACCAGGTACAAGCCCTGATTCTCAATCCTCTCCAGTTTCTCCAGATGACCCTCTCGCAGCTGCCTCCCACACAAACCCGCATACTGAAGACACCGTCGGAGTTTGAGTTTGTGTTGGGAGACCAGCAACAGAAGCTTCCCACAGAGATAAATGTCTCACTCATCTCAGTTACCAGCGCATCAAGAGTAAACTTTCCCATAACCCGACTCTGGAGTCACAACACCAGATGTTGCAGGACAGAGACAGATATGCTTGCTTAACACAGCTCGTCAGTGCTATACGGCACACCATCCCCACCCGGGGTCGCATCCCGGCAACCAAGGACTTCAGTCCCTTAGTCTTGGAGAGTTGATGGAAGGTGTTCAGTCCCTTAGTCTTGAGATACCTAGGTGTTGCACATGTGTCTTATTCATACGCATGGCGGTATTGTATTCAGCTATTATTATTATTTTTACTATTGTCATTATTATTATTATTATTATTATTATTATTATTATTATTATTATTATTATTATTATTATTATTATTACTGTTATTATTATTATTATTGTCATCATTATTATTATCATAATTATTATTATCATAGTTATTATTATTATTATAATTAGTATTAAAGAGAAGGAGGAGGAGGAGGAGACTGACTCATCAGTGTGATGATGGCGGAGGAGGTGACATAAGCGATGAGTATAATGATGAGGGAGATAACGATGGAGTAAGGGATGGAGCGGCGAGCATTGACAGCTTCCTCTCCCGTCGTGGCGATGATGTCGAAGCCGATGAAGGCGTAGAAGCAGGTGGCAGCACCTGTCAACACCTGCAGGAGGAGAGAGGAGGAGACATTATCCCTGAGCGGTTACTAAGCCAGGATAATCCTAGAAAGCCGCAGACCTGGGCTTGATTGTGACTTGAGAGACTCGGAATGATTTTGTCGCACCTCATGGCTATCTTGTGGATGGTAGTGGCTAGTTTATCATGCACCAAATACTATCTATCCTGTAGACGGTAGTGTCTAGTCTAATGTTGCACCTCGTGTCTATTCTGTGGACGGTAGTGGCTAGTTTATTATGCACCCCATATCTATCCCCTGGATGGTAGTGGTTAGATTATTATGCACCCCATATCTATCTGCCAAACTGCAGAAGTACTTGTAACCAAGCCAAGGCCTGATCACTACAGTTCAGTCAGTCTGTTCACATTGCAAGTTACTCCATAAACGTACCAATCTAGGTTCATGTTATCACAGTGAGTAATACATCTGCTCAGGCTTCTAACTACATTCCCATAACATTCAGTTTCATTATTTACCTCTTCCAATATTATTCCTAAAGCTAAACACGGACATAACCAAGTTATATTCTACATTTCTCCTTTAGCGTATTTTGTTTGTCTAACTTGTCAACAGCGTTGCTTGTGTTGTTTGTGTTGCTTGTTTGTGGATAGTGTGACTTGTTTATGGATGGTATGACTTGTTTATGGTTGGTGTGACTTGTTTATGGATGGTGTGGCTTGTTTATGGATGGTGTGGCTTGTTTATGGATGGTGTGGCTTGTTTATGGATGGTGTGGCTTGTTTATGGATGGTGTGGCTTGTTTATGGATGGTGTGGCTTGTTTATGGATGGTGTGGCTTGTTTATGGATGGTGTAGCTTGTTTATGGATGGTGTGGCTTGTTTATGGATGGTGTGGCTTGTTTATGGATGGTATAGCTTGTTTATGGATGGTGTGGCTTTTTTATGGATGGTGTGGCTTGTTTATGGATGGTATAGCTTGTTTATGGATGGTGTGGCTTTTTTATGGATGGTGTGGCTTGTTTATGGATGGTGTGGCTTGTTTATGGTTGGTGTGGCTTGTTTATGGATGGTGTGGCTTGTTTATGGATGGTATAGCTTGTTTATGGATGGTGTGGCTGGGATGGTGTGGCTTGTTTATGGATGGTGTGGCTTGCTTTTTTATGGATGGTGTGGCTTGTTTATGGATGGTGTGGCTTGTTTATGGATGGTGTGGCTTGTTTATGGATGGTGTGGCTTGTTTATGGATGGTGTGGCTTGTTTATGGATGGTGTGGCTTGTTTATGGATGGTGTGGCTTGTTTATGGATGGTGTGGCTTGTTTATGGATGGTGTGGCTTGTTTATGGATGGTGTGGCTTGTTTATGGATGGTGTGGCTTGTTTATGGATGGTGTGGCTTGTTTATGGATGGTGTGGCTTGTTTATGGATGGTATAGCTTGTTTATGGATGGTGTGGCTTGTTTATGGATGGTGTGGCTTGTTTATGGATGGTGTGGCTTGTTTATGGATGGTGTGGCTTGTTTATGGATGGTGTGGCTTGTTTATGGATGGTGTGGGTTGTTTATGGGTGTGGCTTGTTTATGGATGGTATAGCTTGTTTATGGATGGTGTGGCTTGTTTATGGATGGTGTGGCTTGTTTATGGATGGTGTGGCTTGTTTATGGATGGTGTGGCTTGTTTATGGATGGTGTGGCTTGTTTATGGATGGTGTGGCTTGTTTATGGATGGTGTGGCTTGTTTATGGATGGTGTGGCTTGTTTATGGATGGTGTGGCTTGTTTATGGATGGTGTGGCTTGTTTATGGATGGTGTGGCTTGTTTATGGATGGTGTGGCTTGTTTATGGATGGTGTGGCTTGTTTATGGATGGTGTGGCTTGTTTATGGATGGTGTGGCTTGTTTATGGATGGTGTGGCTTGTTTATGGATGGTGTGGCTTGTTTATGGATGGTGTGGCTTGTTTATGGATTGTGTGGCTTGTTTATGGATGGTGTGGCTTGTTTATGGATGGTGTGGCTTGTTTATGGATGGTGTGGCTTGTTTATGGATGGTGTGGCTTGTTTATGGATGGTGTGGCTTGTTTATGGATGGTGTGGCTTGTTTATGGATGGTGTGGCTTGTTTATGGATGGTGTGGCTTGTTTATGGATGGTGTGGCTTGTTTATGGATGGTGTGGCTTGTTTATGGATGGTGTGGCTTGTTTATGGATGGTGTGGCTTGTTTATGGATGGTGTGGCTTGTTTATGGATGGTGTGGCTTGTTTATGGATGGTGTGGCTTGTTTATGGATGGTGTGGCTTGTTTATGGATGGTGTGGCTTGTTTATGGATGGTGTGGCTTGTTTATGGATGGTGTGGCTTGTTTATGGATGGTGTGGCTTGTTTATGGATGGTGTGGCTTGTTTATGGAGATATTGTGGCATGTTTCAACTGGGAGTTTATTACTTAGCAAGGGGCACAGGGGCATGGGCAGGGGCATGGGCAGGGGCATGGGCATGGGCATGGGCAGGGGCAGGGGCATGGGCAGGGGCATGGGCATGGGCATGGGCATGGGCAGGGGCATGGGCAGGGGCATGGGCAGGGGCATGGGCATGGGCAGGGGCAGGGGCAGGGGCAGGGGCAAGGAGTAGGGGCATACCGGCAGCTCCACCACACAGGAACTATATGAAAAATGGTGAGGGTATATTTGACAAGGAAGTGAGCCGAGTGGATTAGCGTGTTGCGGCCATGGTGAAATATTACCACCCTCTACCCTACACTCTCTTCTCGCTCTTGTTCTCGCTCTTGTTCTCGCTCTTGTTCTCGCTCTTGTTCTCGCTCTTGTTCTCGCTCTTGTTCTCGCTCACTCACTCTCACGCTTTCACTCTCTCATTCACTCTCCCGGCTCACATAATGTCTCTCTCTCACACTTTCACTCTCTCATTCACTCTCCCGGCTCACATAATGTCTCTCTCTCACGCTTTCACTCTCTCATTCACTCTCCCGGCTCACATAATGTCTCTCTCTCACACTTTCACTCTCTCATTCACTCTCCCGGCTCACATAATGTCTCTCTCTCACACTTTCACTCTCTCATTCACTCTCCCGGCTCACATAATGTCTCTAACATGTTCATTGGAGGAACCAGGTGTGGATATTTAGAACAGAGAAAATAGAATTACTTCACGATTTTCATGGATTCCCTCACACTCAGTGAATTACATCTTCACGATAAAGTTGATGTTAGCCGAAGAAAATACACTGAAGGAAAATATAGAACATAACATTGGCGTGTCTGTGTCTAGCATTAAGAATAATATTAGGAGAGAAGTAAATAATGAAACTGAATGTTATAAAACAGAAGCCTGAGCAGATCTATAACCTACTATGATAACATTAACGTAGATAAGTATGTTAATGGAGCAACTTGCAATGTGAACAGACTGACTGATGTTGTAGTGGCCAGGCTCAGGCTTGGTCACAAGACTGACTGATGTTGTAGTGGCCAGGCTCAGGCTTGGTCACAAGTACTTCTGGCAGTTTGACACACACACAGATAATGAACAAACGCAATATGAAGTATGTGGTCAGCCCTGTGGTCACTATCTTCAACACTACCTGTTTAATTTTCCACTTATTGAGAAATGTATAGACAGAATAATAACCTATGTGACATGTCAAGATATATTAATAATGAAAATAACATACCAGACATATTAAGAAGTTATTCTAAATTTTCTTGCAACAGAAAAGTCAACTATAGAGATAAATCCAAATGGTCTCCTGTTAAGTCTTTTGGGACTTAGGTCTTCTGTGTATCCATATGCTCTTGCGCTACCCTCCACAAGATGGATATGGAGTGCAGAATAAACTAGCTACTACCATCCACAAGATGGATAAAGGTTTCAAAGTAAACTAGCCACTTCGGCGACAAATTCTAAAAGAAATCTGATCACTTTCATGCTCTATCTCTCTGTCTCTCTGTCTGTCTCTCTGTCTGTCTCTCTGTCTCTCTGTCTCTCTGTCTTTGTCTCTCTGTCTCTCTGTCTCTCTGTCTCTGTCTCTGTCTCTCTGTCTCTGTCTCTCTGTCTCTCTGTCTCTCTGTCTCTCTGTCTCTCTCTTCATCTAAACAATGTAAGGCGTGTTTCACCCAGCAGTAAATAAACACGTGGATGTTATCCCAGTGTTGAGTCTAATTATATAGACGTATCTAGACTTTAGAATGAGCCTACTAATCATTTGCTAGCCTTTAAAGTTAGAATAAAGATAGAAAGATACACCTGACAGTTTCTTAGCTGGTATCTTGCAATAAAGATATATCTCTTCCCAATATATACATGTCAAACACTTTAGTGTCGACAACATAACTCAATCGTAAACAAAAGATACAAGATGCAAAACAACTACGTGGGTTATTGAATGATAGCTTTAGGCCTTTCGTGCTGCAATCAACACATCTTCAGGAGCTTGCAGTATTGCAGAAATGAGTAGGAAGCCCAGGAAGATTCGTACAAGGGGACTTCTGCAACATTGCAAGCTCCCGAAGATGTGTTGATTGCAACACGACAGGCCAAGAGCTATCATTCAACTTCTCCCGTGGTTGTTTGACATGCGTTAATATGATAATTTGTGTAAATTGTGTTTATGTGTATCTGTACCTAAATAAACTTACTCAACCTGTAAGATTAGAAAGGAAGAGAGAGAGAGAGAGAGAGAGAGAGAGAGAGAGAGAGAGAGAGAGAGAGAGAGAGAGAGAGAGAGAGAGAGAGAGAGAGAGAGAGAGAGACACTCACACCTGACCATCCATAGGGCATAAATCCTCCATGTTGAGTCCAGTTACTGGTGTCCACATAGAAGAGTCCGGCCACCATGATGAACACCCAGGCGCACAGATTGGCCAGGTTCAGCGCGTTGTTGAACAGCACTGACTTGCGCACCCCGGCCACCAGCACCCCTCCCATCATCACCGTCAGCAGGAAGGCCAGCAAATCCGGGGGTTCACCTGCGTTGCACGGTGAACACGTTGAATACGCGGTGAACATGTTAAAAAAACAGGAGTGATCATGTGAACACACAAACATGTGGAAGAGCAGTAATATGAACATATGGGAAATATGTGAACACAGAGGGTAACATGTGTACCCACGGTAAACTTATGAACACAGAGTGAACATTTGAACACACGGTGATCATATGAACACACTGTGAACATATGAACACACAGTAAAAAATAGTCAATATTTGATCTCAGTGAACATATGAACACAGTGAACACATTATTATTATTATTATTATTATTATTATTATTATTATTATTATTATTATTATTATTATTATTATTATTGTTATTATTATTATTAGTATTTGGAAACATTAAAGCTCTATAATACAGTAGTAGGAAGCTCGGAGCTTCCTACTACTGTATTATGCAACAAACAACACACAACTACCACAATTATGCAACAAACACCACACAACGACCACAATCATGCAACAAACAACACACAACTACCACAATCATGCAACAAACAACACACAACTACCACAATCATGCAACAAACAACACACAACTACCACAATCATGCAACAAACAACACACAACGACCACAATCATGCAACAAACAACACACAACTACCACAATCATGCAACAAACAACACACAACTACCACAATCATGCAACAAACAACACACAACTACCACAATCATGCAACAAACAACACACAACTACCACAATCATGCAACAAACAACACACAACTACCACAATTATGCAACAAACAACACACAACGACCACAATTATGCAACAAACAACACACAACTACCACAATTATGCAACAAACAACACACAACTACCACAATCATGCAATAAACAACACACAACGACCACAATTATGCAACAAACAACACACAACTACCACAATTATGCAACAAACAACACACAACTACCACAATCATGCAACAAACAACACACTACGACCACAATTATGCAACAAACAATACACAACTACCACAACCATGCAACAAACAACACACAACTACCACAATCATGCAATAAACAACACACAACGACCACAATTATGCAACAAACAACACACAACTACCACAATCATGCAACAAACAACACACAACGACCACAATCATGCAACAAACAACAGACAACTACCACAATCATGCAACAAACAACACACAACTACCACAATCATGCAACAAACAACACACAACGACCACAATTATGCAACAACAACAACAACATCAGCACTACCATACAACAACAACATGAACACTACCATACAACAACAACATCAGCACTACCATACAACAACAACATGAACACTACCATACAACAACAACAAGAACACTACCATACAACAACAACATGAACACTACCATACAACACCAACATGAACACTACCATACAACAACAACATGAACACTACCATACAATAACAACATGCACACTACCATACAACAACAACATAAAACAACAACATGAACACTACCATACAACAACAACATGAACACTACCATACAACAACAACATGAACACTACCATACAACAACAACATGAACACTACCATACAACAACAACATGAACACTACCATACAACAACAACATGAACACTACCATACAACAACAACATGAACACTACCATACAACAACAACATGAACACTACCATACAACAACAACATGAACACTACCATACAACAACAACATGAACACTACCATACAACAACAACATCAGCACCATACAACAACAACATCAGCACTACCATACAACAACAACATGAACACTACCATACAACAACATGAACACTACCATACAACAACAACATGAACACTACCATACAACAACAACATGAACACTACCATACAACAACAACATGAACACTACCATACAACAACAACATGAACACTACCATACAACAACAACATGAACACTACCATACAACAACAACATGAACACTACCATACAACAACAACATGAACACTACCATACAACAACAACATGAACACTACCATACAACAACAACATGAACACTACCATACAACAACAACATGAACACTACCATACAACAACAACATGAACACTACCATACAACAACAACATGAACACTACCATACAACAACAACATGAACACTACCATACAACAACAACATGAACACTACCATACAACAACAACATGAACACTACCATACAACAACAACATGAACACTACCATACAACAACAACATGAACACTACCATACAACAACAACATGAACACTACCATACAACAACAACATGAACACTACCATACAACAACAACATGAACACTACCATACAACAACAACATGAACACTACCATACAACAACAACATGAACACTACCATACAACAACAACATGAACACTACCATACAACAACAACATGAACACTACCATACAACAACAACATGAACACTACCATACAACAACAACATGAACACTACCATACAACAACAACATGAACACTACCATACAACAACAACATGAACACTACCATACAACAACAACATGAACACTACCATACAACAACAACATGAACACTACCATACAACAACAACATGAACACTACCATACAACAACAACATGAACACTACCATACAACAACAACAACATGAACACTGAACACTACCATACAACAACAACATGAACACTACCATACAACAACAACATGAACACTACCATACAACAACAACATGAACACTACCATACAACAACAACATGAACACTACCATACAACAACATGAACACTACCATACAACAACAACATGAACACTACCATACAACAACAACATGAACACTACCATACAACAACAACATGAACACTACCATACAACAACAACATGAACACTACCATACAACAACAACATGAACACTACCATACAACAACAACATGAACACTACCATACAACAACAACATGAACACTACAACATAACACTACAACAACATCAGCACTACCATACAACAACAACATGAACACTACCATACAACAACAACATCAGCACTACCATACAACAACAACATGAACACTACCATACAACAACAACATGAACACTACCATACAACAACAACATGAACACTACCATACAACAACAACATGAACACTACCATACAACAACAACATGAACACTACCATACAACAACATGAACACTACCATACAACAACAACATGAACACTACCATACAACAACATGAACACTACCATACAACAACAACATGAACACTACCATACAACAACAACATGAACACTACCATACAACAACAACATGAACACTACCATACAACAACAACATGAACACTACCATACAACAACAACATGAACACTACCATACAACAACAACATGAACACTACCATACAACAACAACATGAACACTACCATACAACAACAACATGAACACTACCATACAACAACAACATGAACACTACCATACAACAACAACATGAACACTACCATACAACAACAACATGAACACTACCATACAACAACATGAACACTACCATACAACAACATGCACACTACCATACAACAACAACATGAACACTACCATACAACAACATGCACACTACCATACAACAACAACATGAACACTACCATACAACAACAACATGAACACTACCATACAACAACAACATGAACACTACCATACAACAACAACATGAACACTACCATACAACAACAACATGAACACTACCATACAACAACAACATGAACACTACCATACAACAACAACATGAACACTACCATACAACAACAACATGAACACTACCATACAACAACATGAACACTACCATACAACAACATGAACACTACCATACAACAACAACATGAACACTACCATACAACAACAACATGAACACTACCATACAACAACAACATGAACACTACCATACAACAACAACATGAACACTACCATACAACAACAACATGAACACTACCATACAACAACATGAACACTGAACACTACCATACAACAACAACATGACTACACAACAACAACATACCTATACAACAACAACATGAACACTACCATACAACAACAACATGAACACTACCATACAACAACAACATGAACACTACCATACAACAACATGAACACTACCATACAACAACAACATGAACACTACCATACAACAACAACATGAACACTACCATACAACAACAACATGAACACTACCATACAACAACAACATGAACACTACCATACAACAACAACATGAACACTACCATACAACAACATCATGAACATTACCATACAACAACAACATGAACACTACCATACAACAACAACATGAACACTACCATACAACAACAACATGAACACTACCATACAACAACAACATGAACACTACCATACAACAACAACATGAACACTACCATACAACAACAACATGAACACTACCATACAACAACAACATGAACACTACCATACAACAACAACATGAACACTACCATACAACAACAACATGAACACTACCATACAACAACATGAACACTACCATACAACAACAACATGAACACTACCATACAACAACAACATGAACACTACCATACAACAACAACATGAACACTACCATACAACAACAATGAACAGTACCATACAACAACAACATGAACACTACCATACAACAACAACATGAACACTACCATACAACAACAACATGAACACTACCATACAACAACAACATGAACACTACCATACAACAACAACATGAACACTACCATACAACAACAACATGAACACTACCATACAACAACAACATGAACACTACCATACAACAACAACATGAACACTACCATACAACAACAACATGAACACTACCATACAACAACAACATGAACACTACCATACAACAACAACATGAACACTACCATACAACAACAACATGAACACTACCATACAACAACAACATGAACACTACCATACAACAACAACATGAACACTACCATACAACAACAACATGAACACTACCATACAACAACAACATGAACACTACCATACAACAACAACATGAACACTACCATACAACAACAACATGAACACTACCATACAACAACAACATGAACACTACCATACAACAACAACATGAACACTACCATACAACAACAACATGAACACTACCATACAACAACAACATGAACACTACCATACAACAACAACATGAACACTACCATACAACAACAACATGAACACTACCATACAACAACAACATGAACACTACCATACAACAACAACATGAACACTACCATACAACAACAACATGAACACTACCATACAACAACAACATGAACACTACCATACAACAACAACATGAACACTACCATACAACAACAACATGAACACTACCATACAACAACAACATGAACACTACCATACAACAACAACATGAACACTACCATACAACAACAACATGAACACTACCATACAACAACATGAACACTACCATACAACAACAACATGAACACTACCATACAACAACAACATGAACACTACCATACAACAACAACATGAACACTACCATACAACAACATGAACACTACCATACAACAACAACATGAACACTACCATACAACAACATGAACACTACCATACAACAACAACATGAACACTACCATACAACAACATCATGAACACTACCATACAACAACAACATGAACACTACCATACAACAACAACATGAACACTACCATACAACAACAACATGAACACTACCATACAACAACATGAACACTACCATACAACAACATGAACACTACCATACAACAACAACATGAACACTACCATACAACAACAACATGAACACTACCATACAACAACATGAACACTACCATACAACAACAACATGAACACTACCATACAACAACAACATGAACACTACCATACAACAACAACATGAACACTACCATACAACAACAACATGAACACTACCATACAACAACATGAACACTACCATACAACAACAACATGAACACTACCATACAACAACAACATGAACACTACCATACAACAACAACATGAACACTACCATACAACAACATGAACACTACCATACAACAACATGAACACTACCATACAACAACATGAACACTACCATACAACAACATGAACACTACCATACAACAACATGAACACTACCATACAACAACATGAACACTACCATACAACATGAACACTACCATACAACAACATGAACACTACCATACAACAACATGAACACTACCATACAACAACAACATGAACACTACCATACAACAACAAACACTGAACACTACCATACAACAACAACATGAACACTACCATACAACAACATGAACATGAACACTATACAACAACAACATGAACACTACCATACAACAACAACATGAACACTACCATACAACAACAACATGAACACTACCATACAACAACAACATGAACACTACCATACAACAACAACATGAACACTACCATACAACAACAACATGAACAACATGAACACTACCATACAACAACAACATGAACACTACCATACAACAACAACATGAACACTACCATACAACAACAACATGAACACTTCCATACAACAACAACATGAACACTACAACAACATGAACACTACCATACAACAACAACATGAACACTACCATACAACAACAACATGAACACTACCATACAACAACAACATGAACACTACCATACAACAACATGAACACTACCATACAACAACATGAACACTTCCATACAACAACAACATGAACACTACCATACAACAACAACATGAACACTACCATACAACAACAACATGAACACTACCATACAACAACATGAACACTACCATACAACAACATGAACACTACCATACAACAACATGAACACTACCATACAACAACATCAGCACTACCATACAATACCATCAGCACTACCATACGCCAACAACACCAACATAAAAACGTACCGAACATAGTGCCAAAGGTGTTTCTCATGGCGGAGGAGATGGCACCGTTAGCGATGGCATCAAAGCAAGCACTGAGAGCACAGGCGCAGGCAGAAGTGCCAATGAGCTCCTCCAGCACCATGTTCCAACCAATGATGAACGCCATAACCTCTCCCACCGTCACGTAGCTGTACATGTAGGCACCTCCGGAGGTGTTGGGCACACGCACTCCGAACTCGGCGTAGCACACACCTGTGGAACAAACGTAGCTTCAAGGAGAGGTATGGCAGGGAGGTTTATAAGAGGCAGGGGTGGGTGGGGGTGGGGGTGTTAAGGTTTCCTGGAGGTTACCTGGTAAGAGGTTGGAGGGAATACTATTTCCACCCTACCACCTAAATTGTGCGAATTTGTGAATTGTTCCAACCACGGTATTGTGGGTTAGTTGTGAATTATTCCAAGAAAATAATGAGTTGAACAATCTGTACACAGTGTGAGTTTGTTCAACACAGTTCCAGGTCTTCCAAACAGCAGTTGTTTGCCCACACATTTGTTGTTTGTTCCACACACTTGTTTGTTTCAAACAGCAGTTGTTTGTTCCACACACTTGTTGTTTGTTCCAAACAGCAGTTGTTTGTTCCACACAATAGTAACTCTGTTACTATGTCAACAGTATTACTTGTGTAGTAAACTTGTATATATTTCTTAGCAACATTTATAGGCGTGGCTTACACGTGACCTACCCTCACCCCCCCGCACATAGGCCATCCCTCAGAGGCCTCTGCCTCACAGTCAGCAGGCTTACCAGATGGTCAGACACGATAGGCTGGGCTCCTCTACCAATACCAGCACAACGTCTCATTACACAGTTATTGACTTCGCTACCGTCACTACGTCAGACATCCGTCTTGACAACTATGACAGTGTTTGTTTATCTTCCGCTGTGTGTGTGTGTGTGTGTGTGTGTGTGTGTGTGTGTGTGTGTGTGTTTGTGTGTGTGTGTGTGTGTGTGTGTGTGTGTGTGTGTGTGTGTGTGTGTGTGTGTGTGTGTGTGTGTGTGTACTTACCTAGTTGTGGTTGCAGGGGTCGAGTCACTACTGGGTCCACTCTCTCCCTGCTCCATGAGATTTATCGTACCTCTTCTTAAAGTTATGTATGGATCTTGCCTCCACTTCATCACTCTCCGGATTGTTCCACTTCCTGACAACTCTGACTGAAGAAATACTTCCTAACATCCCTCTGACTCATTTGAGTCTTCAACTTCCAGTTGTGACTCTTTGTTGCTGTGTCAGATCTCTGAAACATCCTGTCCCTGTCCACCTGTCCATTATTTTGTATGTCGTTATCATGGCCCTCCCCTTATTCCTCCTGTCTTCCAGCGTTGTCAGGTTTAGTACCCTTAATCTTTCCTGGTAGGACAAACCCCTTAACTCCGGGACTAGTCTCGTTGGAAAGCTTTGCACTTTCTCTGATTTCTTGGCGTGTTTGACCAGGTGTGGGTTCCAAACTGGTGCTGCATACTCCAATATGGGCCTGACGTACACGGTGTACAGAGTCTTGAATGATTCCTTGCTGAGGTGTCGAAACTCTGTTCTTAGGTTCGCCAGGCGCCCATATACTGCAGCAGTTATTTGGCTGATGTGCGCCTCAGGAGATGTGCTCGGTATTATACTCACACCAAAATCCTTTTCCTTGAGTGAGGTTTTTAGTCCTAGCCCATACTTTGCGGTTTTCTTTGATCTTTCCCAATCTTCATGACATTGCACTTGGTGAGGTTAAGCTCCAGGAGCCAGTTGCTGTCGATGAATGGTTCAGAGAACCGACATGTTGATAAATTAGACACATGTGTCTAATTTATCAGAGAGTTGCTGACCCATGCCTGCAGCCTGTCCAGATCCCTTTGTAGTCATACCTGTTCCTCATCCGACTGAATTCTCCGTATTAGCTTTACGTCGTCTGCAAACAGGGACACCTCTGACTCTATCCCTTCCGTCACGTCATTCACATAAACCAGAAACAGCATCGGTCCTAGGACTGAGCCGTATGGAACCCCGCTCTATCACAGGCGCCCACTCTGACACCTCATCACGTGCAATCACCCTTTGTTTTCTTCATGTCAGGAATTCTCCGACCAATTGCAATGCATTTCCTATTTTTCCTGGCTACTCCTCTAGCTTTTGAACTAATCTCTTGTGCGAAACTGTGTCGAAGGTCTTCTTGCAGTCCAAAAAAATGCAATCTATCCACCCCTCTCTCTCGTGTCTTAGTTCTGCCACTTTGTCGTGAAACTCAAGTAGACTGTGATACGGGACTTTCCTTCCCTCAAACCGTGCTGGTTATCGTGTATAAGATCATTCTTTTCTAGGTGCTCCACCATTTTTCTCCTGATAATCTTCTCCATGACTCTGCATACTATCCATGTCAGTGACATTGATCTGTAGTCTGATGCATATTCATTTCTGGCTGCTTGACTAATCTCCTTATTCTCCTGGGTCCTTTGTCTTCTATACTTTTTTCTCTAGCACACTTGGTTTTGGCCTCTCAACACCTTTGGGTGAACCAAGGGCTCGTCCTGGCCTTCCCATTATTTGTGTGTGTGTGTGTACTCATCTATTTGTACTCACCTATTTGTGGTTGCAGGGGTCGAGTCCTAGCTCCTGGCCCCGCCTCTTCACCGGTTGCTACTAGGCCCTCTCTCTCCCCGCTCCATGAGCTTTATCAAACCTCGTCTTAAAACTGTGTATGGTTCCTGCCTCCACTACGTCATTTTCTAGGCTATTCCACTGCCTTACAACTCTATGACTGAAGAAATACTTCCTACTATCTCTCTGACTCATTTGTGTCTTCAACTTCCAATTGTGGCCTCTTGTTTCTGTGTCCCCTCCCTGGAACATCCTGTCTTTGTCCACCTTGTCTATTCCACGCAGTATTTTATATGTCGTTATCATGTCTCCCCTGACCCTCCTGTCCTCCAGTGTGGTCAGGCCGATTTCCCTTAATCTTTCTTCATAGGACATTCCCCTTAGCTCTGGAACTAACCTTGTCGCAAACCTTTGTACTTTCTCTAGTTTCTTGACGTGCTTTATCAAGTGCGGGTTCCAAACAGGTGCTGCATACTCCAGTATGTGTGTGTATGTGTGTGTGTGTGTGTGTATGTGTGTGTGTATGTGTGTGTGTGTGTGTGTGTGTGTGTGTGTGTGTGTGTGTGTGTGTGTGTGTGTGTGTGTGTGTGTGTGTGTGTGTTTAAATTAAAAAATACACACCGCTCGGTGTATATATATACTGATACATTCACACATACTTACTCGTACACATACATACATAACTCCATACACAGAAACACAGAAAAGCACACGCACACACACACACACACACACACACACACACACACACACACACACACACACACACACACACACACACACACACACACACACACACACACACACACACATACACTTATAAATCACCCATATTGATGATACTGTGACAGTTGTTTTCCAAACATGTTAAACATACCAGTATAACAATCACTCTAGTAATACATCCACCGGTGTATCACTGCGGTGTATACACTGCTGACAGTAGTACATATACACGTAAAATGGCGTATATCTCAGTCTACATACATTAAGGTTTTGCTTTACTCTCCTTCTGTTCACTAGCGTAGGTATTAAATTCTGGGTCGATGGTGTACAGGTGACAGTCAGTCTTAATGATCCTCGTAGAGTTGATAGGCTTTAAATCTAATTAACCAACCTGTCTTATAGGCCATTCTAGTCACTGGTTGAGCGGTTCTCCAGTTATCAGAGGCAGTGTGAGGGGTAGCAACACTAGTTATCAGAGGCAGTGTGAGGGGTAGCAACACTAGTTATCAGAGGCAGTGTGAGGTGAGCAACACTAGTTATCAGAGGCAGTGTGAGGTTAGCAACCCTAGTTATCAGAGGCAGTGTGAGGTTAGCAACCCTAGTTATCAGAGGCAGTGTGAGGTTAGCAACACTAGTTATCAGAGGCAGTGTGAGGGGTAGCAACACTAGTTATCAGAGGCAGTGTGAGGTTAGCAACACTAGTTATCAGAGGCAGTGTGAGGTTAGCAACACTAGTTATCAGAGGCAGTGTGAGGTTAGCAACACTAGTTATCAGAGGCAGTGTGAGGTTAGCAACACTAGTTATCAGAGGCAGTGTGAGGTGAGCAACACTAGTTATCAGAGGCAGTGTGAGGGGTAGCAACACTACTTATCAGAGGCAGTGTGAGGTTAGCAACACTAGTTATCAGAGGCAGTGTGAGGGGTAGCAACACTAGTTATCAGAAGCAGTGTGAGGTTAGCAACACTACTTATCAGAGGCAGTGCGAGGTTAGCAACACTACTTATCAGAGGCAGTGTAAGGTTAGCATAGTTATCAGAGGCAGTGTGAGGTTAGCATAGTTATCAGAGGCAGTGTGAGGTTAGCATAGTTATCAGAGGCAGTGTGAGGTCAGCATAGTTATCAGAGGCAGTGTGAGGTTAGCATAGTTATCAGAGGCAGTGTGAGGTTAGCATAGTTATCAGAGGCAGTGTGAGGTTAGCAACACTACTTATCAGAAGCAGTGTGAGGTTAGCATAGTTATCAGAAGCAGTGTGAGGTTAGCATAATTATCAGAAGCAGTGTGAGGTTAGCATAGTTATCAGAAGCAGGGGTTGGGGGTAGGAACCATATATATGTAGTTGAAAGGGTTAATAAAACGAATCCATTAAAAACGTACAATATAATCTACAACCACACATCACAAAGATATTTTAAGTTGGGAGCCAATACAAAAAAAATTAGTAAGCACCTGTACTGAGAGACAGTCAAAAGATTCAATAGTAATAAAAAATGGCCTTTGAAATTTTATGACGTCCTTGCCGAAGGTTCGAGTCCTACCCGTTCCCTGGCTTTAGCTTGTTATTTCATCGGTTAAACTTGTTGGTGGTTTAGTGAAAGTTGATGTGCATAGTTGATGGTATGAGGTGATGATGAGTTGATGAGCTAGACACCTGTGCAAGGTATGTGCAACACACGTGCAACTCTTGTGTAACACCTGTGTAACATGTGCAACACATGTGAAACATTTGTGCAACTCTTGTGTAACACCTGTGTAGCACAGAGACCAAGATAACAGAGATCAAGATAACACAGGCCAAGATAACAGATCAAGATAGCAGGGGTCAAAATAACAGAAATCAAGATAACAGAGGCCAAGATAACAGAGGTCAAGATAACTGAGGCCAAGATAACTGAGGCCAAGATAACTGAGGCCAAGATAACTGAGGCCAAGATAACTGAGGCCAAGATAACGGAGGCCAAGATAACAGAGGTCAAGATAGCAGAGGTTAAAATAACTGAGGTCAAGATAACTGAGGCCAAGATAACTGAGGCCAAGATAACTGAGGCCAAGATAACAGAGATCAAGACAGAGCTTAAAATAACAGAAACCAATATAACAGAAGCCAAGATAACATAGGTCAAGATAACAGAGACCAAGATAACAGAGGTCAAGATAACAGAGGCCAAGATAACAGAGGTCAAGATAACAGAGGTCAAAATAACTGAGATAAAATAAGAGGCCAAAATAACAGAGATCAAGATAACAGAGGCCAAGATAAATGAGGTCAAGATAACAGAGATCAAGATAACTGAGATCAAGACAACTGAAGCCAATTAACAGAGGTCAAGAAAACGGACGTCAAGATAACAAAGATAAAAATAACAGAGGCCAGGGTCGGGCTGAGGGTCATTCCAGGCTAATTGCCTCGCCAAGAGATATATCGTCCTGGAGGTGACAATAAACCAAAGGAAAGATATCTTACCTAAGACATAATCTTATTAAGGAAAATAAGATACCAGACATCTTAAGCAAATTTCCTAAATTTGATTGTAACAGATAAATTAACTGTTGATATAAATCCAGATGTACTCCTGTTAGCCCTTTTGAGGCCTAGTTCTTAGGCCTATTGTGTATCCATATGCTCTTGCGCTACAGGATGGATATAGAATGCACAATAAACTAGCAACATCGGTGGCAAAATCTAAAATCCCTATGATAATGTCTTCGAAGTAGGATAACACATGCTAGGTAAGATAACATGTACCAGGGAGGGTGTAACACCACCATGTGTGGCCAGGGAGGGTGTAACACAACCTGGTGTAGCCAGGGAGGGTGTAACACAACCTGGTGTAGCCAGGGAGGGTGTAACACAACCTGGTGTAGCCAGGGAGGGTGTAACACAACCTGGTGTAGCCAGGGAGGGTGTAACACAACCTGGTGTAGCCAGGGAGAGTGTAACACAACCTGGTGTAGCCAGGGAGAGTGTAACACAACCTGGTGTAGCCAGGGAGAGTGTAACACAAGCTGGTGTAGCCAGGGAGAGTGTAACACAACCTGGTGTAGCCAGGGAGAGTGTAACACAACCTGGTGTAGCCAGGGAGAGTGTAACACCATCATGTGTGGCCAGGGAGAGTGTAACACAACCTGGTGTAGCCAGGGAGAGTGTAACACAACCTGGTGTAGCCAGGGAGAGTGTAACACCATCATGTGTGGCCAGGGAGAGTGTAACACAACCTGGTGTAGCCAGGGAGAGTGTAACACAACCTGGTGTAGCCAGGGAGAGTGTAACACCATCATGTGTGGCCAGGGAGAGTGTAACACAACCTGGTGTAGCCAGGGAGAGTGTAACACAACCTGGTGTAGCCAGGGAGAGTGTAACACAACCTGGTGTAGCCAGGGAGGGTGTAACACAACCTGGTGTAGCCAGGGAGAGTGTAACACAACCTGGTGTAGCCAGGGAGAGTGTAACACAACCTGGTGTAGCCAGGGAGAGTGTAACACAACCTGGTGTAGCCAGGGAGAGTGTAACACAACCTGGTGTAGCCAGGGAGAGTGTAACACAAGCTGGTGTAGCCAGGGAGAGTGTAACACAACCTGGTGTAGCCAGGGAGAGTGTAACACAACCTGGTGTAGCCAGGGAGAGTGTAACACCATCATGTGTGGCCAGGGAGAGTGTAACACAACCTGGTGTAGCCAGGGAGAGTGTAACACAACCTGGTGTAGCCAGGGAGAGTGTAACACCATCATGTGTGGCCAGGGAGAGTGTAACACAACCTGGTGTAGCCAGGGAGAGTGTAACACAACCTGGTGTAGCCAGGGAGAGTGTAACACCATCATGTGTGGCCAGGGAGAGTAACACAACCTGGTGTAGCCAGGGAGAGTGTAACACAACCTGGTGTAGCCAGGGAGAGTGTAACACAACCTGGTGTAGCCAGGGAGGGTGTAACACAACCTGGTGTAGCCAGGGAGAGTGTAACACAACCTGGTGTAGCCAGGGAGAGTGTAACACAACCTGGTGTAGCCAGGGAGAGTGTAACACAACCTGGTGTAGCCAGGGAGAGTGTAACACAACCTGGTGTAGCCAGGGAGAGTGTAACACAAGCTGGTGTAGCCAGGGAGAGTGTAACACAACCTGGTGTAGCCAGGGAGAGTGTAACACAACCTGGTGTAGCCAGGGAGGGTGTAACACAACCTGGTGTAGCCAGGGAGGGTGTAACACCACCATGTGTGGCCAGGGAGAGTGTAACACCATCATGTGTGGCCAGGGAGAGTGTAACACCATCATGTGTGGCCAGGGAGGGTGTAACACCATCATGTGTGGCCAGGGAGAGTGTAACACCATCATGTGTGGCCAGGGAGAGTGTAACACCATCATGTGTGGCCAGGGAGAGTGTAACACCACCAGGTGTGGCCAGGGAGAGTGTAACACAACCTGGTGTAGCCAGGGAGGGTGTAACACCATCATGTGTGGCCAGGGAGGGTGTAACACCATCACGTGTGGCAAGGGAGAGTGTAACACCACCATGTGTGGCCAGGGAGAGTGTAACACCATCATGTGTGGCCAGGGAGAGTGTAACACCATCATGTGTGGCCAGGGAGAGTGTAACACCACCATGTGTGGCCAGGGAGAGTGTAACACCATCATGTGTGGCCAGGGAGAGTGTAACACCACCATGTGTGGCCAGGGAGAGTGTAACACCACCATGTGTGGCCAGGGAGAGTGTAGCACCACCATGTGTGGCCAGGGAGGGTGTAACACCATCATGTGCGGCCAGGGAGAGTGTAACACCACCGTGTGTGACCAGGGAGGATGTAACACCATCATGTGTGGCCAGGGAGAGTGTAACACCACCATGTGTGGCCAGGGAGGGTGTAACACCATCATGTGTGGCCAGGGAGAGTGTAACACCATCATGTGTGACCAGGGAGAGTGTAACACAACCTGGTGTAGCCAGGGAGAGTGTAACACAACCTGGTGTAGCCAGGGAGGGTGTAACACAACCTGGTGTAGCCAGGGAGAGTGTAACACAACCTGGTGTAGCCAGGGAGAGTGTAACACAATCTGGTGTAGCCAGGGAGAGTGTAACACAACCTGGTGTAGCCAGGGAGAGTGTAACACAACCTGGTGTAGCCAGGGAGGGTGTAACACAACCTGGTGTGGCCAGGGAGAGTGTAACACAACCTGGTGTAGCCAGGGAGAGTGTAACACAACCTGGTGTAGCCAGGGAGAGTGTAACACAACCTGGTGTAGCCAGGGAGAGTGTAACACAACCTGGTGTAGCCAGGGAGAGTGTAACACAAGCTGGTGTAGCCAGGGAGAGTGTAACACAACCTGGTGTAGCCAGGGAGAGTGTAACACAACCTGGTGTAGCCAGGGAGAGTGTAACACCATCATGTGTGGCCAGGGAGAGTGTAACACAACCTGGTGTAGCCAGGGAGAGTGTAACACAACCTGGTGTAGCCAGGGAGAGTGTAACACCATCATGTGTGGCCAGGGAGAGTGTAACACAACCTGGTGTAGCCAGGGAGAGTGTAACACAACCTGGTGTAGCCAGGGAGAGTGTAACACCATCATGTGTGGCCAGGGAGAGTAACACAACCTGGTGTAGCCAGGGAGAGTGTAACACAACCTGGTGTAGCCAGGGAGAGTGTAACACAACCTGGTGTAGCCAGGGAGGGTGTAACACAACCTGGTGTAGCCAGGGAGAGTGTAACACAACCTGGTGTAGCCAGGGAGAGTGTAACACAACCTGGTGTAGCCAGGGAGAGTGTAACACAACCTGGTGTAGCCAGGGAGAGTGTAACACAACCTGGTGTAGCCAGGGAGAGTGTAACACAAGCTGGTGTAGCCAGGGAGAGTGTAACACAACCTGGTGTAGCCAGGGAGAGTGTAACACAACCTGGTGTAGCCAGGGAGGGTGTAACACAACCTGGTGTAGCCAGGGAGGGTGTAACACCACCATGTGTGGCCAGGGAGAGTGTAACACCATCATGTGTGGCCAGGGAGAGTGTAACACCATCATGTGTGTCCAGGGAGAGTGTAACACCACCATGTGTGGCCAGGGAGAGTGTAACACCATCATGTGTGGCCAGGGAGAGTGTAACACCATCATGTGTGGCCAGGGAGAGTGTAACACCACCATGTGTGGCCAGGGAGAGTGTAACACAACCTGGTGTAGCCAGGGAGGGTGTAACACCACCATGTGTGGCCAGGGAGAGTGTAACACCATCATGTGTGGCCAGGGAGAGTGTAACACCACCATGTGTGGCCAGGGAGAGTGTAACACCATCATGTGTGGCCAGGGAGGGTGTAACACCACCATGTGTGGCCAGGGAGGGTGTAACACCACCATGTGTGGCCAGGGAGAGTGTAACACCATCATGTGTGGCCAGGGAGGGTGTAACACCACCATGTGTGGCCAGGGAGGGTGTAACACCACCATGTGTGGCCAGGGAGAGTGTAGCACCACCATGTGTGGCCAGGGAGGGTGTAACACCATCATGTGCGGCCAGGGAGAGTGTAACACCACCGTGTGTGACCAGGGAGGATGTAACACCACCATGTGTGGCCAGGGAGGGTGTAACACCACCATGTGTGGCCAGGGAGGGTGTAACACCACCATGTGTGGCCAGGGAGAGTGTAACACCACCATGTGTGGCCAGGGAGGGTGTAACACCACCATGTGTGGCCAGGGAGGGTGTAACACCACCAGGTGTGGCCAGGAAGAGTGTAACACCACCAGGTGTGGCCAGGAAGAGTGTAACACCACCAGGTGTGGCCATGAAGAGTGTAACACCACCAGGTGTGGCCAGGAAGGGTGTAACACCACCAAGTGTGGCCAGGAAGAGTGTAACACCACCAGGTGTGGCCAGGAAGAGTGTAACACCACCAGGTGTGGCCAGGAAGAGCGTAACACCACCAGGTGTGGCCAGGAAGAGTGTAACACCACCAGGTGTGGCCAGGAAAAGCGTAACACCACCAGGTGTGGCCAGGAAGAGTGTAACACCATCAGGTGTGGCCAGGAAGAGTGTAACACCACCAGGTGTGGCCAGGAAGAGTGTAACACCATCAGGTGTGGCCAGGAAGAGTGTAACACCACCAGGTGTGGCCAGGAAGAGTGTAACACCACCAGGTGTGGCCAGGAAGAGTGTAACACCACCATGTGTGGCCAGGGAGAGTGTAACACCACCATGTGTGGCCAGGGAGGGTGTAACACCACCATGTGTGGCCAGGGAGGGTGTAACACCACCATGTGTGGCCAGGGAGGGTGTAACACCACCATGTGTGGCCAGGGAGAGTGTAACACCACCATGTGTGGCCAGGGAGGGTGTAACACCACCATGTGTGGCCAGGGAGAGTGTAACACCACCAGGTGTGGCCAGGAAGAGTGTAACACCACCAGGTGTGGCCATGAAGAGTGTAACACCACCAGGTGTGGCCAGGAAGGGTGTAACACCACCAGGTGTGGCCAGGAAGAGTGTAACACCACCAGGTGTGGCCAGGAAGAGTGTAACACCACCAGGTGTGGCCAGGAAGAGCGTAACACCACCAGGTGTGGCCAGGAAGAGTGTAACACCACCAGGTGTGGCCAGGAAGAGCGTAACACCACCAGGTGTGGCCAGGAAGAGTGTAACACCATCAGGTGTGGCCAGGAAGAGTGTAACACCACCAGGTGTGGCCAGGAAGAGTGTAACACCATCAGGTGTGGCCAGGAAGAGTGTAACACCACCAGGTGTGGCCAGGAAGAGTGTAACACCACCAGGTGTGGCCAGGAAGAGTGTAACACCACCAGGTGTGGCCAGGAAGAGTGTAACACCACCAGGTGTGGCCAGAAAGAGTGTAACACCACCAAGTGTGGCCAGGAAGAGTGTAACACCACCAGGTGTGGCCAGAAAGAGTGTAACACCACCAGGTGTGGCCAGGAAGAGTGTAACACCACCAGGTGTGGCCAGGAAGAGTGTAACACCACCAGGTGTGGCCAGGAAGAGTGTTACACCACCAGGTGTGGCCAGGAAGAGTGTCACACCACCAGGTGTGGCCAGGAAGGGTTATTAATTAGGAGGGGACATAACCCTTGCCTGTACTCACCCAGCTGTACTCATCCAGCAGTACTCACCCAGCTGTACTCACCCAGCTGTACTCATCCAGCAGTACTCATTCAGCTGTACTCACCCAGGTGTACTCACCCAGGTGTACTCACCCAGGTGTACTCACTCAGCTGTACTCATCCAGCAGTACTCACCCAGCTGTACTCACCCAGGTGTACTCACCCAGCTGTACTCATCCAGCAGTACTCACCCAGCTGTACTCACTCAGCTGTACTCACCCAGCTGTACTCACCCAGGTGTACTCAGCCAGCTGTATTCGCCCAGGTGTACTCACCCAGCTGTACTCATCCAGCTGTACTCACCCAGGTGTACTCACCCAGCTGTACTCATCCAGCTGTACTCAATCAGGCGTAGTCACCCAGGTTTACTCACCCAGGTGTACTCACCCAGCTGTATTCACCCAGGTGTACTCACCCAGCTGTACTCACCCAGCTGTACTCACCCAGGTGTACTCACCCAGCTGTACTCATCCAGCTGTACTCAATCAGGCGTACTCACCCAGCTGTATTCACCCAGGTGTACTCACCCAGCTGTACTCACCCAGGTGTACTCACCCAGGTGTACTCACCCAGCTTTACTCACCCAGATGTACTCACCCAGGTGTACTCACCCAGATGTACTCACCCAGCTGTACTCACCCAGCTGTACTCATCCAGCTGTACTCACCCAGGTGTACTCACCCAGCTGTACTCACCCAGCTTTACTCACCCAGGTGTACTCACTCAGGTGTACTCACCCAGCTGTACTCATCCAGCTGTACCCACCCAGGTGTACTCACCCAGCTGTACTCACCCAGGTGTACTCACACAGCTTTACTCACCCAGATGTACTCACCCAGGTGTACTCACCCAGGTGTACTCACCCAGGTGTACTCACCCAGCTGTACTCACCCAGGTGTACTCACTCAGCTGTATTCACCCAGGTGTACTCACCCAGGTGTACTCACCCAGGTGTACACACCCAGCTTTACTCACCCAGGTGTACTCACCCAGGTGTACTCACCAAGCTGTACTCACCCAGCTGTATTCACCCAGGTGTACTCACCCAGCTGTACTCACCCAGCTTTACTCACCCAGGTGTACTCACCCAGGTGTACTCACTCAGCTGTATTCACCCATCTGTACTCATCCAGCTGTACTCACTCAGGTGCACTCACTCAGCTGTACTCATCCAGGTGTACTCACCCAGCTGTATTCACCAAGGTGTACTCACCCAGCTGTACTCACCCAGGTGTACTCACCCAGGTGTACTCACTCAGCTGTACTCACCCAGCTGTACTCACCCAGGTGTACTCAGCCAGCTGTATTCACCCAGGTGTACTCACCCAGCTGTATTCACCCAGCTGTATTCACCCATGTGTGCTCACCCAGCTGTACTCATCCAGTTGTACCCACCCAGGTGTACTCACTCAGCTGTGCTCACCCAGGTGCACTCACCCAGCTTTACTCACCCAGGTGTACTCACCCAGGTGTACTCACTCAGCTTTACTCACCAAGCTGTACTCACACAGGTGTACTCACACAGCTGTACTCACCCAGCTTTACTCACCCAGGTGTACTCACCCAGGTGTACTCACTCAGCTGTATTCACCCAGGTGTACTCACCCAGGTGTACTCACCCAGGTGTACTCACCCAGCTTTACTCACCCAGGTGTACTCACCCACCTGTACTCACCCAGCTGTATTCACAAAGGGTACTCACCCAGGTGTACTCACCCAGGTGTACTCAACCAGCTGTACTCAACCAGCTGTACTCACCCAGCTGTACTCACCCAGCTGTACTCACCCAGCTGTACTCACCCAGCTGTACTCACCCAGCTGTACTCACCCAGCTGTACTCACCCAGCTGTACTCACCCAGCTGTACTCACCCAGATGTACTCACCCAGCTGTACTCACCCAGCTGTACTCACCCAGCTGTACTCACCCAGCTGTACTCACCCAGCTGTACTCACCCAGCTGTACTCACCCAGCTGTACTCACCCAGCTGTACTCACCCAGCTCTATTCACCCAGATGTACTCACCCAGCTATACTCACCCAGCTGTACTCACCCAGTTGTACTCACCCAGATGTACTCACCCAGCTGTACTCACCCAGCTGTACTCACCCAGCTGTACTCACCCAGTTGTACTCACCCAGCTGTACTCACCCAGCTCTATTCACCCAGATGTACTCACCCAGCTATACTCACCCAGCTGTACTCACCCAGCTGTACTCACCCAGATGTACTCACCCAGATGTACTCACCCAGCTGTACTCACCCAGATGTACTCACCCAGATGTACTATGCTCAACAGTTATGAAATGTTTACCTGCCTCATAGTAATTCAGAGTACTATGTATGCTACTCCAGCCTCTGTCTAGAGTAGCAGGTAGCATCCAGGTACCTACTTACTGCCAGCTCAACAGGGGCAACGGAGGTAAGGAGACTTTTTTCCCCATTGAATATAAAGTACTTGATTCTCTGACCAGTGTAACAGGAACACAGGTGTTCCCTGTTGGTGCCTGACTGTGTTTCAGGATCCTCGTTCCTGTGCAGTCTTATTGCTCCACTCTTGGTACGTTTTCAGACTTGATACTGGCTTACCAGAGTCAGTCTTGTGTTGTTTTCAGGCTTAATGCTGGCTTAGCACACAGTCAGTCTTTGTATGTTTTCAGACTTGATACTGGCTTACCAGAGTCAGTCTTGTGTTGTTTTCAGACTTGATACTGGCTTGCCACAGTCAATCTTGGGATTCTCTCAGACTTGATACAGGTTTACCACACAGATTCAGTCTCGTGTGGTATATTGAATCAGTCTTCCTAAATTTTACACTTGGCTTCTGTTAGAAGCCAAGTCATTTACACTGACTACCTCAAAATTACGTCTCCTCTTCTACTGACTCCAGTCTCAAAATCACTAGACTCTACTGAAGACACCTGCTATGCAGACGCAACGTTACTTCAGTGACGACACCTGTGTTGCACACGTGTCTTGCTCCTTAACTTGTCGCTATTTTGTATTATCAATATCTTGATTGTGAGGGCTCCACACTGGTGCTGTGTACTCAGTGTTCACCACCTGGTGTGAGGGCTCCACACTGGTGCTGCGTACTCAGTGTTCACCACCAGGTGTGAGGGCTCCACACTGGTGCTGTGTACTCAGTGTTCACCACCAGGTGTGAGGGCTCCACACTGGTGCTGTGTACTCAGTGTTCACCACCAGGTGTGAGGGCTCCACACTGGTGCTGTGTACTCAGTGTTCACCACCAGGTGTGAGGGCTCCACACTGGTGCTGTGTACTCAGTGTTCACCACCAGGTGTGAGGGCTCCACACTGGTGCTGTGTACTCAGTGTTCACCACCAGGTGTGAGGGCTCCACACTGGTGCTGCGTACTCAGTGTTCACCACCAGGTGTGAGGGCTCCACACTGGTGCTGCGTACTCAGTGTTCACCACCAGGTGTGAGGGCTCCACACTGGTGCTGTGTACTCAGTGTTCACCACCAGGTGTGAGGGCTCCACACTGGTGCTGTGTACTCAGTGTTCACCACCAGGTGTGAGGGCTCCACACTGGTGCTGTGTACTCAGTGTTCACCACCAGGTGTGAGGGGGTGCTCCACACTGGTGCTGTGTACTCAGTGTTCACCACCAGGTGTGAGGGCTCCACACTGGTGCTGTGTACTCAGTGTTCACCACCAGGTGTGAGGGCTCCACACTGGTGCTGTGTACTCAGTGTTCACCACCAGGTGTGAGGGCTCCACACTGGTGCTGTGTACTCAGTGTTCACCACCAGGTGTGAGGGCTCCACACTGGTGCTGCGTACTCAGTGTTCACCACCAGGTGTGAGGGCTCCACACTGGTGCTGTGTACTCAGTGTTCACCACCAGGTGTGAGGGCTCCACACTGGTGCTGCGTACTCAGTGTTCACCACCAGGTGTGAGGGCTCCACACTGGTGCTGCGTACTCAGTGTTCACCACCAGGTGTGAGGGCTCCACACTGGTGCTGTGTACTCAGTGTTCACCACCAGGTGTGAGGGCTCCACACTGGTGCTGTGTACTCAGTGTTCACCACCAGGTGTGAGGGCTCCACACTGGTGCTGCGTACTCAGTGTTCACCACCAGGTGTGAGGGCTCCACACTGGTGCTGTGTACTCAGTGTTCACCACCAGGTGTGAGGGCTCCACACTGGTGCTGCGTACTCAGTGTTCACCACCAGGTGTGAGGGCTCCACACTGGTGCTGCGTACTCAGTGTTCACGACCAGGTGTGAGGGCTCCACACTGGTGATGCGTACTCAGTGTTCACCACCAGGTGTGAGGGCTCCACACTGGTGTTGCGTACTCAGTGTTCACCACCAGGTGTGAGGGCTCCACACTGGTGCTGCGTACTCAGTGTTCACCACCAGGTGTGAGGGCTCCACACTGGTGCTGCGTACTCGGTGTTCACCACCAGGAGTGAGGGCTCCACACTGGTGCTGTGTACTCAGTGTTCACCACCAGGTGTGAGGGCTCCACACTGGTGCTGCGTACTCGGTGTTCACCACCAGGAGTGAGGGCTCCACACTGGTGCTGTGTACTCAGTCAGTGTTCACCACCAGGTGTGAGGGCTCCACACTGGTGCTGTGTACTCAGTCAGTGTTCACCACCAGGTGTGAGGGCTCCACACTGGTGCTGTGTACTCAGTCAGTGTTCACCACCAGGTGTGAGGGCTCCACACTGGTGCTGTGTACTCAGTCAGTGTTCACCACCAGGTGTGAGGGCTCCACACTGGTGCTGTGTACTCAGTCAGTGTTCACCACCAGGTGTGAGGGCTCCACACTGGTGCTGTGTACTCAGTCAGTGTTCACCACCAGGTGTGAGGGCTCCACACTGGTGCTGCGTACTCAGTCAGTGTTCACCACCAGGTGTGAGGGCTCCACACTGGTGCTGTGTACTCAGTCAGTGTTCACCACCAGGTGTGAGGGCTCCACACTGGTGCTGTGTACTCAGTGTTCACCACCAGGTGTGAGGGCTCCACACTGGTGCTGCGTACTCGGTGTTCACCACCAGGTGTGAGGGCTCCACACTGGTGCTGCGTACTCGGTGTTCACCACCAGGAGTGAGGGCTCCACACTGGTGCTGTGTACTCAGTCATTGTTCACCACCAGGTGTGAGGGCTCCACACTGGTGCTGTGTACTCAGTGTTCACGACCAGGTGTGAGGGCTCCACACTGGTGCTGTGTACTCAGTGTTCACGACCAGGTGTGAGGGCTCCACACTGGTGCTGTGTACTCAGTGTTCACGACCAGGTGTGAGGGCTCCACACTGGTGCTGCGTACTCAGTGTTCACCACCAGGTGTGAGGGCTCCACACTGGTGCTGTGTACTCAGTGTTCATGACCAGGTGTGAGGGCTCCACACTGGTGCTGTGTACTCAGTGTTCACGACCAGGTGTGAGGGCTCCACACTGGTGCTGTGTACTCAGTGTTCACGACCAGGTGTGAGGGCTCCACACTGGTGCTGTGTACTCAGTGTTCACCACCAGGTGTGAGGGCTCCACACTGGTGCTGTGTACTCAGTCATTGTTCACCACCAGGTGTGAGGGCTCCACACTGGTGCTGCGTACTCGGTGTTCACCACCAGGAGTGAGGGCTCCACACTGGTGCTGCGTACTCAGTGTTCACCACCAGGTGTGAGGGCTCCACACTGGTGCTGTGTACTCAGTGTTCACCACCAGGAGTGAGGGCTCCACACTGGTGCTGTGTACTCAGTGTTCACCACCAGGTGTGAGGGCTCCACACTGGTGCTGTGTACTCAGTGTTCACCACCAGGTGTGAGGGCTCCACACTGGTGCTGCGTACTCGGTGTTCACCACCAGGAGTGAGGGCTCCACACTGGTGCTGTGTACTCAATGTTCACCACCAGGTGTGAGGGCTCCACACTGGTGCTGCGTACTCAGTGTTCACCACCAGGAGTGAGGGCTCCACACTGGTGCTGCGTACTCAGTGTTCACCACCAGGTGTGAGGGCTCCACACTGGTGCTGTGTACTCAGTGTTCACCACCAGGTGTGAGGGCTCCACACTGGTGCTGCGTACTCAGTGTTCACCACCAGGAGTGAGGGCTCCACACTGGTGCTGCGTACTCAGTGTTCACCACCAGGTGTGAGGGCTCCACACTGGTGCTGTGTACTCAGTGTTCACCACCAGGTGTGAGGGCTCCACACTGGTGCTGTGTACTCAGTGTTCACGACCAGGTGTGAGGGCTCCACACTGGTGCTGTGTACTCAGTGTTCACCACCAGGTGTGAGGGCTCCACACTGGTGCTGTGTAATCAGTGTTCACCACCAGGTGTGAGGGCTCCACACTGGTGCTGTGTACTCAGTGTTCACCACCAGGTGTGAGGGCTCCACACTGGTGCTGCGTACTCAGTGTTCACCACCAGGAGTGAGGGCTCCACACTGGTGCTGCGTACTCAGTGTTCACCACCAGGTGTGAGGGCTCCACACTGGTGCTGCGTACTCAGTGTTCACCACCAGGTGTGAGGGCTCCACACTGGTGCTGTGTACTCAGTGTTCACCACCAGGTGTGAGGGCTCCACACTGGTGCTGTGTACTCAGTGTTCACCACCAGGTGTGAGGGCTCCACACTGGTGCTGTGTACTCAGTGTTCACCACCAGGTGTGAGGGCTCCACACTGGTGCTGTGTACTCACTTGACTGGAATGCAAAAAAAATTTACTCACCTTCTCAGATTAAAAAAAAATCTATGGGACTTGTTTAGATCACAAACTCTCCTTTTTCTCACCCCTAAAAAACTGTATTTAAAGCAAATCTTTTTTTAACATCAAAACGGAAGTTATCTTACAGTTTTTCGTTAGTTATCTTTAATCTCTCGTATGTTATCTTTATTCTTTTGTATGTTATCTTTATTCTTTTGTAAGTTATCTTTATTCTTTTGTAAGTTATCTTTATTCTTTTGTAAGTTATCTTTGTTCTTTTGTAAGTTATCTTTTTTCTTTTGTAAGTTATCTTTATTCTTTCGTAAGTTATTTTATTCTTTCGTAAATTATTTTATTCTTTCGTAAGTTATCTTTATTCTTTTGTAAGTTATCTTTATTCTTTTGTAAGTTATTTTATTCTTTCGTAAGTTATCTTTATTCTTTCGTAAGTTATTTTATTCTTTCGTAAGTTATCTTTATTCTTTTGTAAGTTATCTTTATTCTTTTGTAAGTTATCTTTATTCTTTTGTAAGTTATCTTTATTCTTTCGTAAGTTATCTTTTTTCTTTTGTAAGTTATCTTTATTCTTTCGTAAGTTATCTTTATTCTTTTGTAAGTTATCTTTATTCTTTTGTAAGTTATCTTTATTCTTTTGTAAGTTATCTTTATTCTTTCGTAAGTTATTTTATTCTTTCCTAAGTTATCTTTATTCTTTTGTAAGTTATCTTCATTCTTTCGCAAGTTATCTTTATTCTTTCGTAAGTTATCTTTATTCTTTTGTAAGTTATCTTTATTCTTTTGTAAGTTATTTTATTCTTTCCTAAGTTATCTTTATTCTTTCGTAAGTTATCTTTATTCTTTTGTAAGTTATCTTTATTCTTTCGTAAGTTGTCTTTGGTCTTTCGTTTAGGTGAAGAGGGTGGTGGTAGAGACAGGACGGAGGTAGTGATGGTGATGGTTGTGGTGGTGGTGGTGGTGGTGGTGGTGGTGGTGGTGGTGGTGGTGGTGGTGGGATGGAGGTGGAAGGGGAGAAAGTTTGGTGTGGGGAGACAGGGACATCTGGTGGTGGCGAAGACGTCAATAGTTTCTTGACTGCACTACCACCACCACCACCACTACCACCACCACTACCACCACCACTACCACCACCACCACCACTATTACCGCCACCAGTACCACCTCGTAAACCACCACCACTACTACCACCTCCACTACCACCACCACCACAATCACCACCACCACCAAGACCACCTTCCTCCTCTGTTGTGTGAATTGTGTCCAGCACTCGTTGGTGTACCCCTCCATTCAAGTTTTCTGGAGCCCTTTCTGTCTCCACTGAACATACTTCCAGTACCACCTCCATCATCTTAGCCCTCCACGTTTCTGGTCCCCCCATGTGGTTTCAGGTTTTCCCAGTTAATCTCTTTATGATTGAAATCACCCACAATTAGTAACTTTGCCCTGCCCTTGGGTCACCTCAGCTAATGTATCAACCATTGCTCTGTTACTCTCATCATATTCTTGTCTTGGCCGTCTGCTATTCTGTGGTGGGTTGTGTATCACTGTAATCACTACCTGGGGATCCCCAAACTAAAGTGTTTCTACTATGTAGTTCCTTGCTTCCCCTCTGTCCCCTCCTTCCAACTCCTCAGATCTCCACTGGTTTTTGATGAGCAGTGCAACTCCTCCACCCACCCTCTATTCCCTCTATCTTTCCTCAGGACTTGATATCCACTTGGAAAGATTGCATCTGTTATTATTCCTGTGAGCTTGGTTTCTGTGAGTGCTATGATGTCTGGGAATCCCTCCATGAATCTTTCGTGCAACTTCTTACATTTATTCATTATTCCATCTACATTTGTGAACCATACCTTCAGTTTCTTCTTCAAAACTGCATTCTGGGAGGGTTCGTGGGATTGGGAGAGTGGGAGACCTAGCAGGGTACTAGGGGAGGCTGCTGTATAGGTGGGGTTTGTGCTGGGGAGGTGGGGGCTGTGAGTGTGGAGTGTGGTTTGTTTTGGGTTAGTTTGTTTGGTTGTGGGGTTCTGTGGTTGGTTCCACGGGTGGTTGTACTTGCTGCTCCTCCTGACTATGGGTGCCCCAACCTGGCTATAGCCTTGTTACTCTTTCTTGCCTCTTTTGTCTTTGTATCCTTTCAGTTTCTGTCATTCTGGCTTCATTCTGTCGCAGTCTAGATAAACCTGCTGGTATTTTTGTTTCCTTTAGCTGTGGTTTCTGCTGTTGGATACTGTTCCTCACCATTTATGTCTTGAAAATGAATTTCACTGACCGATTTCTTCCCCTTGAGTATGCCTAATTGTTTGAAAATTTATCAGCTTGGTCATGTCTTCCTCTCCTGCTTGTTTGTTGATATTTTCAATCTCTTTTTTCTCTCCCTGTCGTTTTTCTTCATATGTCATCCCTTTGGTCTCCTGAAGCTCATGAATAAAAACTGACCTCTCCCTCTCCCTTTTCCATTGCTTTCCCCCCCACATCACTTCGTCTCATTTAAACATAGCTGCCTCCCTTATCATTTCCTGGATCTCCCAGTGGCCTGATAGCACCTCTGAAGGGGGTCTATCCCCTTCTCTACCTACAACCTCCCCCACACTTACTGCTGTCCCTGTGCCTAACAGCATGCCACTATTGTTCCTTGTCATATCCCAATGGCTCTATAGGGCCTCCACATAGAACTTAACTCTTTCCTTTTCTTCAGTCCCCTCACATATTGGTGTATCTGCTCCTGATGCCATACTCCTTCTGCTCTTTGGCTTTATATCCTGCTTCAGCATTTTTATTTCATTTTTTAGGCTCTGTATCCTGGCTTCTGCAGCTTCAGCTGGCAGCTCCCACTTCTTGCTCTCTGCATCCATCCTCTTTTCCATTTTAGTGATAAGCTCACATAGCTTCTTTTTCCACTCTTGTTACATCCTTCTCCTGAGCTCTGCAGTCCATTCTTCTGTTTCCCTTGCTCATTGTACTCCCCTCTATTTTTTCTTTATGTGCTAGTTTTCTCAGAAAGTGTGTGTGTGTGTGGGTTGTATATATATATGTGTTGTGTGTGTGTGTGTGTTTAACTCCCGAGATAGTGTGTAGGAAGCCAAGGGCTTCCCCATGGCCTGGTGTCTAAAGGTCTCGCTTCACACGGCGAGGGTCCGGGTTCTATTCCCGGCGACGGTAGAAACATTGGGCTGTTTCTTTACACGGATTGTCTATGTTCCCCATCAGTCAAATGGGTACCTGGGTGTTAGTTGACTGGTGTGGGTCACATCCTGGGACAAAACTGACCTAATTTGCCCGAAATGCTCTGCATAACAAGCGGCTTTCTGTATAGTAGTATGTCACTGATGTCAACTAGGACTGTATACCTTGTATGTGTACCTGTAGAAATAAAGATATAGTTTATTATTATAATCCAGTAAAGCTCTTTCCTCCCACTTTGAAGATGGCTTGCCGAGGCTTCTGTCAATGGTCCTTCTACGCATGTTTCACCAACTTAAAAGCTTCGCACTCTAAGCAAGAGACAGCTTATTGAGAAGCGACCTCATCTTCGCTGATTCTTTTCAACAGAGACAAAGCAGGACTTCTTTCCTTGATGTCCCCTTTTTTTGACGTGTCGCCGTGACGTCAGCGAGTGAGCGCATCTGGTGGTATCAGCAAGTGAGCGCATTTAACGACGTCAGTAAATGAGCTCATTTGGCGACCTCAGCAAGTAAGCGTGTGTGACGACTTCAGTACGTAAGCGCATCGTCAGCAAGTGAGCTATTTGGCTACGTCATAAAAATGAGCGCATCTGTCGACTTCAGAGAGTGATGAAACCAGATCAGATGACAGTTGTCATCACAAATGCACAGCTCAAAAGGTAGTCTCTGCTTAAAGCAGGAGCTGCACTCTCTCCAGGATGCAGGGGCACCCTGTGAGCATTCATCCGCCTCGTGGGAACACTTCCGTCCACACGAAGTGTCTTCCATGTTGAGGGACGCCTTGGGTGTCAGTCTCAGTAACTTGATCACCATCAACGACGCCTTCCTTGCTGATCATTTCAACAATAAAGAGGTCGACAATCTTGTGACTGATGTTGTTTCCTCTGCAATACTCCGGACGGAGAAGTCGACCTTCATCAAAAAAAACTCTATCGCGACGTCACCAGGCTTATCCTTGATGATGTCCGATAGTCTACGGAGGACGTGAACACCTGGGCTAAGATAGAAGAAAATATTATAATCCCTTCGGTCAAATCGGACCGAAACGTCGTTGTAGTTTCTTTCTCCTATGTGCGGGTTATTGTGCAGTGTTCCAGTCACTGTATTGTGAATTTGTGTTCCTTCTAAAACTAAGATTTACAGACATCTGTATGGCTTCCACTGTTATCATAGATGGATTGCGTATCTCACTTCCACATCAACCCTGGCAATATCAACGCTGGCAGCATCAACCCCGGCAATATTGAGTCTTTTCACCAGCGTCATATCAGCCAGTGATGGAACTGCAATGCCTGCACTCACTCCACCAAGCACTGGTCTTTCAAGGACAAGAAATTTTGCTCAATCTGCGGTGCTGACGGCCACACTCACACTGAATCCCCCAGGACCGACCAGTGCTTAAACTGTAAAGGTGACCACCCAAGCCTTGCTGCTAGCGCTTATGCGCAAGAAGATTGTCTATAAAAAACTCTCCATCTCCCAGAAGAAACTTAAGAACACCGGTAGATCAACATAGGCTGTCATCACACTCCTATAGACACTCAGAAGATGCTACAGGTATCCTTAACAGCCAACCTTTCCCACCTCCACCACCGTGGATCCATCACCAAAAAAAAAAAAAAAATTCCTTACCTCTCTCGTGTTTGCCCATTTTAGAGGGCGCTTTCAACCCAGGAACATATAACGAAGTAGCCAACGTTATCTTCTAGATTAACACCCTCTCAGAATAGAAGTTCCTCTGAGACCGATTACACGTAGGGTCCGGTTGGTCAACCACCAGCCTTCCAGAGCACATATCCAGGAATCATCTGTACCTGTGGACACCCATGTGCTCATCCCTGAACAACCAAACCCACTACTATCCCTGCCATCTCTGCATCCACTACCATCCCTGTCATCTCTCCACCCACTACCATTTCTGCCATCTCTACACCCACTTCCATCCCTGCCGTCTCTACACCCACTATCATCCCTGCCATCTCTATATCCATTACCATCCCTGCCATCTCAACACCCATTACCATCCCGGCCACCTCTACACCCGTTACCATCCCTGCTATCTACATCCACTACCACCCTTGCCATCTACACCTATTACCACCCCTGCCATCTCTACACCCAATACTGATACCTCAGTTCCTGACACTCAAGCCACTATCTCTGTCAGGGAAGTTGTTGAAGCCTTCGAATATCACTGCCCGCTAGTACAAGGAATGAATGAAACAACCATCGCAAGCCTAGAGGACAAAATAAGCCAACGATCACGTCCCAGGACCTAAATGGAAAAACAGTAGCATAGTGGACTTCAGGCAACCATAAGAAAGATTATAATACGCTACAGTAAAATTCGCCTGAAGTCCTCCATACATCTCCACAAAGCAAGTCCTTGATTTGTAAAAGGACATAAGTGCAACTAACGCGACATTTTATTATGGCAACGTTTCGCTCTCCAGGAGCTTTGTCAAGCCATAACGGCTTGGCAAAGTGGCTTCACCAGTTCAATACGGAGAAGAATGGTTGAAAATCAGAAGGATTTTGAGGTAATCAGTCCCAAGTGTTGCACATGTGTGTAATTAATCACCCTGTTGGTTCTCTGAACCATTTATTGACATGCCTATTTGCTGTTCCAGCATCCTCAAATTGCCCAATTTCTTCTCGAAAACTGAATCAGTGACAGCAATTCATAGAGTTGCTTCAGCAAGACGCAAACTGAGTCAATGGCATCAGTTCCCAGAATTGGTCCAGGAAGACGCTACTTTTGGAGTCAGTGGTTAATGCACATGGAAGTCTGGATCTCACAGCATCCTTCACTTTTTATTGGAGATGATTATACAATTGGATGGACAAAGGATGAGTATCATATCTTGTCCCCCGTGTCTTCACCATATATATATATATATATATATATATATATATATATATATATATATATATATATATATATATATATATATATATATATATATATATATTGTATATGGTGAATTATTACTATTCTAGTGAGTCAGCAGACGAGAGTCAACAACAACTCTGATGTTCTTAACTTTTTCGATTACACTGAAAAACATGTTATTTTTTTACAACTAGCCCGAGACAGTGTGTGGGAAGCCAGGGGCCTGTGGGTAAATAACCCCGTAAAGCCCTTTCCTCCCACTTTGAAGATGGCTTGCTGAGGCTTGTATCAGTGGTCTTCCCACGCATGTTTCACCATCTTAAAAGCTTCGCACTCAAAGCAGGAGACAGCTTATTGAGAAGCGACCTCATCTTCGCTGCTTCTCTTCGACACAGACAAAACAGGACTTGTTTCCTTGATGTTCCCTTCTTTTGAAGTGTCGCGGTGACGTCAGCGAGTGAGCGCATCTGGCGACGTCAGAAAGTGAACGGATCTGGTGACGTTAGTAAGTGGGCGTATGTGGCGACGTCAGCAAGTGACCACATATGGCTACGTCACCAAGTGAGCACATCTGGCGACGTCAGCAAGTGAGCACATCTGGCGACGTCAGCAGGTGAGCACATCTGGCGACGTCAGCAAGTGAGCACATCTGGCGACGTCAGCAAGTGAGCACATCTGGCGACGTCAGCAAGTGAGCACATCTGGCGACGTCACCAAGTGAGCACATCTGGCGACGTCAGCAAGTGAGCACATCTGGCGACGTCAGCAAGTGAAACTTAGTTTTGCAGACAAGTTACTGAGCAAGCTATTACTGTGACAATATTTCGCTCTGAGTAGAGCTTTATCAACTCGTGACCTCACAAAACTCTACGGAGGGCGAAACGTTAATTGGAAATATACCCAAATGATGCCTTGATCTGCGTGGGAGAGCACAGTTTTGAAAGATCTCGATATAGACAACAAGGAAACCTGATGAAGAAATACAATAGTTTGCCTACTTTCATTTCCGTATTTTGGTCAAGACAGTAGAAATAGTGATAGTAGAGCAGAAGACTCTCTCCATTTCCCTCAGGTCGCAGGTGAAGAGACGTTCCATGGTGGTAGAGACGTATGGACAGGTCTTCTTTTCTTGTTGTTGTTGTTGTTGCTGTTGAAAGCTTGCGCCGTATCTCCTTGTGGTGTTTGGGGCCACTGAAAACTTGTGCTGTATATCCTTGTTTTGGTGTATAGGCCCACTGAAAGCTTAGACCGTATCGAGCCCTAACGAAATTCCCTACAAATACTTCTCCTGTTCACTTAGCAGAAAATGGGTATCTTAGTGTTGGCCGACTTTTCGTGAGCGAGACATCTTGACATGCCTCTATACTTCTCTTGGCCCTGTTCACCTACAAGTAAATAGGTACTTGAGTCTTAGATAACTTGTGGGTGGCATTTTGGGGTTAATAGAATAAATTAGACAGGGCTGGACTTTGAAACGAGCTGAGGTAATGTAACACCTTAGATTTTTATTACTACTACAATTATTATTATTATTATTATTATTATTATTATTATTATTATTATTATTATTATTATTATTATTATTATTATTATTATTCACTGCTTGGGGATTGGGTGACAGTAAGGTTTGATCCAAGACAAGGGAAGGTGCTTAAAATTCACTGGATCAAGAGCCCTTCACCAGTTATCAATCCCTCCCCTCCACCTCCTCCCCACCTTCCCCATTCCATTAAAGGGTCTCAACGATATTAACAAAAAAAAAAAAGGTGAAGAGTAATCTGTGAAACTGGCCCCCGGGTGCACCTCTCAGGTGAATCTATTAGCATAATGATTTTTTTTGCCCATTTCCCCTCACCTGGTTCCCTCTCTCCCCTCTTCTCTCTCTCTCTCTCTCTCTCTCTCTCTCTCTCTCTCTGTTCCAACAGCTGGTGTCGTGAATCCCAGAGGCGTTACAGCAGCGGCCATTGTTTTTATGTATCGTTTGTGAATACACGAACCACTAAGACAATAAACTGTCCTGGCGAGCACCGGCTTGTCAAGACAACCAGGAAACATTTTTGCAACATTCTAGGAAAAAAAATGTTGGAAAATGTTTGAAAAAGGATAGGGAAAGTTGCCGACGCTCTCTAACAGCCACGAAAAACTCATATTTTTTTCCAAAGAAACGGTATATATATATATATATATATATATATATATATATATATATATATATATATATATATATATATATATATATATATATATATATATATATATATATATATATATATATATATATATATATATATATATATATATATATATATATAAATAGGTGGTTCACCAGGATATCCTGACCCGGGTTTTCTCCATTTGGTGCCCTGGCTACTACGTAAGTGAGAGGAGGTGAGTGTATAGGGAAGGTTGCACCTCACCCAGTACAAGAGTGGCGCGTAGGGGGACGTGTCAAGTAGTGACTGGGTGAGATGACAGGTCCTGTGGTGACTGTGTGAGATGATAGGTCCTGTGGTGATTGGGTGAGATGACAGGTCCTGATGTGACTGGGTGAGATGACAGGTTCTGTGGTGACTGGGTGAGATGACAGGTCCTGTGGTGACTGTGTGAGATGATAGGTCCTGTGGTGACTGGGTGAGATGACAGGTCCTGATGTGACTGGGTGAGATGACAGGTCCTGATGTGACTGGGTGAGATGACAGGTCCTGTGGTGAAGCTAAAAATTGAGTAGGAAGTTCCTTCGTGTTATGTAATTCCTGATCATGGGTTGGCTTTCTGTTTTGGGTTGGACGCTGCTATGTACTTCTCGAAGGCGAATTTTGAAATGACGTCTGTAAAAAAGACGAATGTGTGTGTGTGTGTGTGTGTGTGTGTGTGTGTGTGTGTGTGTGTGTGTGTGTGTGTGTGTGTGTGTGTGTGTGTGTGTGTGTGTGTGTGTGTATGAGTGCTTCTGGGTAAAGTGGTCTGGCTTATTATGGACTACAATAAGCGACCCTTCTCATTCATAGAGGTGCTCAGGTGACTGACGCTTTCTGTGTAGGCAACCCACCGCTAGTGTTCAAGCAACCGGTTAGACGGACTTGAGTCCTGGAAATGGGAAGTACAATGCCTGCACTTTAAAGGAGGGGTTTGGAATATTGGCAGTTTGGAGGGACGTCTAAACTGTCGTACCTGAGAGCCTCTGTAAAGACAGTGATTATGTATGGGTGATGGTGCAAGTGTTGAATAATGATGAAAGTTTTTTCTTTCTTTTCGACCAACTCTTCCTCGATGGGAAACGGCAGACGTGTTAAATATATATATTTAACACACTGGCCGATTCCCACCAAGGCAGGGTGGCCCGAAAAAGAAAAACTTTCACCATCCTTCACTCCATCACTGTCTTGCCAGAAGGGTGCTTTACACTACAGTGTTTAAACTGCAACATTAACACCCCTCCTTCAGAGTGCAGGCACTGTACTTCCCATCTCCAGGACTCAAGTCCGGCCTGCCGGTTTCCCTGAACCCCTTCATAAATGTTACTTTGCTCACACTCCAACAGCACGTCAAGCATCTAAAACCATTTGTCTCTATTCAGTTCTTTCAAATACGCTCATGCATGCTTGCTGGAAGTCCAAGCCCCTCGCACACAAAACCTCCTTTACCCCCTCCCTCCAACCTTTCCTAGGCCGACCCCTACCCCGCTTTCCCTCCAATATATATATATATATATATATATATAATATATATTTATATATATGTATAATATATATTTATATGTATATATAATATATATATATTCTTCTTTCAACACACCGGCCGTATCCCACCGAGGCGGGGTGGCCCAAAAGGAAAAACGAAAGTTTCTCCTTTTACATTTAGTAATATATACAGGAAAAGGGGTTACTAGCCCCTTGCTCCCGGCACCTTAGTCGCCTCTTACAACACGCATGGCTTACGGAGGAAGAATTCTGTTCCACTTTCCCATGGAGGTAAGAGGAAATAAAAAAGAACAAGAACTAGTAAGAAAATAGAAGAAAACCCAGAGGGGTGTGTATATATATGCTTGTACATGTATGTGTAGTGTGACCTAAGTGTAAGTAGAAGTAGCAAGATGTACCTGAAATCTTACAGAAAAAAGGACACCAGTAATCCTACCATCACTTAAAACAATTACAGGCTTTCTTTTTACGCTCACTTGGCAGGACGGTAGTACCTCCCTGGGTGGTTGCTGTCTACCAACCTACTACTTAGAATATATATATATATATATATATATATATATATATATATATATATATATATATATATATATATATATATATATATATATATATATATATATATATATATATATATATATATATATATATAGTCATGAATAACCCTTTGTTGAGATCCATGAACACTAATCGTAGATTTACCAGTCATACATATGCTTCAGATGTTATTCAGTTGATGTATCTCGGGTGATATGCTAAGTACAATGCTCACCCCGAGGTCCTCCTCGACTCAGGTTTACTCTCTTTGTCCCTCCTAACGTGTCTTCAGTTTCTGGTCTTCATAGTCCTCACCAATTTTCGTAGCCTTCTGTTTGTTGTAGCTGAAGTCCACTAACCACCTGTCAGTCCTGCGGTTAATTCAGGTTACTGATGGTCACTGTCTGGTGGTCACTGTCTGGTGGTCACTGTCTGGTGGTCATACTCTGGTAGTCACTGTCTGATGGTCACTGCTTGAAAGGTCACCGTTTGATGGTCACTGTCTGGTGGTCACTGTCTGGTAGTCACTATCTGATGATCACTGTCTGGTGGTTACTATCTGATGGTCACTGTCTGGCAGTCACTGTCTGGTGGTCACACTCTGGTAGCCACTGTCTGGTAGTCTCAGTCTGGCGGTCACAGTCTGATGATCACTGTCTGGTAGTCACTGTCTGGTGGTCGCTGTCTGGAGTTAACCTGTCTCAGCGACAGTGCTGTCACCTAGCAGTGACCAGCTAAGGTGTACACCACAAATACTCATTTAGGAGAAGAACATTAAGATGTTCGGGCCAGGTTGGACCTTCGCCAAGTCACAGAATGATGCTATGTCGAATTCTCATCGAATTTTGGGAATCAGATATAGAACCTGGCTTAACCTGGGTCCCAACGTTGTAGTTTGTTGATGGAACACCCGTGAACGCTGTGAGCAGACAAATGTCGTTCGTCTCCTGGGAGCGATGAAATGACTGTCTCCCGCAGTGCGTACACGTGGCTTCCTCTCTCTCTGTCGGTGGTATGTGAGAGATGTAGGTGGTGTGTGGTACATGTAGGTGGTGCATGGGAGAGAGAGAGAGAGAGAAGAAGGCAGAATTAAGTGATGGCATGAGAAACATTTCTGGAGAGGTCTGGAAGGCAACGTACACGAGGCAGTAAATGAGAGTGTGGTTGGTAACGCACGAGTGACCTGAGGTGGGTGAGAGGGTTACTGTCAGGTGCCAGGTACCAGGTGCCACCGAAGGGGACCTAACACGCCCGTCCATTTGACTGTTTTTACAACAGTGCCATGTTGCCACTAATGACCGGTTAGATTAATCTCTTTGTTAGTTTCACATCGCCTGCTGACTCGGGTACGTCAGACTAACTTCTCTAGCATGCCGTTCACCTACAGCAGAAACAGTACAGGGTCTGGTACCTACCCTTGTGGAACCCCACCTTGTACATTTGCCCATTCTGATGTCTGTCGGAAAACAACTACTCTTTGTGTGTTCCTGCAAGGCATTTTTTGACCCATTGTAGTGCTTCCTGTAAGGTATTTTTTTGATTCACTCTAGTGCTTTCAGTTTTTCTTGTCTTCTCAAGTTTTTCTCATGTGAGATACTGTGTCAAATGCTTTCTTGCAGCCCAAGAATGTGCAGGTTATCCACCCCTCTCTCACTACAACCATGCTGATTGTTACTTATGACACTGTTCCTCTCCAGGTGCACATCCACTCTCCTCCTGATAGTGACCATTACCTTACAAAGTCAGTGACACGGGTCTGTAGTCTTGAAGGAACTGAATTCTTTCAATACTACGATGCTCTTCAACAACTCAAAGGCTGAGAGACTGATTATTTCATCTTTTGTACATATTTCTTCACATAATGTCCTTGTATTGTATTGATAAAACCACTGTTTGGCGAAACGTCTACAAATAAAGATCCCCAGATGTTGCATATGTATTGTATACCATTGTGTACATGTTATGTATACCATTGTGTACATGTTATGTATACCATTGTGTACATGTTATGTATACCATTGTGTACATGTTATGTATACCATTGTGTACATGTTATGTATACCATTGTGTACATGTTATGTATACCATTGTGTACATGTTATGTATACCATTGTGTACATGTTATGTATACCATTGTGTACATGTTATGTATACCATTTATTTACAATGCTGCCTCTCTCCTCTTTCACAAATACTGGGACTACATTTGCTGTCTTCTACACCTCTGGCAGTTGCAGTCGACTGACTTGAAACTTTGAAGTGTAGACGTGTTCGATACTTCAGTGCCATGTTTTAGATCTCGTGAGGGACAGAGTTATAAGGAAATAAGAAAAAAGATGCAGTGCAGATGGCATACTGGCCCGTGCTAGGTAGGTTCAAGTCACACCCTATCAAGAAAGAAGGAGCACTGCAGCACGCCTACACTCAAACACACACACACACGCACACACACACACACACACACACACACACACACACACACACACACACACACACACACACACACACACACACGCACACACACACCACAATCTTCAACCACAATCTTCAACACATCCCTTGAAACTGGGCAACTACCTGAGAAATGGAAGACAGCTAATGTAGTCCCCATATTTAAGAAAGGAAACAGAAACGAGGCACTAAACTACAGACCTGTGTCTCTGACATGTATTGTGTGCAAAGTCATGGAGAAGATTATCAGGAGGAGAGTGGTCGAACACCTGGAAAGGAACAAGATTATAAATGAAAACCAGCATGGGTTCATGGAAGGCAAATCTTGTATCACAAACCTCCTGGAGTTTTATGACAAGGTAACAGAAGTAAGACACGAGAGAGAGAGAGGGGTGGGTAGAATGCGTTTTCCTAGACTGCAGGAAGGCCTTTGACACAGCTCCCCACAAGAGATTAGTGCAGAAGCTGGAGGATCAGGCACACGTAAAAGGAAGGGCACTGCAATGGATAAGGGAATACCTGACAGGGAGGCAGCAACGAGTCATGGTACGTGAAGTGGTATCACAGTGGGCGCCTGTTACGAGCGGGGTCCCACAGGGGTCAGTTTTAGGACCAGTGCTATTTTTGATATATGTGAACGACATGATGGAAGGAATAGACTCTGAAGTGTCCCTGTTCGCAGATGACGTGAAGTTGATGAGAAGAATTAAATCGGACGAGGATGAGGCAGGACTGCAAAGAGACCTGGACAGGCTAGACATGTGGTCCAGTAACTGGCTTCTCGAATTCAATCCAGCCAAATGCAAAGTCATGAAGATTGGGGAGGGGCAAAGAAGACCGCAGACAGAGTATAGGCCAGGTGGACAAAGACTACAGACCTCACTCAGGGAGAAAGACCTTGGGGTGACCATAACACCGAGCACATCACCGGAGGCACACATCAACCAAATAACCGCTGCAGCATACGGGCGCCTGGCAAACCTGAGAATAGCGTTCCGATACCTTAATAAGGAATCGTTCAAGACACTGTACACTGTGTATGATAGGCCCATACTGGAGTATGCAGCACCAGTTTGGAACCCACACCTGGTCAAGCACGTCAAGAAGTTAGAGAAAGTACAAAGGTTTGCAACAAGGCTAGTCCCAGAGCTCAAGGGAATGTCGTACGAGGAAAGGTTAAGGGAAATCGGACTGACGACACTGGAGGACAGAAGGGTCAGGGGAGACATGATAACGACATACAAGATACTGCGGGGAATAGACAAGGTGGACAGAGATAGGATGTTCCAGAGAGGGGACACAGGGACAAGGGGTCACAACTGGAAGCTGAAGACTCAGACGAGTCACAGGGACGTTAGGAAGTATTTCTTCAGTCATAGAGTTGTCAGCAAGTGAAATAGCCTAGCAAGTGAAGTAGTGGAGGCAGGAACCATACATAGTTTTAAGAAGAGGTATGACAAAGCTCAGGAAGCAGAGAGAGAGAGGACCCAGTAGCGATCAGTGAAGAGGCGGGGCCAGGAGCTGAGTCTCGACCCCTGCAACCACAATTAGGTGAGTACAATTAGGTGAGTACATACACACATACACACACACTCACGCACGCACAGGTCAACAAGGCTGTTAGTTCTTGCAATAACATCCCCAAAGTGTAATCACTTGCTCTCTAAATTGCCAATTTAGCATATCAGAGCCAGAGGGGATCATCTCTGATATAACCTTACAGGAGAATGTGGTGGTGGTTGTGGTAGTAGTGGTGGTGTTGGTGGTTTTGGTGATGGTGGTTGTGGTGTTGGTAGTGATTTTGGTAATGGTGTAACTTAACCTAACCTAACCTAGGTTAGGATATGTCATATATATATATATATATATATATATATATATATATATATATATATATATATATATATATATATATATATATATATATATATATATATATATATATATATATATATATATATATATATATATATATATATATATATATATATATATATATATATATATATATATATATATATATATATATATATATATATGCAAAACAACCACTCTGAAAGAATAGAGAAATTCCAAGCGCTTTCGTGACTACTCACATTATCAATGTGATAATGTGAGTAGTCACGAAAGCGCTTGGAATTTCTCTATTCTTTCAGAGTGGTTGTTCTGCATATTTTGAAATCACCTGTTCACTGTGATCATATTGCATATATATATATATCTATATATATATATATATATATATATATATATATATATATATAATATATATAATATATATATATATATATATAATATATATATAAATAGTAGGTTGGTAGACAGCAACCACCCAGGGAAGTACTACCGCCAGATGACTGTGAAACATAAATCTGTATCTGTTTTGCATGATGGTAGGATTGCTGGTGTCTTTTTCTGTCTCATAAACACGCTAGATAACAGGGATATCTTGCTACTCCAACTTACACTTTGGTCACACTTCACAGACACGCACATGCATATATATATACATACATACATCTAGGTTTTTCTCCTTTTTCTAAATAGCTCTTGTTCTTCTTTATTTCTTCTATTGTCCATGGGGAAGTGGAAAAGAATCTTTCCTCCGTAAGCCATGCGTGTCGTATGAGGCGACTAAAATGCCGGGAGCAATGGGCTAGTAACCCCTTCTCCTGTAGACATTTACTAAAAAAGAGAAGAAGAAAAACTTTATAAAACTGGGATGCTTAAATGTGCGTGGATGTAGTGCGGATGACAAGAAACAGATGATTGCTGATGTTATGAATGAAAAGAAGTTGGATGTCCTGGCCCTAAGCGAAACAAAGCTGAAGGGGGTAGGGGAGTTTCGATGGGGGGAAATATATGGGACTAAATCTGGAGTATCTGAGAGAGTTAAAGCTAATGAAGGGGTAGCAGTAATGTTGAAGGATCAGTTATGGAAGGAGAAAAGGCAATATGAATGTGTAAATTCAAGGATTATGTGGATTAAAGTAAAGGTTGGATGCGAAAAGTGGGTCATAATAAGCGTGTATGCACCTGGAGAAGAGAGGAATGTAGAAGAGGGAGAGAGAAGTTTTGGGAGATGTTAAGTGAATGTATAGGAACCTTTGAACCAAGTGAGAGAGTAATTGTGGTAGGGGACCTGAATGCTAAAGTAGGAGAAACTTTTAGAGAGGGTGTGGTAGGTAAGTTTGGGGTGCCAGGTGTAAATGATAATGGGAGCCCTTTGAATGTATAGAAAGGGGTTTAGTTAGAGATAATACATATTTTAAGAAAAAGAGGATAAATAAGTATACAAAATGTGATGTAGGGCGAAATGACAGTAATTTGTTGGATTATGTATTTGTAGATAAAAGACTGTTCAGTAGACTTCAGGATGTACATGTTTATAGAGGGGCCACAGATATATCAGATCACTTTTTAGTTGTAGCTACAGTGAGAGTAAAAGGTAGATGGGATACAAGGAGAATAGAAGCATCAGGGTAGAGAGAGGTGAAGGTTTATAAACTAAAAGAGGAGGCAGTTAGGGTAAGATATAAACAGCTATTGGAGGATAGATGGGCTAATGAGAGCATAGGCAATGGGGTCGAAGAGGTATGGGGTAGGTTTAAAAATGTAGTGTTAGAGTGTCCAGCAGAAGTTTGTGGTTACAGGAAAGTGGGCGCGGGAGGGAAGAGGAGCGATTGGTGGAATGATGATGTAAAGAGAGTAGTAAGGGAGAAAAAGTTAGCATATGAGAAGTTTTTACAAAGTAGAAGTGATGCAAGGAGAGATGAGCATATGGAGAAAAAGAGAGAGGTTAAGAGAGTGGTGAAGCAATGTAAAAAGAGAACAAATAAGAGAGTGGGTGAGATGTTATCAACAAATTTTGTTGAAAATAAGAAAAAGTTTTGGAGTGAGATTAACAAGTTAAGGAAGCCTAGAGAACAAATGGATTTGTCAGTTAAAAATAGGAGAGGAGAGTTATTAAATGGAGAGTTAGAGGTATTGGGAAAATGGAGGGAATATTTTGAGGAATTGTTAAATGTTGATGAAGATAGGGAAGCTGTGATTTCATGTATAGGGCAAGGAGGATTAACATCTTTTAGGAGTGAGGAAGAGCCAGTTGTGAGTGTGGGGGAAGTTCGTGAGGCAGTAGGTAAAATGAAAGGGGGTAAGGCAGCCGGGATTGATGGGATAAAGATAGAAATGTTAAAAGCAGGTGGGGATATAGTTTTGGAGTGGTTGGTGCAATTATTTAATAAATGTATGGAAGAGGGTAAGGTACCTAGGGATTGGCAGAGAGCATGCATAGTTCCTTTGAATAAAGGCAAAGGGGACAAAAGAGAGTGCAAAAATTATAGGGGGATAAGTCTGTTGAGTATACCTGGTAAAGTGTATGGTAGAGTTATTATTGAAAGAATTAAGAGTAAGACGGAGAATAGGATAGCAGATGAACAAGGAGTCTTTAGGAAAGGTAGGGGGTGTGTGGACCAGGTGTTTACAGTGAAGCATATAAGTGAACAGTGTTTAGATAAGGCTAAAGAGGTGTTTGTGGCATTTATGGATTTGGAAAAGGCATATGACAGGGTGGATAGGGGGGCAATGTGGCAGATGCTGCAGATGTATGGTGTGGGAGGTAGGTTACTGAAAGCAGTGAAGAGTTTTTACGAGGATAGTGAGGCTCAAGTTAGAGTATGTAGTAAAGAGGGAGATTATTTCCAGTAAAAGTAGGCCTTAGACAAGGATGTGTGATGTCACCGTGGTTGTTTAATATATTTATAGATGGGGTTGTAAGAGAAGTAAATGCGAGGGTCTTGGCAAGAGGCGTGGAGTTAAAAGATAAAGAATCACACATAAAGTGGGAGTTGTCACAGTTGCTCTTTGCTGGTGACACTGTGCTCTTGGGAGATTCTGAAGAGAAGTTGCAGAGGTTGGTGGTTGAATTTGGTAGGGTATGTAAATGAAGAAAATTGAAAGTGAATACAGGAAAGAGTAAGGTTATGAGGATAACAAAAAGATTATGTGATGAAAGATTGGATATCAGATTGGAGGGAGAGAGTATGGAGGAGGTGAATGTATTCAGATATTTGGGAGTGGACGTGTCAGCAGATGGGTCTATGAAAGTTGAGGTGAATCATAGAATTGATGAGGGGAAAAGGGCGAGCGGTGCACTTAGGAGTCTGTAGAGACAAAGAACTTTGTCCTTGGAGGCAAAGAGGGGAATGTATGAGAGTATAGTTTTACCAACGCTCTTATATGGGTGTGAAGCATGGGTGATGAATGTTGCAGCGAGGAGAAGGCTGGAGGCAGTGGAGATGTCATGTCTGAGGGCAATGTATGGTGTGAATATAATGCAGAGAATTCGTAGTTTGGAAGTTAGGAGGAGGTGCAGGATTATCAAAACTGTTGTCCAGAGGGCTGAGGAAGGGTTGTTGAGGTGGTTCGGACATGTAGAGAGAATGGAGCGAAACAGAATGACTTCAAGAGTGTATCAGTCTGTAGTGGAAGGAAGGCGGGGTAGGGGTCGGCCTAGGAAAGGTTGGAGTTAGGGGGTAAAGGAGGTTTTGTGTGCGAGGGGCTTGGACTTCCAGCGGGCATGCGTGAGCGTGTTTGATAGGAGTGAATGGAGACAAATGGTTTTTAATACTTGATGTGATGTTGGAGTGTGAGCAAAGTAACATTTATGAAGGGATTCAGGGAAACCGGCAGGACGGACTTGAGTCCTGGAGATGAGAAGTACAGTGCCTGCACTCTGAAGGTGTTAATGTTGCACAGGGGTATGCAAGGAAACGCAGGAAGCTTTACCTTCATTTCTGTCCTCGTGTATAGCATCCAGTGAACTAGTAAAGGAGACTGAGAGATGCTGTAGGAGCTCAAGACTCCAGGTTCATTGAAGCAACCACGCAGTGGAACAGCCTTGCAGACTCTTCAAGCAGACCAGCTCCTCGCAAAGACCATGAACAGTCCCACTGGGACAAACCGATCATGGAAAAAAATCGCCCACACAATGTTCAACAACGCGCCAGGAAAGGACTAAGCTCGTCTCCCAGCGGCTGAGGCATCACATTCAGATTTCCTTTTAGCTGTTCCAAATTCCTCCTTAGGCACTAGACTCGACCTACAGGCTATTCGGATTGGTGTAGCTCTTCGCCTAGTTGTCCCCATACTCACCGAACATAGGTGCATTTGCAGAAGAGTCAACTGATCAATTTGGACTACATACATCGAAAGGGAAGTACACTAAACAGGAGGAGGTCAACGACAGCATCAAGTGATGTCTCGCCACAGCCCGTTGCCTGGCTGAATGGGAACCTCAAGTACTGAGGTCTGATGGAAGTCAATGCTACCCTGGAAGGAAGGCAAGCCTCTGCGATGGCTGACACCTACTTGCAGTACACTGAAGTTGAAGGGGGTGGAGCCGCCAGTTTCAGGGAGACCCAGAAGATCAACAAATATACAGGGCTGCCACCTTGTTATAACTTCGTCCCAGTAGGGTTGGAGACCCTTGGAGCATGAGGCAAGTGTACTCTAAAATTCCTGAAAGAATTAGTTGAAAAACTCATCACAAAAACCAAGAACCCCAGAGCTTCCAGCTTCCTATTTCAGAGACTAAGTGTTGTTATCCAGAGGAAAAATGCCTAGAGTATTCTGGGCACGCGGCTCACAGCCGGGGAACTGGACGAAGTATTTGAGATGTAGTCTCTGAGATGTTATTTATATTGTCCTCCCTCCCATTGTATCTTTGATAATGTATCTTGTCTATTAATAAAGTTCACATAGAATACATGGGGTAATAGGAGAAGAAAATATTCAAACAGTTCCGGACTCTTGAGTTTTCCTTGAAGTAAGTTTACTCTCTTCTCTGAGGATGAGGGTCCCCAGTCCAGTTCTATATATACATTATATATATATATATATATATATATATATATATATATATATATATATATATATATATATATATATATATATATACATATACACGTGTGTGTGTGTGTGTGTGTGTGTGTGTGTGTGTGTGTATTGATCAAGAAAAGAATCTTTATTGGAGCAACGTTTCTCTTATTGAGTCAGGAGTTGATGAACATGTTCAAGGAACGAAGCATTTCCTTGAATGTAGTCACCCTCCTGGTAGATATTACAGAGCACAACAACTTTTATCACCCTACAAAGGTAGACCTCAGCAGTAACACCCGTTTGTCATAGGCCGTCCTATAGAGCCTGTCTTCCATAGGCCTCTCACCTGACTCTTAACCTACCACCCTGAGGTAGGCTGGTACCTACCTCCCTCCTGCCCACACGGCCTCCTGCTGATGTTAACAGTGCTACCTCACCTGGACAAGTGACAAGTGTCTTCACTGCTGCCTGACACAACTCAACGTCTCCCACGTAAACACATGAACTGCCAATGAATTTCTAAAGTGTAATGAACCCTCATCAGTGTTCAATAACAACCCACATACAGACGGAAACACAAGAGGTTGATTGATCGAAACATGGAGATAAATCAACCCCATGTGAGTCTGTTTACATGTTGTTATTATTGAGCATATTAACTATTATATAATGAACCAGAACGTAATGAACTGCCACATGATAAACTACATACTACAACATGATGAACTACCACATGATAAACTACATACTACAATATGATGAACTACCACATGATAAACTACATACTACAACATGATGAACTACCACATGATAAACTACATACTACAACATGATGAACTACCACATGATAAACTACATACTACAACATGATGAACTACCACATGATAAACTACATACTACAACATGATGAACTACCACATGATAAACTACATACTACAATATGATGAACTACCACATGATAAACTACATACTACAACATGATGAACTACCACATGATAAACTACATACTACAACATGATGAACTACCACATGATAAACTACATACTACAACATGATGAACTACCACATGATAAACTACATACTACAATATGATGAACTACCACATGATAAACTACATACTACAACATGATGAACTACCACATGATAAACTACATACTACAACATGATGAACTACAACATGATAAACTACCACATGATAAACTACATACTACAACATGATGAATTACCACATGATGAACTACCACATGATAAACTACATACTACAACATGATGAACTACCACATGATAAACTACATACTACAACATGATGAACTACCACATGATGAACTACCACATGATAAACTACATACTACAACATGATGAACTACCACATGATAAACTACCACATGATAAACTACATACTACAACATGATGAATTACCACATGATGAACTACCACATGATAAACTACATACTACAACATGATGAACTACCACATGATAAACTACATACTACAACATGATGAACTACCACATGATAAACTACATACTACAACATGATGAACTACCACATGAAAAACTACATACTACAACATGATGAACTACCACATGATAAACTACATACTACAACATGATGAACTACCACATGATGAACTACCACATGATAAACTACATACTACAACATGATGAATTACCACATGATAAACTACATACTACAACATGATGAACAACCACATGATAAACTACATACTACAACATGATGAACTACCACATGATAAACTACCACATGATAAACTACATACTACAACATGATGAACTACCACATGATAAACTACCACATGATAAACTACCACATGATAAACTACATACTACAACATGATGAACTACCACATGATAAACTACCACATGATAAACTACATAATACAACATGATGAACTACCACATGATGAACTACCATATGATAAACTACATACTACAACATGATGAACTACCACATGATAAACTACCACATGATAAACTACATAATACAACATGATGAACTACCACATGATAAACTACATACTACAACATGATGAACTACCACATGATGAACTACCATATGATAAACTACATACTACAACATGATGAACTACTACATGATAAACTACATACAACATGATGAACTACCACATGATAAACTACATAATACAACATGATGAACTACCACATGATAAACTACATACAACATGATGAACTACCACATGATAAACTACATAATACAACATGATGAACTACCACATGATAAACTACATAATACAACATGATGAACTACCACATGATAAACTACATAATACAACATGATGAACTACCACATGATAAACTACATACTACAACATGATGAACTACTACATGATAAACTACATACAACATGATGAACTACCACATGATAAACTACATACTACAACATGATGAACTACCACATGATAAACTACCACATGATAAACTACATACTACAACATGATAAACTACATACTACCACATGAACTACCACATGATAAACTACATACTACAACATGATGAACTACCACATGATAAACTACATACTACAACATGATAAACTACCACATGATAAACTACATACTACAACATGATGAACTGCCACATGATAAACTACCACATGATAAACTACATACTACAACATGATGAACTACCACATGATAAACTACATACTACAACATGATGAACTACCACATGATAAACTACCACATGATAAACTACATACAACAACATGATGAACTACCACATGATAAACTACATACTACAACATGATGAACTACCACATGATAAACTACATACTACAACATGATGAACTACCACATGATAAACTACATACTACAACATGATGAACTACCACATGATGAACTACCACATGATAAACTACATACTACAACATGATGAATTACCACATGATAAACTACATACTACAACATGATGAACAACCACATGATAAACTACATACTACAACATGATGAACTACCACATGATAAACTACCACATGATAAACTACATACTACAACATGATGAACTACCACATGATAAACTACATACTACAACATGATGAACTACCACATGATAAACTACCACATGATAAACTACATACTACAACATGATGAACTACCACATGATAAACTACCACATGATAAACTACCACATGATAAACTACATACTACAACATGATGAACTACCACATGATAAACTACCACATGATAAACTACATAATACAACATGATGAACTACCACATGATGAACTACCATATGATAAACTACATACTACAACATGATGAACTACCACATGATAAACTACCACATGATAAACTACATAATACAACATGATGAACTACCACATGATAAACTACATACTACAACATGATGAACTACCACATGATGAACTACCATATGATAAACTACATACTACAACATGATGAACTACTACATGATAAACTACATACAACATGATGAACTACCACATGATAAACTACATAATACAACATGATGAACTACCACATGATAAACTACATACAACATGATGAACTACCACATGATAAACTACATAATACAACATGATGAACTACCACATGATAAACTACATAATACAACATGATAAACTACCACATGATAAACTACATAATACAACATGATGAACTACCACATGATAAACTACATACTACAACATGATGAACTACCACATGATAAACTACATACTACAACGTGATGAACTACCACATGATAAACTACCACATGATAAACTACATACTACAACATGATAAACTACATACTACCACATGAACTACCACATGATAAACTACATACTACAACATGATAAACTACATACTACCACATGAACTACCACATGATAAACTACATACTACAACATGATGAACTACCACATGATAAACTACATACTACAACATGATAAACTACCACATGATAAACTACATACTACAACATGATGAACTGCCACATGATAAACTACCACATGATAAACTACATACTACAACATGATGAACTACCACATGATAAACTATCACATGATAAACTACCACATGATAAACTACATACTACAACATGATGAACTACCACATGATAAACTACATACTACAACATGATGAATTACCACATGATAAACTACATACTACAACATGATGAACTACCACATGATAAACTACATACTACAACATGATGAACTACCACATGATAAACTACATACTACAACATGATGAACTACCACATGATAAACTACCACATGATAAACTACATACTACAACATGATGAACTACCACATGATAAACTACCACATGATAAACTACATAATACAACATGATGAACTACCACATGATAAACTACATACTACAACATGATGAACTACCACATGATAAACTACATACTACAACATGATGAACTACCACATGATAAACTACCACATGATAAACTACATACTACAACATGATGAACTACCACATGATAAACTACCACATGATAAACTACATAATACAACATGATGAACTACCACATGATGAACTACCATATGATAAACTACATACTACAACATGATGAACTACCACATGATAAACTACATACTACAACATGATGAACTACCACATGATAAACTACATACTCCAACATGATGAACTACCACATGATAAACTACATACTACAACATGATGAACTACCACATGATAAACTACATACTACAACATGATGAACTACCACATGATAAACTACATACTACAACATGATGAACTACCACATGATAAACTACATACTACAACATGATGAACTACCACATGATGAACTACATACTACAACATGATGAACTACCACATGATAAACTACATACTACAACATGATGAACTACCACATGATAAACTACATACTACAACATGATGAACTACCACATGATAAACTATAAACTACATACTACAACATGATGAACTACCACATGATAAACTACATACTACAACATGATGAACTACCACATGATAAACTACCACATGATAAACTACATACTACAACATGATGAACTACCACATGATAAACTACCACATGATAAAGTACATAATACAACATGATGAACTACCACATGATAAACTACATACTACAACATGATGAACTACCACATGATAAACTACATACTACAACATGATGAACTACCACATGATAAACTACATACTACAACATGATGAACTACCACATGATAAACTACCACATGATAAACTACATACTACAACATGATGAACTACCACATGATAAACTACCACATGATAAACTACATAATACAACATGATGAACTACCACATGATAAACTACATACTACAACATGATGAACTACCACATGATAAACTACATACTACAACATGATGAACTACCACATGATAAACTACATACTACAACATGATGAACTACCACATGATAAACTACATACTACAACATGATGACCTACCACATGATAAACTACATACTACAACATGATGAACTACAAAATAATGAACTACCACATGATAAACTACATACTACAACATGATGAACTACCACATGATGAATTATCTGTCTTCATGGCACCTGCCCATAAAACAGATTACCGGCAAAGGAATAATTAAGAAATATTAAAAATCACATTTGTAAGTGTTCCTACAGATCCTCCAGCAACATCAGATACAGGTCTTAACAGTATCAAGCTTGGAATCATCACTCATCTGTATATCTAACATTGTCAACCAGAACAACGGCTTTTACAAAATAGCCGAACTCTTTTGCCAGGAGACCTCATGGTTATGCACACTAGCCCGTCCCGTGCACGTCCGTCTCAAATACAACCTACCCAACATTCTCCACCTGACTCTCCACACTATATATACTTATGTACTCTTCACCCAGGTAGATCTGTTTGTGACTTGATGAAGCTCACTGTTTGGGCCAAACGTAGTCAATAAAGAATCGCATTATGATGCATTTGTGCGTATTTTTTCCGAGTGCATTCAGTAACTTGGCAGAAACCACTAGTTTGGTAATGTTTTAAGAGACTGCAGGAATATACACGCTCATAGTAAGAGTCCTTAGAATGTGACAACCTGCGGGTAGTGAATGACTGACCTTCACACCTGGGTGTAAGTATAAAGTCAGCTAGTCTGAATTTACCTCCCCCCCCTCTCACTTTGATTTATGTATATAACTCGTAGTTTATCCTCGTTATAGCCCTGGGTTCCTGGCAACTGTAATGGCAATAAACGACCAAACTTTTTGACAGACTATAGAGGGAATGTGGGTTGTGCGGTGATCAGTGATACCAGCCAGTGACGTACTGGGTATTCAGTGATACTAGCGAGTTACTGGGTGGTCACTTATACCAGCGAAGTACTGGGTGATCACTAATACCAGTGAAGTACTGGGTGATCACTAATACCAGTGAAGTACTGGGTGATCACTAATACCAGTGAAGTACTGGGTGATCACTAATACCAGTGAAGTACTGGGTGATCACTAATACCAATGAATTCAGTACTGGGTGATCACTAATACCAGTGAAGTTACTGGGTGATCACTAATACCAGTGAGGTACTGGGTGGCTACTAATACCAGTGAAGTACTGGGTGGCCACTAATACCAGTGAAGTACTGGGTGGGCACAAATACAAGTGAGGTGCTGGGTGGTCACTAATACCAGTGAAGTACTGGGTAGTCACTAATACCAGAGGGGGGCTGGATGGTCACTAATACCAGTGAAGTAATGGGTGGTCATTAATACCAATGAGGTACTGGGTGGTCGCTAATACCAGTTAAGTACTGGGTGGTCACTAATACCAGTGAAATACTGGGTGGTCACTAATACCGGTAAGGTACTGGGTGGTCACTTATAACAGTGAGGTACTGGATGGTCACTAATACCAGTGAGGTACTGGGTGGTTACTAATACCAGTTAAGTACTGGGTGGTCACTAATATCAGTGAGATACTGGGTGGTCACTAATACCAGTAAGGTACTGGGTGGTCACTTATAACAGTGAGGTACTGGATGGTCACTAATACCAGTGAGGTACTGGGTGGTCACTAATACCAGTAAGGTACTGGGTGGTCACTAATACCAGTGAGGTACTGGGTGGTCACTAATACCAGTGAAATACTGGGTGGTCACTAATACCAGTAAGGTACTGGGTGGTCACTAATACCAGTGAGGTACTGGGTGGTCACTAATACCAGTGAGGTACTGGGTGGTCACTAATACCAGTAAGGTACTGGGTGGTCACTAATACCAGTGAGGTACTGGGTGGTCACTTATAGCAGTGAGGTACTGGGTGGTCACTAATACCAGTGAGGTACTGGGTGGTCACTTATACCAGTGAGGTACTGGGTGGTCACTTATAGCAGTGAGGTACTGGGTGGTCACTACAATATAATCAAGCCTTCAAAGGGACTGCTCCTTGGTAAAGGGCTCTTGATTTAAGAAATTGGAGCCCAGTTCCTCCTCCTTGGATGAAACGTCTGTGCTTACCATTTGTCATGCGGTGTTTAAGCCCAACGACTCTAGTCCTTGCTAATATACACGATTATTTTAACACAACACACACACACACACACACACACACACACACACACACACACACACACACACACACACACACACAGCATAAACACAGGTCTCACCTGAGAATATAGACGCTATAGCAGCTATGGTAAAGGAAAGTATGACACCAGGTCCAGCGATATTCTTGGCCACCATACCAGCTACCAGGTACATACCAGTACCCACACATGACCCTACGCCCAGAGAGGTCAGGTCAACAGTGGTCAGCACCTTCTTGAGCTTAGTGTCAGAACTCTCATCTCCCTGAAAGCGAGCTGGGTCCTTTGTGCGTATCAGCTTACCGAAGAGTGCGTAGCCTTCCTGACGCAAGCGTTCCCGATCCAGAGCTACCATCTGTAAGTAAGCAAGTAAGTAAGGAATCAGGTAAGTAAGTATGTAAATAAGTAAGTTTATTTAGGTACAGGTACATATAAATATAAATTATCATACATAACATGTGTGTAGATCATCTGGCAGAGGATAACCCAGGAAATGTCGGATAAAATGCCTTACTTGGATCTTTGGGAAACATTCTGAGAGGTCACTGTCTCTCTGAGGTCACTGTCTCTCCGAGAGGTCACTGTCTTTCTCAGAGGTCACTGTCTCTCTCAGAAGTCACTGTCTCAGAGGTCACTGTCTCTCAGAAGTCACTGTCTCTCTCAGAGGTCACTCTGTCTCAGAAGTCACTGTCTCTCTCAGAGGTCACTCTGTCTCAGAAGTCACTGTCTCTCTCAGAGGTCTCTGCTGTCCTCCAATTTTCAACATGTCTCTTATTACCTCTGCCTGAGTATACACGCTCATATCTCCCCCTCACATCTCCCCCTCACACTTCCCCTCACACTTCCCCTCATACTTGCCCTCATATCTCACATAATATCTCATAATATTTACTGACAGTCCAATAATGTTTTCTAATGTGGAGGAACCAGGTGCCCGAGTCTGTAGTTACTGTTGTAGTTACTGTTGTGGTTACTGTTGTAGTTACTGTTGTAGTTACTGTTGTTGTTACTGTTGTTGTTACTGTTGTTGTTACTGTTGTAGTTACTGTTGTTGTTACTGTTGTTGTTACTGTTGTTGTTACTGTTGTTGTTACTGTTGTTGTTACTGTTGTTGTTACTGTTGTTGTTACTGTTGTAGTTACTGTTGTTGTTACTGTTGTGGTTACTGTTGTTGTTACTGTTGTTGTTACTGTTGTTGTTACTGTTGTTGTTACTGTTGTTGTTACTGTTGTTACTGTTGTGGTTACTGTTGTGGTTACTGTTGTAGTTACTGTTGTTGTTACTGTTGTGGTTACTGTTGTAGTTTCTGTTGTTGTTACTATTGTAGTTACTGTTGCAGTTACTGCTGTTGTTACTGTTGTTGTTACTGTTGTTGTTACTGTTGTTGTTACTGTTGTTGTTACTGTTGTTGTTACTGTTGTTGTTACTGTTGTAGTTACTGTTGTTGTTACTGTTGTGGTTACTGTTGTTGTTACTGTTGTTGTTACTGTTGTTGTTACTGTTGTTGTTACTGTTGTTGTTACTGTTGTTACTGTTGTGGTTACTGTTGTGGTTACTGTTGTAGTTACTGTTGTTGTTACTGTTGTGGTTACTGTTGTAGTTTCTGTTGTTGTTACTGTTGTGGTTACTGTTGTTGTTACTGTTGTGGTTACTGTTGTAGTTACTGTTCTTGTTACTGTTGTGGTTACTGTTGTAGTTACTGTTGTTGTTACTGTTGTGGTTACTGTTGTGGTTACTGTTGTAGTTGCTGTTGTTGTTACTGTTGTAGTTACTGTTGTTGTTACTGTTGTGGTTACTGTTGTGGTTACTGTTGTAGTTACTGTTGTTGTTACTATTGTAGTTACTGTTGCAGTTACTGCTGTTGTTACTGTTGTGGTTACTGTTGTAGTTACTGTTGTTGTTACTGTTGTTGTTACTGTTGTTGTTACTGTTGTTGTTACTGTTGTTGTTACTGTTGTAGTTACTGTTGTTGTTACTGTTGTGGTTACTGTTGTAGTTACTGTTGTTGTTACTGTTGTGGTTACTGTTGTGGTTACTGTTGTAGTTGCTGTTGTTGTTACTGTTGTAGTTACTGTTGTTGTTACTGTTGTGGTTACTGTTGTGGTTACTGTTGTGGTTACTGTTGTAGTTACTGTTGTAGTTACTGTTGTAGTTACTGTTGTAGTTACGGTTGTGGTTACTGTTGTGGTTACTGTTGTTGTTACTGTTGTGGTTACTGTTGTGGTTACTGTTGTAGTTACTGTTGTTGTTACTGTTGTGGTTACTGTTGTGGTTACTGTTGTTGTTACTGTTGTGGTTACTGTTGTGGTTACTGTTGTAGTTACTGTTGTTGTTACTGTTGTGGTTACTGTTGTAGTTACTGTTGTGGTTACTGTTGTGGTTACTGTTGTGGTTACTGTTGTAGTTACTGTTGTTGTTACTGTTGTTGTTACTGTTGTGGTTACTGTTGTGGTTACTGTTGTGGTTACTGTTGTGGTTACTGTTGTTGTTACTGTTGTGGTTACTATTGTGGTTACTGTTGTTGTTACTGTTGTTGTTACTGTTGTGGTTACTGTTGTGGTTACTGTTGTAGTTAGTGTTGTGGTTACTGTTGTGGTTACTGTTGTGGTTACTGTTGTAGTTACTGTTGTAGTTACTGTTGTAGTTACTGTTGTAGTTACTGTTGTAGTTACTGTTATAGTTACTGTAGTGGTTACTGCTGTAGTTACTGTTGTGGTTTCTGTTGTAGTTACTGTTGTGGTTACTGCTGTAGTTATTGTTTTGGTTACTGCTGTAGTTACTGTTGTAGTCACTGTTGTGGTTACTGTTGTAGTTACTGTTGTAGTTACTGTTGTGGTTACTGCTGTAGTTACTGTTGTGGTTACTGCTGTAGTTACTGCTGTAGTTACTGTTGTAGTTACTGCTGTAGTTACTGCTGTAGTTACTGCTGTAGTTACTGCTGTAGTTACTGTTGTAGTTACTGCTGTAGTTACTGCTGTAGTTACTGCTGTAGTTACTGCTGTAGTTACTGCTGTAGTTACTGTTGTAGTTACTGCTGTAGTTACTGCTGTAGTTACTGTTGTAGTTACCGTTGTGGTTACTGCTGTAGTTACGGTTGTGGTTACTGCTGTAGTTACTGTTGTATTTACTGTTGTGGTTACTGTTGTAATTACTGTTGTGGTTACTGTTGTGGTTACTGTTGTAGTTACTGTTGTGGTTACTGCTGTAGTTACTGTTGTGGTTACTGCTGTAGCCACTGTTGTGGTTACTGCTGTAGTTACTGTTGTGGTTACTGCTGTAGTCACTGTTGTAGTTACTGCTGTAGTAACTGTTGTGGTTACTGCTGTAGTTACTGTTGTGGTTACTGCTGTAGTTACTGTTGTGGTTACTGCTGTAGATACTGTTGTGGTTACTGCTGTAGTTACTGTTGTGGTTACTGCTGTAGTTACTGTTGTGGTTACTGTTGTAGTTGCTGTTGTGGTTACTGCTGTAGTTACTGTTGTGGTTACTGTTGTAGTTACTGTTGTAGTTACTGCTGTAGTTACTGTTGTGGTTACTGCTGTAGTTACTGTTGTGGTTACTGCTGTAGTTACTGTTGTGTTTACTGTTGTAGTTACTGTTGTGGTTACTGCTGTAGTTACTGTTGTGGTTACTGCTGTAGTTACTGTTGTGGTTACTGCTGTAGTTACTGTTGTGGTTACTGCTGTAGTTACTGTTGTGGTTACTGTTGTATTTACTGTTGTGGTTACTGCTGTAGTCACTGTTACTATTGAAGTTACTGTTTTAATTACCGTTACTCTTGTAGTTACTGTTATTCTTGTAGTTACTGTTGTAGTTACTGTTACTCTTGTAGTTACTGTTACTCTTGTAGTTACTGTTACTCTTGTAGTTACTGTTACTCTTGTAGTTACTGTTGTAGTTACTGTTGTAGTTACTGTTACTCTTGTAGTTACTGTTACTCTTATAGTTATTGTTGTAGTTACTGTTGTGGATACTGCTGTAGTCACTGTTGCGCTTGAAGTTACTGTTGTAATTACTGTTACTCTTATAGTTACTGTTACTCTTGTAGTTACTGTTACTCTTGTAGTTACTGTTACTCTTGTAGTTACTGTTGTAGTTACTGTTACTCTTGTAGTTACTGTTACTCTTGTAGTTACTGTTACTTTTGTAGTTACTGTTACTCTGTAGTTACTGTTACTCTTGTAGTTACTGTAATTCTTGTAGTTACTGTTACTCTTGTAGTTACTGTTACTCTTGTATTTACTGTTGCTCGGTAGTTACTGTTACTCTTGTAGTTACTGTTACTCTGTAGTTACTGTTACTCTGTAGTTACTGTTACTCTGTAGTTACTGTTACTCTGTAGTTACTGTTACTCTTGTAGTTATTGTTACTCTTGTAGTTACTGTTACTCTTGTAGTTACTGTTACTCTGTAGTTACTGTTACTCTTGTAGTTACTGTTGCTCTGTAGTTACTGTTACTCTGTAGTTACTGTTAATCTGTAGTTACTGTTACTCTGTAGTTACTGTTACTCTGTAGTTACTGTTACTCTTGTAGTTATTGTTACTCTTGTAGCTACTGTTATTCTTGTAGTTACTGTTACTCTTGTAGTTACTGTTACTCTGTGGTTACTGTTACTCTGTAGTTACTGTTACTCTGTAGTTACTGTTACTCTGTAGTTACTGTTACTCTTGTAGTTACTGTTACTCTTGTAGTTACTGTTACTCTTGTAGTTACTGTTACTCTGTAGTTACTGTTACTCTTGTACTTACTGTTATTCTTGTAGTTACTGTTACTCTGTAGTTACTGTTACTCTGTATTTACTGTTATTCTGTAGTTATTGTTACTCTTGTAGTTACTGTTACTCTTGTAGTTACTGTTACTCTTGTAGTTACTGTTACCCTTGTAGTTACTGTTACTCTTGTAGTTACTGTTACTCTGTAGTTACTGTTATTCTGTAGTTACTGTTACTCTGTAGTTACTGTTACTCTGTAGTTACTGTTACTATTGTAGTTACTGTTACTCTTGTAGTTACTGTTATTCTTGTAGTTACTGTTACTCTGTAGTTACTGTTACCCTTGTAGTTGCTGTTACTCTGTAGTTACTATTACTCTGTAGTTACTGTTACTCTGTAGTTACTGTTACTCTGTAGTTACTGTTGCTCTGTAGTTACTGTTACTCTGTAGTTACTGTTACTCTGTAGTTACTGTTACTCTGTAGTTACTGTTACTCTGTAGTTACTGTTACTCTGTAGTTACTTTTACTCTGTAGTTGCTGTTACTCTGTAGTTACTGTTACTCTGTAGTTACTGTTGCTCTGTAGTTACTGTTACTCTCTAGTTACTGTTACTCTGTAGTTACTGTTGCTCTGTAGTTACTATTACTCTGTAGTTACTGTTACTCTGTAGTTACTGTTGCTCTGTAGTTATTGTTACTCTTGTAGTTACTGTTACTCTTGTAGTTACTGTTACTCTTGTAGTTACTGTTACCCTCGTAGTTGCTGTTACTCTGTAGTTACTGTTACTCTTTAGTTACTGTTACTCTGTAGTTACTGTTACTCTGTAGTTACTGTTGCTCTGTAGTTACAGTTACTCTGTAGTTCCTGTTACTCTGTAGTTACTGTTGCTCTGTAGTTACTGTTACTCTGTAGTTAGTGTTACTCTGTAGTTACTGTTGCTCTGTAGTTACTGTTGCTCTGTAGTTACTGTTACTCTGTAGTTACTGTTGCTCTGTAGTTACTGTTACTCTGTAGTTACTGTTACTCTGTAGTTACTGTTGTTCTGTAGCTACTATTACTCTGTAGTTACTGTTACTCTGTAGTTACTGTTGCTCTGTAGTTACTGTTGCTCTGTAGTTACTGTTACTCTGCAGTTACTGTTGCTCTGTAGTTGCTGTTACTCTGTAGTTACTGTTACTCTGTAGTTACTGTTACTCTGTAGTTACTGTTACTCTTGTAGTTACTGTTACTCTTGTAGTTACTGTTACTCTGTAGTTACTGTTACTCTGTAGTTACTGTTACTCTTGTAGTTACTGTTATTCTTGTAGTTACTGTTACTCTTGTAGTTACTGTTACTCTGTAGTTACTGTTACTCTGTAGTGACTGTTACTCTGTACTTACTGTTACACTTGTAGTTACTGTTACTCTGCAGTTACTGTTACTCTGCAGTTACTGTTACTCTTGTAGTTACTGTTACTCTGTAGTTACTGTTACTCTGTAGTTACTGTTGCTCTGTAGTTACTGTTACTCTGTAGTTGCTGTTAATCTGTAGTTACTGTTGCTCTGTAGTTACTGTTGCTCTGTAGTTACTGTTACTCTGTAGTTACTGTTACTCTGTAGTTACTGTTGCTCTGTAGTTACTGTTACTCTGTAGTTACTGTTGCTCTGTAGTTACTGTTGCTCTGTCGTTTCTGCTACTCTGTAGTTACTGTTGCTCTGTAGTTACTGTTACTCTGTAGTTACTGTTACTCTTGTAGTTACTGTTACTCTGTAGTTACTGTTACTCTGTAGTTACTGTTACTCTGTAGTTACTGTTACTCTGTAGTTACTGTTACTCTGTAGTTACTGTTACTCTGTAGTTACTGTTGCTCTGTAGTTACTGTTACTCTTGTAGTTACTGTTACTCTTGTAGTTACTGTTACTCTGTAGTTAGTGTTACTCTGTAGTTACTGTTACTCTGTAGTTACTGTTAATCTGTAGTTACTGTTACTCTGTAGTTACTGTTGCTCTGTAGTTACTGTTACTCTGTAATTACTGTTGCTCTGTAGTTACTGTTGCTCTGTAGTTACTGTTTCTCTGTAGTTACTGTTACTCTGTAGTTACTGTTGCTCTGTAGTTACTGTTGCTCTGTAGTTACTGTTACTCTGTAGTTACTGTTACTCTGTAGTTACTGTTACTCTGTAGTTACTGTTGCTCTGTAGTTACTGTTGCTCTGTAGTTACTGTTACTCTGTAGTTACTGTTGCTCTGTAGTTACTGTTGCTCTGTAGTTACTGATACTCTGTAGTTACTGTTGCTCTGTAGTTACTGTTGCTGTAGTTACTGTTGCTCTGTAGTTACTGCTGCTCTGTAGTTACTTTTACTCTGTAGTTATTGCTACACTTGTAGTTACTGTTGCTCTGTAGTTACTGTTACTCTGTAGTTACTGTTACTCTGTAGTTACTGTTGCTCTGTAGTTACTGTTGCTCTGTAGTTACTGTTACTCTGTAGTTTTTGCTACACTTGTAGTTACTGTTATTCTTGTAGTTACTGTTACTCTGTAGTTACTGTTACTCTGTAGTTACTGTTACTCTGTAGTTTCTGTTGCTCTGTAGTTACTGTTGCTCTGTAGTTACTGTTACTCTGTAGTTTTTGCTACACTTGTAGTTACTGTTATTCTTGTAGTTACTGTTACTCTGTAGTTACTGTTACTCTGTAGTTACTGTTGCTCTGTAGTTACTGTTGCTCTGTATTTACTGTTACTCTGTAGTTATTGCTACACTTGTAGTTACTGTTACTCTTGCAGTTACTGTTGTAGTTACTGTTACTCTTGTAGTTACTGTTACTCTTGTAGTTACTGTTATTCTTGTAGTTACTGTTACTCTTGGAGTTAC
>NC_091344.1:12435855-12443355 GCF_038502225.1 Cherax quadricarinatus | reverse complement strand
CCAGGTCAGAGAGTAACAGTCATGCAGGCAGCCAGGTCATGTGAACCATGTCCCTCTCAAAGCGTCTGGCAGCCAGTTCAATTATTCAGGCCGGCAGCCTGACTCTGTATTCAGTGAGGCTGGTCCAGCACCTTCCCTATGCAGCACCCTGGTCTGCTGCTAGCCCGCTCTGGCCCAGGGGGGCCACGGGGTGGCCCAGGGGGTTGGCCAAAAGGTGGCCCACGGTAAGTATCATACTCACAGTATCACGGCTGCAGGATGATGCGGAGGCGGATGTGTCCACACAGCACCTGCGGTGTGTGTACACTGCCAGGCAGTGTTGCTGTTCCTGTAGTGCCACGCAGTGTGTGAGATTCTTGGTATCACACACTGTACGCCAGACAGTGCCCCGTCCATACACTGTACGACAGACAGTGCCCCGTCCATACACTGTACGACAGACAGTGCCCCGTCCATACACTGTACGACAGACAGTGCCCCGTCCATACACTGTACGACAGACAGTGCCCCGTCCATACACTGTATGACAGACAGTGCCCCGTCCATACACTGTACGACAGACAGTGCCCCGTCCACACACTGTACGTCAGACAGTGCCCCGTCCATGCACTGTGTGCCAGACAGTACCCCGTCCACACAGTGTATGTCAGACAGTGTCCCTCCACACACTATACCTAACAGTGTATCTCTCCACACGCTATACCAGACAGTGCCTCATCCGTACACTATGCCTGACAGTGTCCTGTCCACATCTCAAAACAGTTCAAGAAATAATTGCAATATTTCCGTCACAGCTTCAGCAGTGATCAGTCATGACCAGCCATCCACTGACAGTGCTTCAAATGGCTGGAAAACAATTCCACAGGTCTAAGAACGTACCATTTTCAGTGCCACTACTCTCCCAGGATACAAATGAAGAACCGTTTTCAGGAATGAACCCTAAAGGACGCTCTAATTCTACAACCTGGCCGCCGGAAACTGTTATCAGATCACATTAATCATAACCATAATTTTTTAAAGGGTGGAGGGGAAAGCCAGCGGAAGGCCTCGGTCATATGACCATAAGCTCCAGCTACGGGTCATCATAGGCCTAAGACCCGCATCAGGAAACACTTGTCCTGTTTCCTGACAATCCTGACCTAACCTAAGATCATACTGAAAGACGATCAGGCATTAAACAATAAGGGGAATTTAGATTTTTTTATCCATTATTCAGCGTTATTCGAAATAATTAAAAAAAATAATGCCGTGCATGGAACAATTTACAATCTACACATGGATAAGGAAACACATGATAATGTTTCGAGGAATTAACTAGTCACACCAATGTGGGGAGGTGGGGGAGGGAGTAGTAGAACGAGAGGAGGGAGTAGTAGAACGAGAGGAGGGAGTTGTATAATTGAAGAACTAAGTCGGACCTAAACATCGTCATACGTTACATTCTCTTATGTGCGGGTTGTTCCTGTGTTGTTCCTGTGTTGTTCCTGTGTTGTTCCTGTGTTGTTCCTGTGTTGTTCCTGTGTTGTTCCTAGAAATTCTTCTGCAGTGTGCCATTGAATCAACATTATATGAATTGTTGCTGTCAGTGTACCGTGTGTTGCTGTCAGTGTACCGTGTGTTGCTGTCAGTGTACCGTGTGTTGCTGTCAGTGTACCATGTGTTGCTGTCAGTGTACCGTGTGTTGCTGTCAGTGTACCGTGTGTTGCTGTCAGTGTACCGTGTGTTGCTGTCAGTGTACCATGTGTTGCTGTCAGTGTACCGTGTGTTGCTGTCAGTGTACCGTGTGTTGCTGTCAGTGTACTGTGTGTTGCTGTCAGTGTACCATGTGTTGCTGTCAGTGTACCGTGTGTTGCTGTCAGTGTACCGTGTGTTGCTGTCAGTGTACCATGAGTTGCTGTCAGTGGACCGTGTGTTGCTGTCAGTGTACCGTGTGTTGCTGTCAGTGTACCGTGTGTTGCTGTCAGTGTACCATGTGTTGCTGTCAGTGTACCGTGTGTTGCTGTCAGTGTACCGTGTGTTGCTGTCAGTGTACCATGTGTTGCTGTCAGTGTACCGTGTGTTGCTGTCAGTGTACCGTGTGTTGCTGTCAGTGTACCGTGTGTTGCTGTCAGTGTACCGTGTGTTGCTGTCAGTGTACCGTGTGTTGCTGTCAGTGTACCGTATGTTGTTGTCAGTGTACCATGTGTTGCTGTCAGTGTACCGTGTGTTGCTGTCAGTTTACCGTGTGTTCCTGTCAGTGTCCCGTCTCCTGCTGTCAGTGCACCGACTGTTGCTGTCAGTGCACCGTCTGTTGCTGTCAGTGCACCGCCTGTTGCTGTCAGTGCACCGCCTGTTGCTGTCAGTGCACCGCTTGTTGCTGTCAGTGCACCGTCTGTTGCTGTCAGTGCACCGCCTGTTGCTGTCAGTGCACCGCCTGTTGCTGTCAGTGCACCGTCTGTTGCTGTCAGTGCACCGCCTGTTGCTGTCAGTGCACCGTCTTTTGCTGTCAGTGCACCGCCTGTTGCTGTCAGTGCACCGCCTGTTGCTGTCAGTGCACCGCCTGTTGCTGTCAGTGCACCGCCTGTTGCTGTCAGTGCACCGTCTGTTGCTGTCAGTGCACCGCCTGTTGCTGTCAGTGCACCGCCTGTTGCTGTCAGTGTACCGCCTGTTGCTGTCAGTGCACCGTCTGTTGCTGTCAGTGCACCGTCTGTTGCTGTCAGTGCACCGCCTGTTGCTGTCAGTGTACCGCCTGTTGCTGTCAGTGCACCGCCTGTTGCTGTCAGTGCACCGTCTGTTGCTGTCAGTGCACCGCCTGTTGCTGTCAGTGCACCGCCTGTTGCTGTCAGTGCACCGCCTGTTGCTGTCAGTGTACCGCCTGTTGCTGTCAGTGCACCGCCTGTTGCTGTCAGTGTACCGTCTGTTGCTGTCAGTGTACCGTCTGTTGCTGTCAGTGCACCGCCTGTTGCTGTCAGTGTACCGCCTGTTGCTGTCAGTGCACCGCCTGTTGCTGTCAGTGTACCGTCTGTTGCTGTCAGTGCACCGCCTGTTGCTGTCAGTGCTCTGCCTGTTGCTGTCAGTGCACCGCCTGTTGCTGTCAGTGCACCGTCTGTTGCTGTCAGTGTACCGCCTGTTGCTGTCAGTGCACCGTCTGTTGCTGTCAGTGTACCGTCTGTTGCTGTCAGTGTACCGTCTGTTGCTGTCAGTGTACCGTATCATAACTGAATGTTGATGGTAACTCTTGTCTTCTCTCTTTCCAGCTGTATTCCAGGTAGACTCCAGCTGTATTCCAGGTATACTCCAGCTGTATTCCAGGTATACTCCAGCTGTATTCCAGGTATACTCCAGCTGTATTCCAGGTAGACTCCAGCTGTATTCCAGGTATACTCCAGCTGTATTCCAGGTATACTCCAGCTGTATTCCAGGTATACTCCAGCTGTATTCCAGGTATACTCCAGCTGTATTCCAGGTATACTCCAGCTGTATTCCAGGTATACTCCAGCTGTATTCCAGGTATACTCCAGCTGTATTCCAGGTATACTCCAGCTGTATTCTAGCTGTACTCAGTATTGCAGCACAATTAGTGTTGCAACCCCACCAGTGTTGGAGCACCACAAGTGTTGCAGCACCACCAGTGTTGCAACACCACCAATGTTACAGCAACACCATTGCTGCAGCACCACCAGTGTTGCAGCACCACCAGTGTTGCAGCACCACCAGTGTTGTAACACCACAAGTGTTGCAGCACCACCAGTGTTGCAGCATCACCAGTGTTGCCGCATCACCCGTGTTGTAGCACCGCCAGTGTTGCAGCATCGCCAGTGTTGCAACATAACCTGTATTGCAGCACTACCAGTGTTGTAGCACCACCAGTGTTATAGCACCACCAGTGTTGTAGCATCACCAGTGCTGCAGCACCACAGTGTTGCACAACTACAAGTGTTGTAGCACAACCAGTATTGCAGCACCACCAGTGTTGCAGCACCATCAGTGTTGCACCACCGCCAGTGTTGCAGCACTGCCAGTGTTGTAGCATCGCCAGTGCTGCAGCAACACAGTGTTGAACTACTGTCAGAGTCGTAGCACCACCAGTGTTGCAGCACGGTCAATGTTGCAGCACCAATGCTTCCAGCACCATTAGTGTTGCAGCACCACCAGTGTTGCAGCACCACCAGTGTTGCAGCACCACTAGCGTTGCAGTACCACCAGTGTTGCAGCACCACCAGTATTCCAGCACCGTTAGTGTTGCAGCACTGCCAGAGTTGCAGCACCGGCAGTGTTGCAGCACCGGCAGTGTTGCAGCACCGGCAGTGTTGCAGCACTGGCAGTGTTGCAGCACCGGCAGTGTTGCAGCACCACCAGTGTTTCAGCACCACCAGTGTTGCAGCACCACCAGTGTTGCAGCACCACCAATGTTGCAGCACAACCAGTATTCTAGCACCGCCAGTGTTGCAGCACCACGAATGTTGCAGCACCGCCAGTGTTGCAGCACCGCTAGTGTTGCAGCAGCACCACCAGCATTCCAGCACCGTCAGTGCTGCAGCACCACCAGTGTTGCAGCACCGCCAGTGTTGCAGCACTGCCAGTGTTGCAGCACCGCCAGTGTTGCAGCACTACCAGTGCCGCAGCACCACCAGTGTTGCAGCACCACCAGTGTTGCAGCACCACCAGTGTTGCAGCACCACCAGTGTTGCAGCACCACCAGTGTTGCAGCACCACCAGTGTTGCAGAACAGCCAGTGTTGCAGCACCATCAGTGTTGCAGCGCCCCAAGTGTTCCAGCACTACCAGTGTTGCAGCACCGCCACTGTTGCAGCATCACCAGTGCTGCAGCACCGCCAGTGTTGCAGCACTACCAGTGTTGCAGTAGCACCAGTGTTGCAGCACCACCAGTGTTGCAGCACAGCCAGTGTTTCAGCACCACCAGTGTAGCAGCACCCCAGTGTTGCAGCACTAACAGTGTTGCAGCACCGCCAGTGTTGCAGCACCAAAAGTGTTGTAGCACCGCCAGTGTTGCAGCAGCACCAGTGCCGCAGCACCACCAGTGTTGCACTACCACCAGTGTTGCAGCACCACCAGTTTTGCAGCACAGCCAGTGTTGCAGCACCACCAGTGTTGCAGCACCGCCAGTGTTGCAGCACCTCCAGTGTTGCAGCACCGCCAGTGTTGCAGCATCACCAGTGCTGCAGCACCACCAGTGTTGCAGCACCGCCAGTGTTGCAGCACTACCAGTGTTGCAGCACCACCAGTGTTGCAGCACAGCCAGTGTTGCAGCACCATCAGTGTTGCAGCGCCCCCAGTGTTGCAGCACTACCAGTGTTGCAGCACCGCCACTGTTGCAGCATCACCAGTGCTGCAGCACCGCCAGTGTTGCAGCACTACCAGTGTTGCAGTAGCACCAGTGTTGCAGCACCACCAGTGTTGCAGCACAGTCAGTGTTTCAGCACCACCAGTGTTGCAGCACCCCAGTGTTGCAGCACTAGAAGTGTTGCAGCACCGCCAGTGTTGCAGCACTAAAAGTGTTGTAGCACCACCAGTGTTGCAACAGCACCAGTGCCGCAGCACCACCAGTGTTGCACTACCACCAGTGTTGCAGCACCACCAGTGTTGCAGCACAGCCAGTGTTGCAGCACCACCAGTGTTGCAGCACCGCCAGTGTTGCAGCACCTCCAGTGTTGCAGCAGCGCCAGTGTTGCAGCATCACCAATGCTGCAGCACCACCAGTGTTGCAGCACCGCCAGTGTTGCAGCACCTCCAGTGTTGCAGTACCACCAGTGTTGCAGCACCACCAGTGTTGCAGCACCACCAGTGTTTCAACACCATCAGTGTTGCAGCACCGCCAGTGTTGCAGCACCACTAGTGTTGCAGCACCACCAGTGTTGCAGCACCACCAGTGTTGCAGCACCACCAGTGTTGCAGCACCACCAGTGTTGCAGCACAGCCAGTGTTGCAGCACCACCAGTGTTGCAGCACCCCCAGTGTTGCAGCACCGCCATTGTTGCAGCACCGCCAGTGTTGCAGCATCACCAGTGGTGCAGCACAGCCAGTGTTGCAGCACCACCAGTGTTACAGCACCCCCAGTGTTGCAGCACCGCCAGTGTTGCAGCACCGCCAGTGTTGCAGCATCACCAGTGCTGCAGCACCACCAGTGTTGCAGCACCGCCAGTGTTGCAGCACCGCCAGTGTTGCAGCATCACCAGTGTTGCAGCACCACCAGTGATGCAGCACCACCAGTGTTGCAGCACCACCAGTGTTGCAGCACCACCAGTGTTGCAGCACCGCCAGTGTTGCAGCACCGCCAGTGTTGCACCGCCGCCAGTGTTGCAGCACCGCCAGTGTTGCAGCACCGCCAGTGTTGCAGCACCACCAGTGTTGCAGCACCGCCAGTGTTGCAGCACCACCAGTGTTGCAGCGCCGCCAGTGTTGCAGCACCACCAGTGTTGCAGCACCACCAGTGTTGCAGCACCACCAGTGTTGCAGCACCACCAGTGTTGCAGCACCGCCAGTGTTGCAGCACCACCAGTGTTGCAGCGCCGCCAGTGTTGCAGCACCACCAGTGTTGCAGCACCACCAGTGTTGCAGCACCACCAGTGTTGCAGCACCGCCAGTGTTGCAGCACCGCCAGTGTTGCAGCACCACCAGTGTTGCAGCGTCGCCAGTGTTGCAGCACCACCAGTGTTGCAGCACCACCAGTGTTGCAGCACCACCAGTGTTGCAGCACCACCAGTGTTGCAGCACCACCAGTGTTGCAGCACCACCAGTGTTGCAGCACCACCAGTGTTGCAGCAGTACCAGTGTTGCAGCACCACCAGTGTTGCAGCAGTACCAGTGTTGCAGCACCACCAGTGCTGCAGCACCACCAGTGTTGCAGCACCACCAGTGTTGCAGCACCACCAGTGTTGCAGCACCACCAGTGTTGCAGCAGTACCAGTGTTGCAGCACCACCAGTGTTGCAGCACCACCAGTGTTGCAGCACCACAGGTGTTGTAGCACCACAGGTGTTGTAGCACCACAGGTGTTGTAGCACCACAGGTGTTGTAGCACCACAAGTGTTGTAGCACCACAAGTGTTGTAGCACCACAAGTGTTGTAGCACCACAAGTGTTGTAGCACCACAGGTGTTGTAGCACCACAAGTGTTGTAGCACCACAAGTGTTGTAGCACCACAGGTGTTGTAGCACCACAAGTGTTGTAGCACCACAGGTGTTGTAGCACCACAGGTGTTGCAGCACCACCAGTGTTGCAGCACCACCAGTGTTGCAGCACCACCAGTGTTGCAGCACGACCAGTGTTGCAGCACCACCAGTGTTGCAGCAGTACCAGTGTTGCAGCACGACCAGTGTTGCAGCACCACCAGTGTTGCAGCACCACCAGTGTTGCAGCACCACCAGTGTTGCAGCAGTACTAGTGTTGCAGCACCACCAGTGTTGCAGCACCACCAGTGTTGCAGCACCACCAGTGTTGCAGCACATGGGTGTTGCAGCACCACCAGTGTTGCAGCACCACCAGTGTTGCAGCACCACCAG
>NC_091344.1:12395855-12428355 GCF_038502225.1 Cherax quadricarinatus | reverse complement strand
ATGTGTGGTGACTGCCAGCTGGTGTTGCTGGTCTGATATTCGTGATGTGTGGTGACTGCCAGCTGGTGTTGCTGGTCTGATATTCGTGATGTGTGGTGACTGCCAGCTGGTGTTGCTGGTCTGATATTCGTGATGTGTGGTGACTGCCAGCTGGTGCTGCTGGTCTGATATTCGTGATGTGTGGTGACTGCCAGCTGGTGTTGCTGGTCTGATATTCGTGATGTGTGGTGACTGCCAGCTGGTGTTGCTGGTCTGATATTCGTGATGTGTGGTGAATGCCAGCTGGTGCTGCTGGTCTGATATTCGTGATGTGTGGTGACTGCCAGCTGGTGTTGCTGGTCTGATATTCGTGATGTGTGGTGACTGCCAGCTGGTGCTGCTGGTCTGATATTCGTGATGTGTGGTGACTGCCAGCTGGTGCTGCTGGTCTGATATTCGTGATGTGTGGTGACTGCCAGCTGGTGTTGCTGGTCTGATATTCGTGATGTGTGGTGACTGCCAGCTGGTGCTGCTGGTCTGATATTCGTGATGTGTGGTGACTGCCAGCTGGTGCTGCTGGTCTGATATTCGTGATGTGTGGTGACTGCCAGCTGGTGTTGCTTGTCTGATATTCGTGATGTGTGGTGACTGCCAGCTGGTGTTGCTGGTCTGATATTCGTGATGTGTGGTGAATGCCAGCTGGTGCTGCTGGTCTGATATTCGTGATGTGTGGTGACTGCCAGCTGGTGTTGCTGGTCTGATATTCGTGATGTGTGGTGACTGCCAGCTGGTGCTGCTGGTCTGATATTCGTGATGTGTGGTGACTGCCAGCTGGTGCTGCTGGTCTGATATTCGTGATGTGTGGTGACTGCCAGCTGGTGTTGCTGGTCTGATATTCGTGATGTGTGGTGACTGCCAGCTGGTGCTGCTGGTCTGATATTCGTGATGTGTGGTGACTGCCAGCTGGTGCTGCTGGTCTGATATTCGTGATGTGTGGTGACTGCCAGCTGGTGTTGCTGGTCTGATATTCGTGATGTGTGGTGACTGCCAGCTGGTGTTGCTGGTTTGATATTCGTGATGTGTGGTGACTGCCAGCTGGTGTTGCTGGTTTGATATTCGTGATGTGTGGTGACTGCCAGCTGGTGTTGCTGGTCTGATATTCGTGATGTGTGGTGACTGCCAGCTGGTGTTGCTGGTCTGATATTCGTGATGTGTGGCGACTGCCAGCTGGTGCTGATGATCTGATATTCGTGATGTGTGGCGACTGCCAGCTGGTACTGCCAGCTGGTGCTGCTGGTCTGATATTCGTGATGTGTGGCGACTGCCAGCTGGTACTGCCAGCTGGTGCTGCTGGTCTGATATTCGTGATGTGTGGCGACTGCCAGCTGGTACTGTCAGCTGGTACTGCCAGCTGGTGCTGCTGGTCCGACAATTTCTTCTGACAAATTTACACATTGGTTTCTCTATAAGAACTTGCGAACGGCTCTTCAGATAGGCTTCAAACTCGAGAAACAGCCAACTTCCGTGTCAGATTATGTCACTTGTGTAACCGTCTTCGCGCATGTCCTCGATACGTCATTTCACGGGTTTAGCGCTTCACATCAAGCCAAGGCAGCAGTTACATCCAGTCGAGGCTAATACGGTTCACCACTCTTGATTTTTTTAGTTAAAAAGATACCGTATAAAATGAAGGTATTAAGGTACGATATTTTCCATGAGGTTGGGTACGATATTTTCCATGAGGTTGGGTACGATATTTTCCATGAGGTTGGGTACGATATTTTCCATGAGGTTGGGTACGATATTTTCCATGAGGTTGGGTACGATATTTTCCATGAGGTTGGGTACGATATGATCCATTGCAGTGCCTTTCCTGTTATGTGTGCCTGGTCCTCTAGCTTTTGCAGTAACCTCTTGTGAGGAACTGTGTCGAAAGCCTTCTTGCAGTCCAAAAATACGCAGCCGATCCACCCCCCTCTCTCTTGTCTTACTTCTGTCACCTTGTCATAAAACTCTAGTAGGTTTGTGACACAGGATTTTCCTTCCCTGAAACCGTGCTGGTTGTCAATTATACACTTGTTTCTTTCCAGGTGCCCCACCACTCTCCTCCTGATGATCTTCTCCATGACCTTGCATACTATACACGTTAGTGATACAGGTCTGTAGTTTAGTGCCTCATGTCTGTCTCCCTTTTTAAAAATTGGGACTACATTTGCCATTTTCCATACCTCAGGGAGTTGCCCAGTTTCAAATGATGTGTTGAAGATCTTTGTTAATGGCTCACACAATATCTCTACTCCCTCTTTAAGGACCCATGGAGAGATGTTGTCTGGTCCCACCGCCTTTGAGGTGTCAAGTTCGCATAGCAGCTTCTTCACCTCCTCCTTGGTTATATGTACCTCATCCAGCACTTGCTGGTGTGCCCCCCTGTTCTGATTTCTTGGAGTCCTACTGGTTTCCACTGTAAATACCTCTTTAAATCTTGTGTTGAGCTCCTGACATACCTCTCGGTCGTTTCTTGTGAATTCCCCATCACCCTTCCTCAGTCTGATTACCTGGTCCTTGACTGTTGTTTTCCTCCTGATGTGGCTGTACAACAGCTTCGGGTCAGTCTATACTTTTGATGCTATGTCATTTTCATATTGTCTCTGAGCCTCCCTTCTTATCTGTGCATATTCGTTTCTGGCTCTTCGGCTGATTTCTTTATTTTCCTGAGTTCTCTGTCTTCTGTACCTTTTCCATTCTCTAGTACACCTAGTTTTTGCCTCCCTACACCTTTGGGTGAACCAAGGACTCGTTCTGTTCTTCCCATTATTTCTGTTTCCCTTGGGAACAAACCTCTCCTCTGCCTCCTTGCATTTTGTTGCTACATAGTCCATCATTTCTTGTATTGGTTTTCCTGTCAGTTCCCTCTCCCACTGAATGTCTTGAAGGAAGTTCCTCATGCCTGAGTAGTTCCCCCTTTTGTAGTTTGGTTTTTCCCAGCCTATTCCTGCTACTCTCTCCACTTGGAGCTCAACTATGTAGTCGAAGCACAGAACCACATGATCACTAGCTCCCAGGGGCTTTTCATACATGATACCCTCGATGTCCGAACTACTCATGGTGAATACAAGGTCCAACCTTGCTGGTTCATCCTCTCCTCTCTCTCTGGTAGTGTCTCTAACATGTTGATGCATGAGGTTCTCCAGTACCACATCCATCATCTTGGCTCTCCATGTTTCGGGACCCCCATGGGGCTCCAGGTTTTCCCAGTCAATCTCCTTGTGATTGAAATCACCCATAACTAGTAACTTTGCTCCCCCCATGTGTGCTCTCCTGGCCACCTCGGCTAGTGTGTCGATCATTGCTCTGTTGCTCTCATCGTATTCTTCTCTTGGCCTCCTGCAGTTCTGTGGTGGGTTGTACATTACTGCAATTATCACCTTATGTCCCTCAGACTGGATTGTTCCTACTAAGTAGTCCCTTTCGCCCATGCCATCCATTCCTTCCATTTTCTCAAAACCCCACTGGTTTTTAATGAGCAGTGCAACTCCTCCTCCCCCTCTCCTCCCTCTGTCTTTCCTGAGGATTTGATATCCGGATGGAAAGATTGAATCTGTTATTATTCTGGTGTGTTTTGTCTCTGTGAGTGCTATTATGTCTGGGGATGTCTCTTTGATTCTTTCGTGCCACTCCTCATACTTGTTTGTTATTCCATCTGCATTTGTATACCACACCTTCAACTTCTTTTCTAAGACTGTGGTCTGGGAAGTATATTGGGGTTGGGGAAGTGGGAGACCTGGTAAGGAACTATGGGTTGTTGCTGTGGGGGTGAAGTTTGTAATGTAGTGGGTGGGGGCATTGGATGTGGCATGGGTGTTTTGATTTAGAGGGTTTGGTTGCACTGGGGTTGACCTGGTTGGGAGGCTTCTATAGGAAGTTGTGAGGGAGGCTGTATTTGATCTTCTTCCTGGGTCTGGGATCTCCTGTCTATCTTCTCCATCCCCTCTCTTTCCTCCTTTCGCCTTTGTACCATCTCTCTCAGTTTCTTCCTTTCTTCTTGTGTTCTGTCGCGGTCGAGATACACCTTCCTGTATGCCGTCATGTCCCTTAATCGTGCTTTCTCCTGCAGGATCCTGGTCCGAGTCGCTTCTGCCTTGAAGGTCACTCTCACTGGCCGGGTTCTTTTTTTTTACAAACCCCCCTATTCTCCGAAAATTTTCCAGCTGGGTCATATCGTCTTCTCCTATTGCTTTCATGATGCTTTCAATTGCTTTTTTTCCCCTTGTTTTCTTGCTTCATATGTTTTCCCTTCGACTTCCTGGAGCCCATACACAAAGACTGACCTCACCCTTTCATTCTCCCACTGCATATCCCTGTGTATCCCCTCATTTAATTTGGTTTCCTCCACTGCAGCTTTCCTTTCATCAGTTTCACTGGCTAATGTACTTGGGCTCAGTGGCCTGTCATTTGCCCTTCTCGGCTTTCCTTGGGCTCTGTTGTTGTCTGTTAGGGCCTCCACATAAAGCTTAGCTCTTTCAGTTGCTACAGTCTCCTCTGATAGAGCATCTCCATGCAGTTGTGCCCCTTCTTTCCCTACAGTCCCCTTATTTGTGGCTGAGGTAGCAGTCTCTGTTGTCAATCCCAAAATGTTCTTTAGTTCTTTAGGCTGTTTCAGATTTTTCAATTCCTCTTCTAAACTCTGTATCCTAGCTTCTGCTGCTTTGACATGCACCTCCCACTTCCTGCTTTCCATATCTATCCTCTCTTCCATTCTCATGCTAAGTTCTTCTAGTTTCTTTTCCCATTCATGATCTCTTTTTATGAGCTCTGCTGTCCAATCTTCCTTTGCATTTTCCTCCTCCTGTCCCTTGGTTTTTCTTGTTGCTCTCTGGCAACCCATTTTTGTTTTATCCTGATTGCCTCAGAGTGGGAAACCTATGTAGTTCTGTATGTTAGGTTAATAGTGTGTATGTCAGAGTGTGGGGGGGGGGGAAGTAGTGGAGGAACTGTGGCTATGTTGGAGCTGAGTGGGGAGGGGTGGGGAGGGTGATCGAGGGAGGGGAGGGATCAGGGGAAGTAGTGAGATGTCGGTGGTGAGGGGGGAGTGCATGTGTGTGTGTGTGTGTGTGTGTGTGTGTGTGTGTGTGTGTGTGTGTGTGTGTGTGTGTGTGTGTGTGTGTGTGTGTGTGTTGTGTGTGTGTGTGTGTGTGTGTGTGTGTGTGTGTGTGTGTGTATACTCACCTAATTGTCGTTGCAGGGGTCGATTGACAGCTCCTGGCCCCGCCTCTTCGCTACTCACTACTAGGTCACTCTCTCACTGCTCCATGAGCTTTATCGTACTTCTTCTTAAAGCTACGTATGGATCCTGCCTCCACTACATCACTTTCAAGATTATTGCAATTCCTGACAGTTCTAAGGCTAAAGAAATACTTCTTAGCATCCCTATGGCTCACCTAAGTTTTCAACTTCCAATTGTGGCCCTTGTTGTTGTGTCTCGTCTCTGAAATATTCTAACCCTGTCCACCTTATCACTTCCTCTCGGTATGTTATACGTCGTTATCATGTTCCCTCTAACCCTCCCGTCCTCCAGTGTCATCAGGTTGATTTCCCTTAACCTCTTCTCGTAGGACATTCCCCGTAGCTCCGGGAATAGACCATACCCCGGCCGGGATTGAACCCGCGGACAGAGAGTCTCAAAACTTGGTTTGTTTGCAATCGTGTCATTACGATTTCGTGAGTCCGGGAATAGTCTTGTTGCAAACCTTTGCACTTTCTCTAATTTCTTGACGTGCTTGACCAGGTGTGTGTTCCAAACTGGTGCTGCATACTCCAGTATGGGCCTGACGTATATGGTGTACAGTGTCTTGAACGATTCCTTACTTAGGTATCGGAACGCTGTTCATAGGTTTGCCAGGCGTCCATATGCTGCAGTAATTGTCTCGGTGATGTGCGCCTCAGGAGATGTGCTCGGTATTATACTCACCCTAAGATCCTTTTCCTCCAATGAGGGTTGCAGCCATTGGCCCCTGAGTATGTACTCCGTCTAAGGTCTTCTTTATCTTTCCCCAAGGTTCGTGACTTTGCACTTAGTGGGGTTCCTTTAAGACAGGTATTACTGTAACAGACCCACGTAAACAACACATGGATATCTTTCTTTGAGATACGTTTCCCTCACACAACAAGCTTTATCAATAGATATGATCAGCTCTTCGGATGCTTTATCCCTCAACACCCCCCACCCTCCCAGTAACGTTTCGCCCATGTTAACAGTGAAACGCACGTATTGTCAACATTTAAGAGTTGATCTCGTGAAGCTGCCTTGATTGATCTTCCTTCCCTCAGCAATGATACACACGTCTCAGCATCACCTACCTTCACACATATCAACATTTAAGTCACTGAATATATATATATATATATATATTATATATATATATATATATATATATATATATATATATATATATATATATATATATATATATATATATATATATATATATATATATATGCAAAACAACCACTCTGAAAGAATAAGAAATTCCAAGCGCTGTCGTGACTACTCACATTATCAAGGAACTATATATATATATATATATATATATATATATATATATATATATATATATATATATATATATATATATATATATATATATATATATATATATATATATATATTCTCGTGCAAAAATACAATCAACTTGGCGATTTATCCAGAATTTATTATCCAGGCGAGCCACGTAATAGATCCATTAAATCTCTTCAAAAATAATGGGAAGTATGCCTGTGGCTTTGTACTCTCCATTTTGTGTAGGAGGGGGTTCGAACTCTGGGCTCCACCTCGTCCTCTACTTCTACTGTCAGCATTTGTAAAAACAATTTTATTTTACTTCTTGCGTTTCAGTCTGTTTCTTTAGGCCATTGTGTTAAATCAGGTATTTTCTACGTCGTGGCTATATCTCATCCAGTTCAAGAGATTTCTGCTTGAGTATCCTGGCGTCACTTAACTGGACAATGTGGTTGTTAACCCAGGATAACCTCGTAGGGTAATTAACCCAGGATTAATTTGAAAGGTTATTAACCCAGGATAACCTTGTAGGGTTATTAACCCAGGATAATATTGTAGGATTATTAACCCAGGATAACCTTGTTGGATTATCAACTCAGGATAATCTAGTAGGATTATTAACCCATGATAACCTTGTAAGGTTATTAACCCATGATAATCTTGTAGGATTATTAACCCAGGATAACCTTGTTGGATTATCAACTCAGGATAATCTTGTTGGATTATTAACCCATGATAACCTTGTTGGATAATTAACCCAGGATAACCTTGTTGGATTATCAACTCAGGATAATCCAGTAGGATTATTAACCCATGATAACCTTGTTGGATTATTAACCCAGGATAATCTTGTTGGATTATTAACGGATGATAACCTTGTTGGATTATTAACCCAGGATATATTTGTTAGATTATTAACCTAGGATAACCCAGTAGTGCTATTAACACTAGGTACCTAGTACTAGGTGCTAGGTACCTAATGCTAAGTGCTGCTAGGTACCTAGTAGGGTTATTACCCCAGGATAACCTTGTAGGATTATTAACCCAGGATATCTTTGTTAGATTATTAACCTAGGATAACCTAGTAGTGTTATTAACACTAGGTACCTAGTACTACGTGCTAGGTACCTAGTACTAGGTGTTGCTAGGTACCTGGTACTGGGAGCCGCTAAGTACGTAGTACTAGGTGCTGCTACGTACCTAGTACTAGGATCTACTAGGTACCTAGTATTAGGTGCTACTAGGTACCTAGTACTAGGTACTGCTAGGTACCTGGTACTAGGTGCTGCTACGTACCTAGTACTAGGCGATGCTACGTACCTAGCACTAGTACTAGGTGCTGCTGCGTACATAATATTAGGTGCTGCTGGGTACGTAGAACTAAGTGCTACTAGGTAAGTAGTACTAGGTACTGCTTGGTCCGTAGTACTAGGTGCTGCTAGGTACTTATTACTAGGTGCTGCTAGGTACCTAGTACTAGGCAACTAAAGGACAGCAGGTGTCAGGAGACCAGTACCACGCGCCTCACCCCCGGGTATCGAACCCGGGTCCTCCCCGTTGTAACCCCCGCCTCCAGGCGCTTCTTCCGCCTCCAGTGCTCCTGATCCTAAGCTGAACTTAAGCTGATCAAGCTGACGTATGGACACCCAGACCAGCTTTAAAGCTGACTCACTCAGCTTATTGAAATCCTGTCGTATATTTTTTCCATTTAAGAGTCCAAATGCATTTAACAGTCCAAATGCATTTAACAGTCCAAATGCATTTAACAGTCCAAATGTATTTAACAGTCCAAATGTATTTAACAGTCCAAATGTATTTAACAGTCCAAATGTATTTAACAGTCCAAATGTATTTAACAGTCCAAATGTATTTAACAGTCCAAATGTATTTAACAGTCCAAATGTATTTAACAGTCCAAATGTATTTAACAGTCCAAATGTATTTAACAGTCCAAATGCATTTAACAGTCCAAATGCATTTAACAGTCCAAATGCATTTAACAGTCCAAAGGCATTTAACAGTCCAAATGCATTTAACAGTCCAAATGCATTTAACAGTCCAAATGCATTTAACAGTCCAAATGCATTTAACAGTCCAAATGCATTTAACAGTCCAAATGTATTTAACAGTCCAAATGCATTTAACAGTCCAAATGTATTTAACAGTCCAAATGCATTTAACAGTCCAAATGCATTTAACAGTCCAAATGCATTTAACAGTCCAAATGCATTTAACAGTCCAAATGTATTTAACAGTCCAAATGTATTTAACAGTCCAAATGCATTTAACAGTCCAAATGCATTTAACAGTCCAAATGCATTTAACAGTCCAAATGTATTTAACAGTCCAAATGTATTTAACAGTCCAAATGCATTTAACAGTCCAAATGTATTTAACAGTCCAAATGCATTTAACAGTCCAAATGCATTTAACAGTCCAAATGCATTTAACAGTCCAAATGCATTTAACAGTCCAAATGTATTTAACAGTCCAAATGCATTTAACAGTCCAAATGCATTTAACAGTCCAAATGCATTTAACAGTCCAAATGCATTTAACAGTCCAAATGTATTTAACAGTCCAAATGCATTTAACAGTCCAAATGCATTTAACAGTCCAAATGCATTTAACAGTCCAAATGCATTTAACAGTCCAAATGCATTTAACAGTCCAAATGCATTTAACAGTCCAAATGCATTTAACAGTCCAAATGCATTTAACAGTCCAAATGCATTTAACAGTCCAAATGCATTTAACAGTCCAAATGCATTTAACAGTCCAAATGCAGTCCAAATGCATTTAACAGTCCAAATGCATTTAACAGTCCAAATGCATTTAACAGTCCAAATGCATTTAACAGTCCAAATGCATTTAACAGTCCAAATGTATTTAACAGTCCAAATGCATTTAACAGTCCAAATGCATTTAACAGTCCAAATGTATTTAACAGTCCAAATGCATTTAACAGTCCAAATGCATTTAACAGTCCAAATGCATTTAACAGTCCAAATGTATTTAACAGTCCAAATGCATTTAACAGTCCAAATGTATTTAACAGTCCAAATGCATTTAACAGTCCAAATGCATTTAACAGTCCAAATGTATTTAACAGTCCAAATGCATTTAACAGTCCAAATGCATTTAACAGTCCAAATGCATTTAACAGTCCAAATGTATTTAACAGTCCAAATGCATTTAACAGTCCAAATGCATTTAACAGTCCAAATGCATTTAACAGTCCAAATGCATTTAACAGTCCAAATGTATTTAACAGTCCAAATGCATTTAACAGTCCAAATGCATTTAACAGTCCAAATGCATTTAACAGTCCAAATGCATTTAACAGTCCAAATGCATTTAACAGTCCAAATGCATTTAACAGTCCAAATGCATTTAACAGTCCAAATGCATTTAACAGTCCAAATGCATTTAACAGTCCAAATGCATTTAACAGTCCAAATGCATTTAACAGTCCAAATGCATTTAACAGTCCAAATGCATTTAACAGTCCAAATGCATTTAACAGTCCAAATGCATTTAACAGTCCAAATGCATTTAACAGTCCAAAGGCATTTAACAGTCCAAATTTAACAGTCCAAATGCATTTAACAGTCCAAAGGCATTTAACAGTCCAAATGCATTTAACAGTCCAAATGCATTTAACAGTCCAAAGGCATTTAACAGTCCAAATGCATTTAACAGTCCAAAGGCATTTAACAGTCCAAATGCATTTAACAGTCCAAAGGCATTTAACAGTCCAAATGCATTTAACAGTCCAAATGCATTTAACAGTCCAAATGCATTTAACAGTCCAAATGCATTTAACAGTCCAAAGGCATTTAACAGTCCAAATGCATTTAACAGTCCAAATGCATTTAACAGTCCAAATGCATTTAACAGTCCAAATGCATTTAACAGTCCAAATGCATTTAACAGTCCAAAGGCATTTAACAGTCCAAATGCATTTAACAGTCCAAATGCATTTAACAGTCCAAATGCATTTAACAGTCCAAAGGCATTTAACAGTCCAAATGTATTTAACAGTCCAAATGCATTTAACAGTCCAAATGTATTTAACAGTCCAAATGCATTTAACAGTCCAAATGCATTTAACAGTCCAAATGCATTTAACAGTCCAAATGCATTTAACAGTCCAAATGCATTTAACAGTCCAAATGTATTTAACAGTCCAAAGGCATTTAACAGTCCAAATGTATTTAACAGTCCAAATGCATTTAACAGTCCAAATGTATTTAACAGTCCAAATGCATTTAACAGTCCAAATGCATTTAACAGTCCAAATGCATTTAACAGTCCAAATGTATTTAACAGTCCAAAGGCATTTAACAGTCCAAAGGCATTTAACAGTCCAAATGCATTTAACAGTCCAAATGCATTTAACAGTCCAAAGGCATTTAGCAGACCAAAGGCATTTAACAGTCCAAAGGCATTTAACAGTCCAAAGGCATTTAACAGTCCAAAGGCATTTAACAGTCCAAAGGCATTTAACAGTCCAAAGGCATTTAACAGTCCAAAGGCATTTAACAGTCCAAAGGCATTTAACAGTCAAAATGCATTTAACAGTCCAAATGCATTTAACAGTCCAAATGCATTTAACAGTCCAAAGGCATTTAACAGTCCAAATGCATTTAACAGTCCAAATGCATTTAACAGTTCAAATGCATTTAACAGTCCAAAGGCATTTAACAGTCCAAAGGCATTTAACAGTCCAAAGGCATTTAACAGTCCAAATGCATTTAACAGTCCAAAGGCATTTAACAGTCCAAATGCATTTAACAGTCCAAATGTATTTAACAGTCCAAAGGCATTTAGCAGACCAAAGGCATTTAACAGTCCAAAGGCATTTAACAGTCCAAAGGCATTTAACAGTCCAAAGGCATTTAACAGTCCAAAGGCATTTAACAGTCCAAAGGCATTTAACAGTCCAAAGGCATTTAACAGTCCAAAGGCATTTAACAGTCCAAAGGCATTTAACAGTCCAAATGCATTTAACAGTCCAAATGTATTTAACAGTCCAAAGGCATTTAGCAGACCAAAGGCATTTAACAGTCCAAAGGCATTTAACAGTCCAAAGGCATTTAACAGTCCAAAGGCATTTAACAGTCCAAAGGCATTTAACAGTCCAAAGGCATTTAACAGTCCAAAGGCATTTAACAGTCCAAAGGCATTTAACAGTCCAAAGGCATTTAACAGTCCAAATGCATTTAACAGTCCAAATGTATTTAACAGTCCAAAGGCATTTAGCAGACCAAAGGCATTTAACAGTCCAAAGGCATTTAACAGTCCAAAGGCATTTAACAGTCCAAAGGCATTTAACAGTCCAAAGGCATTTAACAGTCCAAAGGCATTTAACAGTCCAAAGGCATTTAACAGTCCAAAGGTATTTAACAGTCCAAAGGCATTTAAAAAATAAAATAGGCCATTTAGGCCAAGGTAATATGGACAAATAGGCCTATAGTCAAACTTCCTTTTAATTCGGTTTTAAATATAATTTTATTTCGCGTATATTTATTTTTTTCAGAGCTATAATTTTCAGACGTAAAAATATATTTTTTTCTAAACATCTTCTAAATAAATGATTGTTGTAAATTATTGTAAATAGAATAATTGACGTGACTGAAAAAAATTGTAAATTAGGTGTAAATGTGTTTATTTTGATATTCTTTTCCTCTTCTCGCGTTTACTGACATCAAAAATTGGAAGATTGATGTCTGGGGTGTCTGCTGGCATCATTGATGTCAAGGGTGTCTACTGGTATTATTGATGTCTGGGGTGTCTGCTGGCATCATTGATGTCAAGGGTGTCTGCTGGTATTATTGATGTCTGGGGTGTCTGCTGGTATTATTGATGTCTGGGGTGTCTGCTGGTATTATTGATGTATGGGGGTGTCTGCTGGTATCATTGATGTCAAGGGTGTCTACTGGTATTATTGATGTCTGGGGTGTCTGCTGGCATCATTGATGTCAAGGGTGTCTGCTGGTATTATTGATGTCTGGGGTGTCTGCTGGTATTATTGATGTATGGGGGTGTCTGCTGGTATCATTGATGTCAAGGGTGTCTACTGGTATTATTGATGTCTGGGGTGTCTGCTGGTATTATTGATGGCTGGGGTGTCTGCTGGTATTATTGATGTCAAGGGTGTCTGCTGGTATTATTGATGGCTGGGGTGTCTGCTGGTATTATTGATGTCAAGGGTGTCTGCTGGTATTATTGATGGCTGGGGTGTCTGCTGGTATTATTGATGTATGGGGGTGTCTGCTGGTATTATTGATGTATGGAGTGTCTGTTGGTATTATTGATGTCTGGGGGTGTCTGCTGGTATTATTGATGGCTGGGGTGTCTGCTGGTATTATTGATGTCAAGGGTGTCTGCTGGTATTATTGATGGCTGGGGTGTCTGCTGGTATTATTGATGTATGGGGGTGTCTGCTGGTATTATTGATGTATGGGGTGTCTGCTGGTATTATTGATGTCTGGGGGTGTCTGCTGGTATTATTGATGTCTGGGGGTGTCTGCTGGTATTATTGATGCCTGGGGTGTCTGCTGGTATTATTGATGTCAAGGGTGTCTGCTGGTATTATTGATGGCTGGGGTGTCTGCTGGTATTATTGATGTCTGGGGTGTCTGCTGGTATTATTGATGTATGGGGGTGTCTGCTGGTATTATTGATGTCTGGGGGTGTCTGCTGGTATTATTGATGTATGGGGGTGTCTGCTGGTATTATTGATGTATAGGGGTGTCTGCTGGTATTATTGATGTATGGGGGTGTCTGCTGGTATTATTGATGTATGGGGGTGTCTGCTGGTATTATTGATGTATGGGGGTGTCTGCTGGTATTATTGATGTATGGGGGTGTCTGCTGGTATTATTGATGTATGGGGGTGTCTGCTGGTATTATTGATGTCTGGGGGTGTCTGCTGGTATTATTGATGCCTGGGGTGTCTGCTGGCATTATTGATGTCTGGGGGTGACTGCTGGCACTGATATCGTGGATGACTACTGGCATCATAGATGCCTAGAGTGTCTGCTGGTATTACTGATACCTGGGGTGCCTGCTGGCATTATTGATGTCTGAGGATGACTGCTGGCACTGATGTCTGGATTGACTGCTGGCATAATAGTTGCCTGGGGTGTCTGCTGGTATTACTGATGTCTAGGGTGTCTGCTAGTATTATTGATGCCTGAGGTGTCTGCTGGCATTACTGATGTCTGGGGTGTCTGCTGGTATTATTAATGCCTGGGGTATCTGCTGGCATTATTGATGTCTGGGGGTGACTCCTGGCATCACTGATGTCTGGGATGTCTACCGGCATCATAGATGCCTGGGGTGACTGCTAGCATCATTGATGTCTGGGGTGAGTGCTGGCATCATTGATGTCTGGGGGTGACTACTGGCGTCATTGATGTCTGGGGTGAGTGCTGGCATCATTGATGTCTGGGGGTGACTGCTGGCATCATAGATGCCTAGGGTGACTGCTGGCATCATTGATGTCTGGGGTGACTACTGGCATCATTGATGTCTGGGGGGTGACTGCTGGCATCATAGATGCCTGGGGTGACTGCTGGCATCATTGATGTCTGGGATGAGTGCTGGCATCATTGATGTCTGGGGTGACTGCTGGCATCATTGATGTCTGGGATGACTGCTGGCATCATTGATGTCTGGGATGAGTGCTGGCATCATTGATGTCTGGGGGTAACTGCTGGCATCATTGATGTCTGGGGTAACTGCTGTCATCATTGATGTCTGGGATGACTGCTGGCATCATTGATGTTTGGGGTGACTGCTGGCATCATTGATATCTGGGGGTAACTGCTGGCATCATTGATGTCTGGGGTAACTGCTGTCATCATTGATGTCTGGGATGAGTGCTGGCATCATTGATGTCTGGGATGAGTGCTGGCATCATTGATGTTTGGGGTGACTGCTGGCATCGTTGATATCTGGGGGTGACTGCTGGCATCATATGGGTCTGTCTTGATGTCTCTCTGTCTGGGATGAGTGCTCTCACTAGGGTAATTATGTCTGGGATGAGTGCTGGCATACCTATTAACATTAAAGTTGTTAATCACCGCAATTAACGAGGAGGTCGTTAGAAGCCCGAGATTACTGAGGCAGGACTGAACATTTGTTCAGACAGAGGTGAACATTTCATACAACAACGTGTTCATCAGTGTGCGTGAACATAATAGTCACACTGACACATGCACACCAGCATACACAGCCTGGGAACGGGAAACAATCGGATTTAATCCGAAGAAGAAGATAGTGACTCCAGTTCCTTGATTTAAGATCAGCACAGCAGGGAATGTGGTGGCTGGGCCAGCGAGTGTCAGAAGTTGTGACTGGTCAGAAAAGAGAGCAGCACTTACTGGACGGAGGATCGACGCTCCAGCACTCCTTCAGTCCACTGACACACACACACGAGAATTAGCTTTTCACAAAATGCAGTAGAGGGAAGGATCAAGACTGCTGTGGGTGGGTGTGTGTGGGTGTGTGGGCTGGGGTGTGGGTGTGAGGGCAGGGGTGTGGGTGTGAGTGTGAGGGCAGGGGTGTGGGTGTGGGTGTGAGGGTGTGGGTGTGGGTGTGAGGGCAGGGGTGTGGGTGTAAGGGCAGGGGTGTGGGTGTGAGGGCAGGGGTGTGGGTGTGAGGGCAGGGGTGTGGGTGTGAGGGCAGGGGTGTGGGTGTGAGGGCAGGGGTGTGGGTGTGAGGGCAGGGGTGTGGGTGTGAGGGCTGGGGTGTGGGTGTGAGGGCAGGGGTATGGGTGTGAGGGCAGGGGTGTGGGTGTGGGTGTGGGTGTGAGGGCAGGGGTGTGGGTGTGGGTGTGGGTGTGAGGGGTGAAGGAGTTAAGATAAGTCAAGCTCCAATAAAGGCAGGAGGATGAGCAGTGGAACTCCAGGAATAACAATGAAGTGTGTGTGTGTGTGTGTGTGTGTGTGTGTGTGTGTGTGTGTGTGTGTGTGTGTGTGTGTGTGTGTGTGTGTGTGTGTGTGTGTGTGTGTGTGTACGCGCATAGTTGTACTCACCTAGTTGAGGTTGCAGGGGTCGAGTCCAAGCTCCTGGCCCCGCCTCTTCACTGATCGCTACTAGGTCACTCTCCCTGAACCGTGAGCTTTATCATACCTCTGCTTAAAGCTATGTATGGACCCTGCCTCCACTACATCGCTTCCCAAACTATTCCACTTCCTGACTATTCTGTGGCTGAAGAAATACTTCCTAACTTCCCTGTGATTCATCTGTGTCTTCAGCTTCCAACTGTGTCCCCTTGTTGCTGTGTCCCATCTCTGGAACATCCTGCCTTTGTCCACCTTGTCAATTCCTCTCAGTATTTTGTATGTCGTTATCATGTCCCCCCTATCTCTCCTGTTCTCCAATGTCGTCAGGTTGATTTCCCTTAACCTCTCCTCGTAGGACATACCTCTTAGCTCTGGGACTAGTCTTGTTGCAAACCTTTGCACTTTCTCTAGTTTCTTTACGTGCTTGGCTAGGTGTGGGTTCCAAAATGGTGCCGCATACTCCAATATGGGCCTAACGTACACGGTGTACAGGGTCCTGAACGATTCCTTATTGAGATGTCGGAATGCTGTTCTGAGGTTTGCTAGGCGCCCATATGCTGCAGCAGTTATTTGGTTGATGTGCGCTTCAGGAGATGTGCCTGGTGTTATACTCACCCCAAGATCTTTTTTTCTTGAGTGAGGTTTGTAGTCTCTGGCCCCCTAGACTGTACTCCGTCTGCGGTCTTCTTTGCCCTTCCCCAATCTTCATGACTTTGCACTTGGTGGGGTTGAACTCCAGGAGCCAGTATCAGGACCAGGTCTGCAGCCTGTCCAGATCCCTTTGTAGTTCTGCCTGGTCTTCGATCGAATGAATTCTTCTCATCAACTTCACGTCATCTGCAAACAGGGACACTTCGGAGTCTATTCCTTCCTTTATGTCATTCACAAATACCAGAAACAGCGCTGGTCCTAGGACTGACCCCTGTGGGACCCCGCTGGTCACATGCACCCATTCTGACACCTCGCCACGTACCATGACTCGCTGCTGTCTTCCTGACAAGTATTCCCTGATCCATTGCAGTGCCTTCCCTGTTATCCCTGCTTGGTCCTCCAGTTTTTGCACTAATCTCTTGTGTGGAACTGTGTCAAACGCCTTCTTGCAGTCCAAGAAAATGCAATCCACCCATCCATCTCTCTCTCTCTCTTGTCTTACTGCTGTCACCATGTCATAGAACTCCAGTAGGTTTGTGACACAGGATTTCCCATCCCTGAAACCATGTTGGCTGCTGTTGATGAGATCATTCCTTTCTAGGTGTTCCACCACTCTTCTCCTGATAATCTTCTCCATGACTTTGCATACTATACATGTCAGTGACACTGGTCTGTAGTTTAGTGCTTCATGTCTGTCTCCTTTTTTAAAGATTGGGACTACATTGGCTGTCTTCCATGCCTCAGGCAATCTCCCTGTTTCGATAGATGTATTGAATATTGTTGTTAGGGGTACACATAGCGCCTCTGCTCCCTCTCTCAGGACCCATGGAGAGATGTTATCCGGCCCCATTGCCTTTGAGGTATCTAGCTCACTCAGAAGCCTCTTCACTTCTTCCTCGGTTGTGTGTACTGTGTCCAGCACTTGGTGGTGTGCCCCACCTCTCCGTCTTTCTGGAGCCCCTTCTGTCTCCTCTGTGAACACTTCTTTGAATCTCTTGTTAAGTTCCTCACATACTTCACGGTCATTTCTTGTTGTCTCTCCTCCTTCCTTCCTTCCTTAGCCTGATTACCTGGTCCTTGACTGTTGTTTTCCTCCTGATGTGGCTGTATAACAGTTTCGGGTCAGATTTGGCTTTCGCTGCTATGTCATTTTCATATTGTCGTTGGGCCTCCCTTCTTATCTGTGCATATTCATTTCTGGCTCTACGACTGCTCTCCTTATTCTCCTGGGTCCTTTGCCTTCTATATTTCTTCCATTCCCTAGCACACTTGGTTTTTGCCTCCCTGCACCTTTGGGTGAACCATGGACTCGTCCTGGCTTTTTCATTATTCCTGTTACCCTTGGGTACAAACCTCTCCTCAGCCTCCTTGCACATTGTTGCTACATATTCCATCATCTCATTAACTGGCTTCCCTGCCAGTTCTCTGTCCCACTGAACCCCGTGCAGGAAGTTCCTCATTCCCATGTAGTCCCCTCTCTTGTAGTTTGGCTTCATTCATCCTGGCCTTCCTGCTTCCCCCTCCACTTGTAGCTCTACTGTGTATTCGAAACTTAAAACCACATGATCGCTGGCCCCAAGGGGTCTTTCATATGTGATGTCTTAAATATCTGCACTACTCAAGGTGAATACTAAGTCCAGTCTTGCTGGGTCATCCTCTCCTCTCTCTCTCTTGTAGTGTCCCTTATGTGTTGGTACATGAAGTTTTCCAGTACCACCTCCATCATCTTAGCCCTCCATGTATCTTGGCCCCCATGTGGCTCCAAGTTCTCCCAATCAATCTCCTTGTGGTTAAAGTCACCCATGATCAGGAGCTTTGCCCTGCATGCATGAGCTCTTCTGGCCACTGCAGCCAGTGTGTCAACCATTGCTCTATTGCTCTCGTCATACTCTTGCCTTGGCCTCCTGCTGTTCTGTGGTGGGTTATACATCACTGCAATTACCACCTTAGGACCTCCAGAGTGAAGCGTTCCCACTATGTAATCACTTGCTTCTCCGCTGTCTCCTCTCTCCAGCTCATCAAAATTCCATTGGTTTTTGATCAGCAGTGCCACTCCTCCAACTCCCCTGTTCCCTCTGTCTTTCCTCAGGATCTGGCATCCCGTGGAAAGATGGCATCTGTTATCATACCTGTAAGCTTGGTTTCTGTGAGAGCTATGATGTCCGGTGATGCCTCTTTTACTCTTTCGTGCCACTCCTCCCACTTATTTGTTATTCCATCAGTGTTTGTGTACCATACCTTCAGTTTCCTTTCCAACACTGTGGTTTGGTGAGGGTGGGGGACTTGGTAGCGCACTGTGGGATTCTATAGCTGGGTGTTGGGTGGAAGCTGTGGGTATGGATTGTAGTTTGTGTTGGGATGGTGTGATAGGTTGTGGGGTTCTGAGGATAGTTGTGTGTGTGCTTGCCCTTGCTGCTCTGTTCTGCTCTGATTGACCTCTGCTGGTTCCATCCTTGTCTCCTTTCCTAGCTCCTTTCGCTTTTTTGTCCTCTCCCTCAGCTGCTATCGTTCTGTTTGTGTTCTGTCTCTGTCTAGGAACACCCTCTTGTACTCTTCCGAGTATTTCAACCGTGGTTTCTCTTGGAGGATCCTGTTCCGCACTGTTTCTGTCCTGAGAATCAGCTTGATCGGTCGTTTTCTCCCCTTCAAGTACCCCCCTATTCTCTGAAAATTTACAATCTCGTCCATGTCTTCTCCACCTGTTTCCGTGATGATTTCCTCAATCTCCTTTCTTTCTGCCTGCCGTCTTTCAGTGTGTGTCCTTTCCTCTTTCTCATGAAGCCCATGGATAAACACTGATTTTGCCCTTTCCTCATCCCATTGCCTCTCCCTCTGTTACTCTGGTTTCTGTCTGTACGTGTGTGTGTGTGTGTATATATATATATATATATATATATATATATATATATATATATATATATATATATATATATATATATATATATATATATATATATATATATATATATACACACACACACACACACAATTGCCATTGAGAAGTTGTAGATGGAAAGTGTCGTTGAGGTAGTTTTCTTACAGTCATGTATCATACTTTGTTTGCTGTGCTGTTAGTGAAAGTTTGTCTGGCTTGGGAGTCGCAGCAGCTGACAGCGGCTGTGTCAACCTCGCTGTCAACCTGACGGAATCCATTATAATTTAAGGTATGCTGTCTTCAGAAAATGCGTTGTAAACTAAACGTTCGTTACGAGGAAGTGGCTCTTACTATCATTATTATATATATATATATATATATATATATATATATATATATATATATATATATATATATATATATATATATATATATATATATATATATATATATATATATATATATTTGTGTATTAACGTGATTTTTCTTTTCTTTCTCTCTATAACTAACAAGTATTGCAATTGACGTAAAGTAAGTTAGTGTAATCCTATCCAATTTAAGTCACCCTAAGTTGTTACTCACTTCTGTGCCTCAAAACCATCATTTGCAACATGAGGCCACAGTGCCAGTCCTGGGTCTACAAGATGGTGCCAGGCAGTGCTAGGTTGTCCTCTCTCGCGTTGAGGCCAGAGACCTTGGCACTAAATGTCTCTCTCACTGCCTGGTGTCTCTGAGGAGAGCCAAGGTGGGTGGTGTGGGATATTTCGCAGAAGTGCCAAGAAGCGTTAAACCTGCATGGGTAACGAGGTTGGATGCAAAGAAGGGGAATAAGTAGTTCCAGCTCAAACCCACACAGCCATGTGGGTGGCCCACCTACATGGCTGTGTGGGTGGCGCACCCACCCACACAGAGACATGGGTAGTTTACCCAGCAACACAGAGACGCGGGTAGCTCACCCACCCGGAGAGGTGGATGGCCCACCCACCCAAAACACCGCATTAATCGATGGCCGGTGATTGTACTGCAGACGATGCAGCGACAACACTCAGCCTACAAGCCGATGGTGGTGATTGTGGCGATTATGGTGGTGGTGATTGTGATTGTGGTGATGATGATGGTGGTGATTGTGAAGGTGATTGTGATGATAGGGGTGGTGATTGTAAAGGGTTATAAGAAGCAAGATCGCCATCCACCTAGATACCTAGGGCAATACGGGTTTAGAGCACGTCGCTCCTGCCTGTCCCAGCTACTGGACCACTATGACAAGGTCCTGGATGCTGTAGAGGATAAACACAATTCAGATGTAGTATACACAGACTTTGCAAAAGCTTTCGACAAGTGTGACCGTGGTGTAACAGCACACAAAATGCGTGCTGTTACACCACGTTACACATGCGTGCTGTTGGTAGATGGATCTATAACTTCCTAACAAACAGAACACAAAGAGTAATAGTAAACAGAGTAAAGTCCCAGGCAGCCACGGTAAAAAGCTCTGTTCCACAAGGCACAGTACTCGCCCCCATTCTATTCTTCATCCTCACATCTGACATAAACAGAGATGTGAGCCATAGCTCCGTGTCTTCCTTTGTGGATGACACCCGGATTACCATGACAGTGACCTCCGTCAAAGACACCGCGAGACTCCAAGCGGACATAAACCAAATCTTCAAACGGGCCACTCAAAACAATATGAAGCTCAATGAAGAGAAATTTCAGCTATTCAGATAAGGAAAACTTGAGGAAATTAAAACTTGATAATGTCAGAGGATCTCGCCTTCAAAGACCACAACAATGTATCTACCGCATTTGCTAGGAAAATAACAGGATGGATAATGAGAACCTTCAAAACTAGGGATACCAAGCTGGAATACTGCTGTACACTAAATGCCCCTTTCAAGGCAGGGAAAATTGCTGAGTGTACGAAAAGCTTTCACGGCACACATAAGTACGATAAAGCACCTAAATTACTGGGAACGACTGAAGGCCCTTGATCTGTATTCCCTGGAGCGCAGGCGAGTGAGATACATAATAATACACACTTGGAAAATCCTGGAGGGATTAGTACCAAACTTACACACGAAAATCACTCCCTATGAAAGCATAAGACTCGGCAGGAGATGCAACATTCCTCCAATGAAAAGCAGGGGCGCCACTAGTACACTGAGAAACAACACAATAAGTGTCCGGGGCCCATGACTGTTCAACTGCCTCCCAGCATACATAAGGAGGATTACCAAAAAACCCCTGGCTGTCTTCCAGAAGGGATTGGACAGGCACCTTAAGTCAGTACCTGACCAACAGGGCTGTGGTTTGTACGTCAGTTGGCGTGCGGCCAGCAGTAGCAACCAGGTTGATCAGACCCTGATCTACTACGAGGCCTGGTCTCAGACCGAGCCGCGGGGGCGTTGACCCCCGAAACCCTCTCCAGGTAAACTCCAGGTAAGCCTAACCTGGCTGCCACAACATCAGTCTGTTCACATTACAAGTTGCTTGATAAACTTACTTATCTAAGATGATGTTATCATAGTGGGTTATATATCTACTCAATCTTCTAACTACATTCCTATAACTTTCAGTTTCATTATTTACTTCTCTCCTAATATTCTTCATAATGCTAGACACAGACACACAAAAGTTATATTCTACATTCTCCTGGGTATTTTTCTTGTTAATATATCAACTTTATCATGAAGGAGTAATCCAGTGTTTGATGGGATCCATAACAATTGTACATTAATTCCCTCTCCCCGGATTTTTGAGTATTTTTACCTGGCTTTTCCATTAAGCGTGTTATTAGACTCATTGTGAGTCAAGAGCCTTCAGTGATGACATAGAATCAGAAATGACGATAGAGTCAAGCGCAGTGTCATAAGTTAGCTTTAGAGTCAGTGGGATGGAAAACAATTCAATCTGCAGTGTAGATGCCCGGTTGTTATTTTTTTTGCCTAAGTCAACAAAGTTCCTGTTGTTCTTAGCCAGGGAGGTGACAACAAGAACAGATGCAGCACTGCTAGTAGACTACTGCTGGAGGTGACAACAAGAACAGATGCAGCACTGCTAGTAGACTACTGCTGGAGGTGACAACAAGAACAGATGCAGCACTGCTTGTAGACTACTGCTGGAGGTGACAACAAGAGCAGATGCAGCACTGCTAGTAGACTACTGCTGGAGGTGACAACAAGAGCAGATGCAGCACTGTTAGTAGACTACTGCTGGAGGTGACAACAAGAGCAGATGCAGCACTGCTAGTAGACTACTGCTGGAGGTGACAACAAGAGCAGATGCAGCACTGTTAGTAGACTACTGCTGGAGGTGACAACAAGAGCAGATGCAGCACTGCTAGTAGACTACTGTTGGAGGTGACAACAAGAGCAGATGCAGCACTGCTAGTAGACTACTGCTGGAGGTGACAACAAGAGCAGATGCAGCACTGCTAGTAGACTACTGCTGGAGGTGACAACAAGAGCAGATGCAGCACTGCTAGTAGACTACTGTTGGAGGTGACAACAAGAGCAGATGCAGCACTGCTAGTAGACTACTGCTGGAGGTGACAACAAGAGCAGATGCAGCACTGCTAGTAGACTACTGCTGGAGGTGACAACAAGAGCAGATGCAGCACTGCTAGTAGACTACTGCTGGAGGTGACAACAAGAGCAGATGCAGCACTGCTAGTAGACTACTGTTGGAGGTGACAACAAGAGCAGATGCAGCACTGCTAGTAGACTACTGCTGGAGGTGACAACAAGAGCAGATGCAGCACTGCTAGTAGACTACTGCTGGAGGTGACAACAAGAGCAGATGCAGCACTGCTAGTAGACTACTGCTTAGATCCATCAGTGTATATAACTTATGATAAATTATTACTAACAGTTAAGCCAAAAGTGATTTTAAGAATGTATTACTAGTGATGAGATTCTTGGGAGAAGCTTGCAGGTGTGTCAGTTAGATTTATATTTTTTTTAGATTTTTAACACAGATGTTGCTAGTTCACTGTGCACCCCATATCTATCTTGTGGACGGTAGTGGCTACTTCACTGTGCACCCCATACCTATCTTGTGGACGGTAGTGGCTAGTTCACTGTGCACCCCATACCTATCTTGTGGAAGGTAGTGGCTAGTTTACTGTGCACCCTATATCTATCTTGTGGACGGTAGTGGCTAGTTTACTGTGCACCCCATATCTATCTTGTGGACGGTAGTGGCTAGTTCACTGTGCACCCCATATCTATCTTGTAGACGGTAGTGGCTAGTTTACTGTGCACCCCATATCTATCTTGTGGACGGTAGTGGCTAGTTTACTGTGCACCCCATATCTATCTTGTGGACGGTAGTGGCTAGTTCACTGTGCACCCCATATCTATCTTGTAGACGGTAGTGGCTAGTTTACTGTGCACCCCATATCTATCTTGTGGACGGTAGTGGCTAGTTTACTGTGCACCCCATATCTATCTCGTGGACGGTAGTGGCTAGTTTACTGTGCACCCCATATCTATCTTGTGGACGGTAGTGGCTAGTTTACTGTGCACCCCATATCTATCTTGTGGACGGTAGTGGCTAGTTTACTGTGCACCCCATATCTATCTTGTGGACGGTAGTGGCTAGTTCACTGTGCACCCCATACCTATCTTGTGGACGGTAGTGGCTAGTTTACTGTGCACCCCATATCTATCTTGTGGACGGTAGTGGCTAGTTCACTGTGCACCCCATACCTATCTTGTGGACGGTAGTGGCTAGTTTACTGTGCACCCCATATCTATCTTGTGGACGGTAGTGGCTAGTTTACTGTGCACCCCATATCTATCTTGTGGACGGTAGTGGCTAGTTTACTGTGCACCCCATATCTATCTTGTGGACGGTAGTGGCTAGTTTACTGTGCACCCCATATCTATCTTGTGGACGGTAGTGGCTAGTTTACAGTGCACCCCATATCTATCTTGTGGGCGGTAGTGGCTAGTTTACTGTGCACCCCATATCTATCTTTTGGACGGTAGTGGCTAGTTTACAGTGCATCCCATATCTATCTTGTGGACGGTAGTGGCTAGTTTACTGTGCACCCCATATCTATCTTGTGGACGGTAGTGGCTAGTTTACAGTGCACCCCATATCTATCTTGTGGACGGTAGTGGCTAGTTTACTGTGCACCCCATATCTATCTTGTGGACGGTAGTGGCTAGTTTACTGTGCACCCCATATCTATCTTGTGGACGGTAGTGGCAAGTTTACTGCGCACCCCATATCTATCTTGTGGACGGTAGTGGCAAGTTTACTGTGCACCCCATATCTATCTTGTGGACGATAGTGGCAAGTTTACTGTGCACCCCATATCTATCTTGTGGACGGTAGTGGCTAGTTTACTGTGCACCCCATATCTATCTTGTGGACGGTAGTGGCAAGTTCACTGTGCACCCCATATCCATCCTGTGGATGGTAGTGCAAGAACAAATGGATACACAAAAGGCCTAGGAACCAAGCCTCAAAATGGTTAACAGAAGTACATCTGAATTTATATCAACAATTCATTTATCTGTCACAAGCAAATTTAGGAAATTTGCATAATATATCTGGTATCTTATATTCATTAATATGATATCTTGACATGCCACTAAAGTTGCTGTCTGTCTCTGTATTGTAATGTACAGCAGTGAGAAGCAGGTATCTCCTGCACCCAGTGTCTGATCAAGCTGGTTGTGTGGGCTAGCAGGCTGCCAACAGCAGGAGCCTGGTCTAGGTCCATCCATCATGGGTTTGTGTCCAGGACCTTACAACACCCACTGGTCTGGGTTATCACCCAACACTGGTCTGGGTTATCACCCAACACTGGTCTGGGTTATCACCCAACACTGGTCTGGGTTATCACCCAACACTGGTCTGGGTTATCACCCAACACTGGTCTGGGTTATCACCCAACACTGGTCTGGGTTATCACCCAACACTGGTTTGGGTTATCACCCAACACTGGTCTGGGTTATCACCCAACACTGGTCTGGGTTATCACCCAACACTGGTTTGGGTTATCACCCAACACTGGTCTGGGTTATCACCCAACACTGGTCTGGGTTATCACCCAACACTGGTCTGGATTATCACCCAAAACTGGTCTGGGTTATCACCCAACACTGGTCTGGGTTATCACCCAACACTGGTGTGAGTTATCACCCAACACTGGTCTGGGTTATCACCCAACACTGGTGTGAGTTATCACCCAACACTGGTCTGGGTTATCACCCAACACTGGTGTGAGTTATCACCCAACACTGGTCAGGGTTATCACTCAACACTGGTCAGGGTTATCACCCAACACTGGTCTGGGTTATCACCCAACACTGGTCTGGGTTATCACCCAACACTGGTGTGAGTTATCACCCAACACTGGTCAGGGTTATCACTCAACACTGGTCAGGGTTATCACCCAACACTGGTGTGTTATCACCCAACACTGGTCAGGGTTATCACCCAACACTGGTGTGAGTTATCACCCAACACTGGTCTGGGTTATCACCCAACACTGGTCAGGGTTATCACCCAACACTGGTCTGGGTTATCACTCAACACTGGTCAGGGTTATTACCCAACACTGGTGTGAGTTATCACCCAACACTGGTCAGGGTTATCACCCAACACTGGTGTGAGTTATCACCCAACACTGGTCTGGGTTATCACCCAACACTGGTGTGAGTTATCACCCAACACTGGTCTGGGTTATCACCCAACACTGGTCAGGGTTATCACCCAACACTGGTCTGGGTTATCACCCAACACTGGTCTGGGTTATCACCCAACACTGGTCAGGGTTATCACCCAACACTGGTCTGGGTTATCACCCAACACTGGTCTGGGTTATCACCCAACACTGGTCAGGGTTATCACCCAACACTGGTCTGGGTTATCACCCAACACTGGTCTGGGTTATCACCCAACACTGGTCAGGGTTATCACCCAACACTGGTCTGGGTTATCACCCAACACTGGTCTGGGTTATCACCCAACACGGATCTGAATTATCACCCAACACTGGTCTGGGTTATCACTCAACACTGGTCAGGGTTATCACCCAACACTGGTGTGAGTTATCACCCAACACTGGTCTGGGTTATCACCCAACACTGGTGTGAGTTATCACCCAACACTGGTCTGGGTTATCACCCAACACTGGTGTGAGTTATCACTCAACACTGGTCTGGGTTATCACCCAACACTGGTCTGAGTTATCACCCAACACTGGTCTGGGTTATCACCCAACACTGGTCTGAGTTATCACCCAACACTGGTCTGGGTTATCACCCAACACTGGTCTGGGTTATCACCCAGCACTGGTCTGAGTTATCACCCAACACTGGTTTGAGTTATCACCCAACACTGGTCTGGGTTATCACCCAACACTGGTCTGGGTTATCACCCAACACTGGTCTGGGTTATCACCCAACACTGGTCTGGGTTATCACCCAACTCTGGTCTGGATTATCACCCAACTCTGGTTTGGGTTATCACCCAACACTGGTCTGGGTTATCACCCAACACTGGTCTGGGTTATCACCCAACACTGGTCTGGGTTATCACCCAACACTGGTCTGGGTTATCACCCAACACTGGTCTGGGTTATCACCCAACACTGGTCTGGGTTATCACCCAACACTGGTCTGGGTTATCACCCAACTCTGGTCTGGATTATCACCCAACTCTGGTTTGGGTTATCACCCAACACTGGTCTGGGTTATCACCCAACACTGGTCTGGGTTATCACCCAACACTGGTCTGGGTTATCACCCAACACTGGTCTGGGTTATCACCCAACACTGGTCTGGGTTATCACCCAACACTGGTCTGGGTTATCACCCAACACTGGTCTGGGTTATCACCCAACACTGGTGTGAGTTATCACCCAACACTGGTCTTGGTTATCACCCAGCACTGGTCTGAGTTATCACCCAACACTGGTCTGGGTTATCACCCAACCACTGGTAGACACATCTCTGGCTACAGGAGACAAGCGGTGCAAGGACCATCTGGGGCAGTAATTAACGGCAAACAGTCTAAACTCCAGCAGTAAATCGAACAGTAAAAATTATTTGCAGAAGTCTCATGTGTGTGTGTGTGTGTGTGTGTGTGTGTGTGTGTGTGTGTGTGTGTGTGTGTGTGTGTGTGTGTGTGTGTGTGTGTGTGTGTGTGTGTGTGTGTGTGTGTGTGTGTGTGTGTGTGTGTGTGTGTGTGTATGTGTGTGTGTGTGTGTGTGTGTGTGTGTGTGTGTGTGTGTGTGTGTGTGTGTGTGTGTGTATGTGTGTGTGTGTGTGTGTGTGTGTGTGTGTGTGTGTGTGTGTGTGTGTGTGTGTATGTGTGTGTGTGTGTGTGTGTGTGTGTGTGTGTGTGTGTGTGTGTGTGTGTGTGTGTATGTGTGTGTGTGTGTGTGTGTGTGTGTGTGTGTGTGTGTGTGTGTGTGTGTGTGTGTGTGTGTGTGTGTGTGTGTGTGTGTGTGTGTGTGTGTGTGTGTGTGTGTGTGTGTGTGTGTGTGTGTGTGTGTGTGTACTCACCTATTTGTGGTTGCAGGGGTCGAGTCATAGCTCCTGGCCCCGCCTCTTCACTGATTGCTACTAGGTCCTCTCTCTCCCTGCTACATGAGCTTTATCATACCTCGCCTTAAAACTATGTATGGTTCCCGCCTCCACTACTTCACTTTCTAGACTATTCCATGACTTGACTACTCTATGACTGAAGAAATACTTCCTAACATCCCTTCGATTCATCTGAGTCTTCAACTTCCAATTGTGACCTCTTGTGTCTGTGTCCCATCTCTGGAACATCCTGTCTTTGTCCACCTTGTCTATTCCGCGCAGTATTTTATATGTCGTTATCATGTCTCCCCTGACCCTCCTGGCCTCCAGTGTCGTCAGGCCGATTTCCCTCAACCTTTCTTCGTAGGACAATCCCCGTAGCTCTGGGACTAGTCTTGTTGCAAACCTTTGCACTTTCTCTAATTTCTTGACGTGCTTGACTAGGTGTGGATTCCAAACTGGTGCTGCATACTCCAGTATGGGCCTGACGTAAATGGTATACAGGGTCTTGAACGACTCCTTACTGAGGTATCGGAACGCTATCCGTAGGTTTGCCAGGCGCCCGTATGCTGCAGCAGTTATCTGATTTATGTGCGCCTCAGGAGATATGCTCGGTGTTATACTCACCCCCAGATCTTTTTCCTTGAGTGAGGTTTGCAGTCTTTGGCCATCTAAACTATATTGTGTCTGCGGTCTTCTTTGCCCTTCCCCAATCTTCATGACTTTGCATTTGGCAGGGTTAAACTCAAGGAGCCAGTTGCTGGACCAGGCTTGCAGCCTGTCCAGGTCTCTTTGTAGTCCTGCCTGATCCTCATCCGATTTGATTCTTCTCATTAACTTCACATCATCTGCAAACAAGGACACTTCTGAGTCTATCCCTTCCGTTATGTCGTTCACATATACCAAGAACAGCACAGGTCCTAGGACTGACCCCTGTGGAACCCCGCTTGTCACAAGCGCCCACTCTGACACCTCGTCACGTACCATGACTCGTTGTTGCCTCCCTGTCAGGTATTCTCTGATCCATTGCAGTGCCTTTCCTGTTATGTGTGCCTGATCTTCTATCTTTTTCAGTAACCTCTTGTGAGGAACTGTGTCGAAGGCCTTTTTGCAGTCCAAAAAAATGCAGTCGATCCACCCCTCTCTCTCTTGTCTTACTTCTGTCACCTTGTCATAAAACTCTAGTAGATTTGTGACACAGGATTTTCCTTCCCTGAAACCATGCTGGTTGTCAATTATACACTTGTTTCTTTCCAGGTGCTCCACCACTCTCCTCCTGATGATCTTCTCCATGACCTTGCATACTATACACGTTAGTGATACAGGTCTGTAGTTTAGTGCCTCATGTCTGTCTCCCTTTTTAAAAATTGGGACTACATTTGCCATCTTCCATACCTCAGGGAGTTGCCCAGTTTCAAATGATGTGTTGAAGATCTTTGTTAATGGCACACACAATATCTCTGCTCCCTCTTTAAGGACCCATGGAGAGATGTTGTCTGGTCCCACCGCCTTTGAGGTGTCAAGTTCGCATAGCAGCTTCTTCACTTCCTCCTTGGTTATATGTACCTCATCCAGCACTTGCTGGTGTACCCCCCTGTTCTGATTTCCTGGAGTCCTACTGGTTTCCACTGTAAATACTTCTTTAAATCTCGTGTTGAGCTCCTGACATACCTCTCGGTCGTTGCTTGTGAATTCCCCATCACCCTTCCTCAGTCTGATTACCTGGTCCTTGACTGTTGTTTTCCTCCTGATGTGGCTGTACAACAGCTTCGGGTCAGTCTTGACTTTCGATGCTATGTCATTTTCATATTGTCGCTGAGCCTCCCTTCTTATCTGTGCATATTCATTTCTGGCTCTTCGGCTAATCTCTTTATTTTCCTGAGTTCTCTGTCTTCTGTACCTTTTCCATTCTCTAGTACACCTAGTTTTTGCCTCCCTACACCTTTGGGTGAACCAAGGACTCGTTCTGTTCTTCCCATTATTTCTGTTTCCCTTGGGAACAAACCTCTCCTCTGCCTCCTTGCATTTTGTTGCCACATAGTCCATCATTTCTTGTACTGGTTTTCCTGTCAGTTCCCTCTCCCACTGAATGTTTTGAAGGAAGTTCCTCATGCCTGAGTAGTTCCCCCTTTTGTAGTTTGGTTTTTCCCATCCTATTCCTGCTACTCTCTCCACTTGGAGCTCAACTATGTAGTCGAAGCACAGAACCACATGATCACTAGCTCCCAGGGGCCTTTCATACAAGATATCCTCGATGTCTGAACTACTCAAGGTGAATACAAGGTCCAGTCTTGCTGGTTCATCTTCTCCTCTCTCTCTGGTAGTGTCTCTAACATGTTGATGCATGAGGTTTTCCAGTACTACATCCATCATCTTGGCTCTCCATGTTTCGGAACCCCCATGGGGCTCCAGGTTTTCCCAGTCAATCTCCTTGTGATTGAAATCACCCATAACTAGTAACTTTGCTCCCCCCACGTGTGCTCTCCTGGCCACCTCGGCTAGTGTGTCGACCATGGCTCTGTTGCTTTCATCGTATTCTTCTCTTGGTCTCCTGCAGTTCTGTGGTGGGTTGTACATTACTGCAATTATCACCTTATGTCCCTCAGACTGGATTGTTCCTACTAAGTAGTCCCTTTCACCCGTGCCATCCATTCCTTCCATTTTCTCAAAACCCCACTGGCTTTTAATGAGCAGTGCAACTCCTCCTCCCCCTCTCCTCCCTCTGTCTTTCCTGAAGATTTGATATCCGGGTGGAAAGATTGAATCTGTTATTATTCTGGTGAGTTTTGTTTCTGTGAGTGCTATTATGTCTGGGGATGTCTCCTTGATTCTTTCGTGCCACTCCTCATACTTATTTGTTATTCCATCTGCATTTGTATACCATACCTTCAACTTCTTTTCTAAGACTGTGGTCTGGGAGGTGTATTGGGGTTGGGGAAGTGGGAGACCTGATAAGGAACTATGGGTGGTTGCTGTGGGGGTGGAGTTTGTAATGTAGTGGGTGGGGGCATTGGATATGGCATGGGTGTTGTGGTTTAGAGTGTTTGGCTGCACTGGGGTTGACCTGGTTGGGAGGCTTCTATAGGAAGCTGTGAGGGAGGTTGTATTTGATCTTCCTGTGTCTGGGATCTCCTGTCTGTCTTCTCCATCCCCTCTCTTTCCTCCTTTCGCCTTTGTACCATCTCTCTCAGTTTCCGCCTTTCGTCTTGTGTTCTGTCGCGGTCGAGATACACCTTCCTGTATCCCGGCATGTCCCTTAATCGTGCTTTTTCCTGCAGTATCCTGTTCCGAGTCGATTCTGCCTTGAAGGTCACTTTCACTGGCCGGTTTCTTTTTTTTACAAACCCCCCTATTCTCCGAAAATTTTCCAGCTGGGTCATGTCGTCTTCTCCGATTACTTTCATGATGCTTTCAATTGCTTTTTTTTCCCCTTGTTTTCTTGCTTCATATGTTTCCCCTTCAACTTCCTGTAGCCCATACACAAAGACTGACCTCACCCTTTCATTCTCCCACTGCATATCCCTGTGTATCCCCTCATTCAATTTGATTTCCTCCATTGCAGCTTTCCTTTCTTCAGTTTCACTAGCTACTGTACATGGGCTCAGTGGCCTGTCATTTTCCCATCTCGGCTTTCCCTGGGCTCTGTTGTGGTCTTTTAGGGCCTCCACATATAGCTTAGCTCTTTCATTTACTACAGTCTCCACTGATAGAGCTTCTACATGCAGTTTTGCTCCTCCTTTCCCTACAGTCCCCTTATTTGTGGCTGAGGTAGCGGTCTCTGTTGTCAATCCCATAATGTTCTTTAGTTCTTTAGGCTGTTTCAGATTTTCCAGTTCCTCTTCTAAACTCTGTATCCTGGCCTCTGCTGTTTTGACTTTCACCTCCCACTTCCTGCTTTCCATGTCTATCCTCTCTTCCATTCTCATGCTAAGTTCTTCTAGTTTCTTTTCCCATTCTTGTTCCCTTTTTGTGAGCTCTGCTGCCCAATCTTCCTTTGCAGTTTCCTCCTCCTGTCCCTTGGGTTTTCTTGTTGCTCTCTGGCAACCCATTTTTGTTTTATCCTGATTGCCTCAGAGTGGGAAACCTATGTAATTCTGTATGTTAGGTTAGTATTGTATATGTCAGAGTGTGGGGGGGGAGGTAGAGGAGGAACTGTGGCTATATAGGAGAGTAGTGGGGAGGGGGAGTGGGAAGGAGAGTGAAGCAAGTGGGTAAGTGGGTGAGGGAGAGGTGGGGAGGGGGAGGGTGAAAGAGGGAGGGGAGGGATCAGGTGAAGGAGTGAGATGTCGGTGGGGGAGGGAGTATATGTGTGTCTGGCAATATGTGTGTGTGTGTGTTGTGTGTGTGTGTGTGTGTTTCGTGTGTGTGTGGGGAGGGGTGGGGGGGGGTGGGGGGGGGTGTGTGGGGGGGTGTGTGGGTGGGTGGGTGTGGGCGGGGGTGGGTGTGGGTGGGTGTGTGGGTGTGTGTGTTTGTGTGTGTGTGGGTGTGTGTGGGGGTGTGTGGGTGGGTGTGTGGGGGTGTGTGGGGTGGGTGTGGGTGGGTGTGTGTGTGTGTGGGTGTGTGTGGGTGTGGGTGTGTGTGGGGGTGTGTGTGTGGGTGGGTGTGGGGGGGTGTGGGTGGGTGGGTGGGTGTGTGGGTGGGTGGGTGGGTGGGTGGGGGGGTGGGTGGGGGTGTGGGTGGGTGTGTGGGTGGGTGGGTGGGTGTGTGGTTGGGTGTGTGGTTGGGTGTGTGGTTGGGTGTGTGGTTGGGTGTGTGGGTGGGTGTGTGTGGGTGTGTGTGGGTGTGTGGGGTGTGTGTGGGTGTGTGTGTGTGTGTG
>NC_091344.1:12295855-12390855 GCF_038502225.1 Cherax quadricarinatus | reverse complement strand
TATTACAGTGTTTATTACTGTTTGTTATTACAGTGTTTATTACTGTTTGTTATTGCTGTGTTTACTACTGTTTGTTATTACAGTGTTTATTACTGTTTGTTATTACAGTGTTTATTACTGTTTGTTATTACAGTGTTTATTACTGTTTGTTATTACAGTGTTTATTACTGTTTGTTATTACAGTGTTTATTACTGTTTGTTATTACAGTGTTTATTACTGTTTGTTATTACAGTGTTTATTACTGTTTGTTATTACAGTGTTTATTACTGTTTGTTATTGCTGTGTTTATTACCGTTTGTTATTACAGTGTTTATTACTGTTTGTTATTACAGTGTTTATTACTGTTTGTTATTAGTGTTTATTACTGTTTGTTATTGCTGTGTTTATTACTGTTTGTTATTACAGTGTTTATTACTGTTTGTTATTACAGTGTTTATTACTGTTTGTTATTAGTGTTTATTACTGTTTGTTATTGCTGTGTTTATTACCGTTTGTTATTACAGTGTTTATTACTGTTTGTTATTGCTGTGTTTATTACTGTTTGTTATTACTCTGTTTATCACTACACTTATTACACTACTATCTGCTGTCAGCCACTATAACGACAGCCAGAGCTGACATGATGGTGATTGTCAGTCTGCTGGTGGTAGTGACTGATAGTCTGCTCCTGATAGTGACTGTCAGTCTGCTGGTGGTAGTGACTGATAGTCTGCTCCTGATAGTGACTGTCAGTCTGCTGCTGGTAGTGACTGTCAGTCTGCTGGTGGTAGTGACTGATAGTCTGCTCCTGATAGTTACTGTCAGTCTGCTGCTGGTAGTGACTGTCAGTCTGCTGGTGGTAGTGACTGTTAGTCTGCTCCTGATAGTGACTGTCAGTCTGCTGCTGGTAGTGACTGTCAGTCTGCTGGTGGTAGTGACTGTTAGTCTGCTCCTGATAGTGACTGTCAGTCTGCTGCTGGTAGTGACTGTCAGTCTGCTGGTGGTAGTGACTGTTAGTCTGCTCCTGATAGTGACTGTCAGTCTGCTGCTGGTAGTGACTCTCAGTCAGCTGGTGGTAGTGACTGTTAGTCTGCTCCTGATAGTTACTGTCAGTCTGCTGCTGGTAGTGACTGTCAGTCTGCTGGTGGTAGTGACTGTTAGTCTGCTCCTGATAGTGACTGTCAGTCTGCTGCTGGTAGTGACTGTCAGTCTGCTGGTGGTAATGACTGTCAATCTGCTCCTGATAGTGACTGTCAGTCTGCTGCTGGTAGTGACTGTCAGTCTGCTGGTGGTAGTGACTGTCAGTCTGCTCCTGATAGTGACTGTCTGTCTGCTGCTGGTAGTGACTGTCAGTTTGCTGGTGGTAGTGACTGTCAGTCTGCTCCTGATAGTGACTGTCAGTCTGCTGCTGGTAGTGACTGTCAGTCTGCTGGTGGTAGTGACTGTCAGTCTGCTCCTGATAGTGACTGTCTGTCTGCTGCTGGTAGTGATTGTCAGTCTGCTGGTGGTAGTGACTGTCAGTCTGCTCCTGATAGTGACTGTCAGTCTGCTGCTGGTAGTGACTGTCAGTTTGCTCCTGACAGTGATTGTCAATCTGCTCCTGATAGTGACTGTCAGTCTGCTGCTGGTAGTGACTGTCAGTCTGCTGCTGGTAGTGACTGTCAGTCTGCTCCTGATAGTGACTGTCAGTCTGCTGCTGGTAGTGACTGTCAGTTTGCTGGTGGTAGTGACTGTCAGTCTGCTCCTGATAGTGACTGTCAGTCTGCTGGTGGTAGTGACTGTCAGTCTGCTGCTGATAGTGACTGTCAGTCTGCTGCTGGTAGTGACTGTCAGTCTGCTGGTGGTAGTGACTGTCAGTCTGCTCCTGATAGTGATTGTCAGTCTGCTGCTGGTAGTGACTGTCAGTCTGCTGCTGGTAGTGACTGTTAGTCTGCTCCTGATAGTTACTGTCAGTCTGCTGCTGGTAGTGACTGTCAGTCTGCTGGTGGTAGTGACTGTTAGTCTGCTCCTGATAGTGACTGTCAGTCTGCTGCTGGTAGTGACTGTCAGTCTGCTGGTGGTAATGACTGTCAATCTGCTCCTGATAGTGACTGTCAGTCTGCTGCTGGTAGTGACTGTCAGTCTGCTGGTGGTAGTGACTGTCAGTCTGCTCCTGATAGTGACTGTCAGTCTGCTGCTGGTAGTGACTGTCAGTTTGCTGGTGGTAGTGACTGTCAGTCTGCTCCTGATAGTGACTGTCAGTCTGCTGCTGGTAGTGACTGTCAGTCTGCTGGTGGTAGTGACTGTCAGTCTGCTCCTGATAGTGACTGTCAGTCTGCTGCTGGTAGTGACTGTCAGTTTGCTCCTGACAGTGATTGTCAATCTGCTCCTGATAGTGACTGTCAGTCTGCTGGTGGTAGTGACTGTCAGTCTGCTGGTGGTAGTGACTTTCAGTCTGCTCCTGATAGTGACTGTCAGTCTGCTGCTGGTAGTGACTGTCAGTTTGCTGGTGGTAGTGACTGTCAGTCTGCTTCTGATAGTGACTGTCAGTCTGCTGCTGGTAGTGACTGTCAGTCTGCTGGTGGTAGTGACTGTTAGTCTGCTCCTGATAGTGACTGTCAGTCTGCTGCTGGTAGTGACTGTCAGTCTGCTGGTGGTAGTGACTGTTAGTCTGCTCCTGATAGGGACTGTCAGTCTGCTGCTGGTAGTGACTGTCAGTCTGCTGCTGATAGTGACTGTCACTCTGCTCCTGATAGTGACTGTCAGTCTGCTCCTTGATACACTTAACTTTCCCTACAACACTTTAAGTTCAAGTTACTGTTAGTACATTTTACCATCAGTTGAAGTTCACCTTAAGTTCCTCCTATACATAACTTAGTATGCCATGTTAGACAAGTCCTAATATCCACAAGTTAGAAGTCTCTTTCGCTACTTCGACATCACATAGGAGAGGCAGCTGGTTAACCTTTAGGCTGCCTTACGTTATGTGGCATCTTGGGCTGGTGGGTAGGGTGCTCGGGTTCGGTTCCTGGTCGCTCGGTAGCATTAATTTGCGAGTAACAGTTGCTTCCGTGGTTATATTGACGTGTCTGTTTATCAAAGTATGTCTTTCTCTATATCTCTGTCTGTCTGTCTCTCTCTGTCTCTCTGTCTCTCTGTCTCTCTGTCTATCTCTGTCTGTCTCTCTCTCTCTCTCTCTCTCTCTCTCTCTCTCTCTCTCTCTCTCTCTCTGCAAGTGGTCTGGTCTTGAGTTAGTAGACAAGAGGGTTGGTCTTTGTGCATGTGTAAAGCCTGGCCGCCCGCTTGGTCTTAAAGATGAAACCATGCCACCCACCATGTTGCTACAGTGTCTTGCCACCCACCATGTTGCTACAGTGTCTTGCCACCCACCATGTTGCTACAGTGTCTTGCCACCCACCATGTTGCTACAGTGTCTTGCCACCCACCATGTTGCTACAGTGTCTTGCCACCCACCATGTTGCTACAGTGTCTTGCCACCCACCATGTTGCTACAGTGTCTTGCCACCCACCATGTTGCTACAGTGTCTTGCCACCCACCATGTTACTACAGTGTCTTGCCACCCACCATGTTGCTACAGTGTCTTGCCACCCACCATGTTGCTACAGTGTCTTGCCACCCACCATGTTGCTACAGTGTCTTGCCACCCACCATGTTGCTACAGTGTCTTGCCACCCACCATGTTGCTACAGTGTCTTGCCACCCACCATGTTGCTACAGTGTCTTGCCACCCACCATGTTACTACAGTGTCTTGCCACCCACCATGTTACTACAGTGTCTTGCCACCCACCATGTTGCTACAGTGTCTTGCCACCCACCATGTTGCTACAGTGTCTTGCCACCCACCATGTTGCTACAGTGTCTTGCCACCCACCATGTTGCTACAGTGTCTTGCCACCCATCATGTTACTACAGTGTCTTGCCACCCATCATGTTGCTACAGTGTCTTGCCATCCACCATGTTGCTTCAGTGTCTTGCCATCCACCATGTTGCTACAGTGTCTTGCCACCCATCATGTTACAACAGTGTCTTGCCACCCATCATGTTGCTACAGTGTCTTGCCACCCACCATGTTGCTACAGTGTCTTGCCACCCACCATGTTGCTACAGTGTCTTGCCACCCACCATGTTGCTACAGTGTCTTGCCACCCACCATGTTGCTACAGTGTCTTGCCACCCACCATGTTGCTACAGTGTCTTGCCACCCACCATGTTACTACAGTGTCTTGCCACCCACCATGTTACTACAGTGTCTTGCCACCCACCATGTTGCTACAGTGTCTTGCCACCCACCATGTTGCTACAGTGTCTTGCCACCCACCATGTTGCTACAGTGTCTTGCCACCCACCATGTTGCTACAGTGTCTTGCCACCCATCATGTTACTACAGTGTCTTGCCACCCATCATGTTGCTACAGTGTCTTGCCATCCACCATGTTGCTTCAGTGTCTTGCCATCCACCATGTTGCTACAGTGTCTTGCCACCCATCATGTTACAACAGTGTCTTGCCACCCATCATGTTGCTACAGTGTCTTGCCCTCCACCATGTTGCTTCAGTGTCTTGCCACCCATCATGTTGCTACAGTGTCTTGCCATCCACCATGTTGCTACAGTGTCTTGCCACAAAACATGTTGCTACAGTGTCTTGCCACCCATCATGTTGCTACAGTGTCTTGCCACCCACCATGTTGCTACAGTGTTTTGCCACCCACCATGTTGCTACAGTGTCTTGCCACCCACCATGTTGCTACAGTGTCTTGCCACCCACCATGTTGCTACAGTGTCTTGCCACCCACTGAGGTGACTGTTCCGGCAGTTGATAGATCACCATCAGTACTAACAGTTTGATGGATCACCATCAAAGCTAACTGGTTGATGGATCACCATCAACACTAACTGGTTGATGGATCACCATCAACACTAACAGGTTGATGGATCACCATCAACACTAACAGGTTAATGGATCACCATCAACACTAACAGGTTGATGGATCACCATCAACACTAACAGGTTGATGGATCACCATCAACACTAACAGGTTGATGGATCACCATCAACACTAACAAGGTGATTTATCACTATCAACACTAACTGGTTGATGGATCACCATCAACACTAACTGGTTGATGGATCACCATCAACACTAACTGGTTGATGGATCACCATCAACACTAACTGGTTGATGGATCACCATCAACACTAACAGGTTGATGGATCACCATCAACACTAACAGGTTGATGGATCACCATCAACACTAACAGGTTGATGGATCACCATCAACACTAACAAGGTGATTTATCACCATCAACACTAACTGGTTGATGGATCACCATCAACGCTAACAGGTTGATGGATCACCATCAACACTAACTGGTTGATGGATCACCATCAACACTATCAGGTTGATGGATCACCATCAACAGTAACTGGTTGATGGATCACCATCAACACTAACTGGTTGATGGATCACCATCAACACTAACTGGTTGATGGATCACCATCAACACTAACTGGTTGATGGATCACCATCAACACTAACAGGGTGATGGATCACCATCAACACTAACAGGTTGATGGATGACCATCAACACTAACTGGTTGATGGATCACCATCAACACTAACTGGTTGATGGATCACCATCAACACTAACTGGTTGATGGATCACCATCAACACTAACTGGTTGATGGATCACCATCAACACTAACTGGTTGATGGATCACCATCAACACTAACTGGTTGATGGATCACCATCAACACTAACTGGTTGATGGATCACCATCAACACTAACTGGTTGATGGATCACCATCAACACTAACTGGTTGATGGATCACCATCAACACTAACTGGTTGATGGATCACCATCAACACTAACTGGTTGATGGATCACCATCAACACTAACTGGTTGATGGATCACCATCAACACTAACTGGTTGATGGATCACCATCAACACTAACTGGTTGATGGATCACCATCAACACTAACTGGTTGATGGATCACCATCAACACTAACTGGTTGATGGATCACCATCAACACTAACTGGTTGATGGATCACCATCAACACTAACTGGTTGATGGATCACCATCAACACTAACTGGTTGATGGATCACCATCAACACTAACTGGTTGATGGATCACCATCAACACTAACTGGTTGATGGATCACCATCAACACTAACTGGTTGATGGATCACCATCAACACTAACTGGTTGATGGATCACCATCAACACTAACTGGTTGATGGATCACCATCAACACTAACTGGTTGATTGATCACCATCAACGCTAACAGGTTGATGGATCACCATCAACACTAACAGGTTGATGGATCACCATCAACACTAACAGGTTGATGGATCAAGACACTAGCAGCAGCTACCACTTAAAGTGGATCGTACTCTCCCTCACTCGCCCCAGCTGGTGGACCCGGGCCAGTGTAACCAGAATAAAAACCAAACAACACCCCTTATTTTTTCTGCCAGTGTTACCAGATATATTATTGGTCAGGATTATTATTACTACATTCAGGGGGGAGATGTAAACCCGCGTGGGTTAGGTTGTGCCTGGGATTGGGAAATGTCACTTGGGGTTGCAGGGGTCGAATCACATCTCCTGGCCCGGCCTATTCACTGGTCGGTGATGGTGGATAACTGTCAGTGTTTCTGACAGTGTCATTAATATGGTGTATGAGTGGTGTCAGTGACGGGAAGTATTCTTGGGCACTGTTGGTCGTGTTAATGTGTTGTAGCACACACGCTGTCTTAGTGTGTTAGTACTGCTGCTACTGTTGTTCTTCCTAATTTTGCTGTTCCTGCTGTTCCTGCTGTTCCTGCTTGTCCTGCTGTTCCTGCTGTCCCTGCTGTTCCTGCTGGTCCTGCTGTTCCTGCTGTTCCTGCTGGTCTTGCTGCTACACTCTGCTACCAGTATGAAGGTAATCCCCCATGACTCAGGCAGGGATATACACACTTGTCTGCCGTTATTCCTGCATACGGATGATCCATCATACACTTAGAGATGTGTACATAAATGATGATGATAATAATAATAATAATAATAATAATAATAATAATAATAATAATAATAATAATAATAATAATAATAAATACTTGACATCAACGACATACTACTATATAGAAAGCTCCTTGTTATACAGAGCATTTCGGGCAAATTAGGTTAATTTTACCCGCACAATGCCACCCACACCAGCCGACTAACACCCAGGTATCTACTTACTGATAGTTGAACAGGGACAGCAAGAGTCTTAAGGAAACCCGCCCTAATGTTTACAACAGTACCGGGGATCGAACCAAGGAACTCAGTGCGTGAGCTGAGTGCTCTACCAGCCGAGCCACGGGGACACTCTGAATGTAACAAAATACAGATATCTGGGTATCTTCAGTCACCTACCTGTGACAATGTCTTCATCTGCTGCACATCCCTCATCCTACGTCAGTATGTAAGTGTCAGTCTTCCTGCGTGTGCCTTAGAGTCTTCAACACTACGGTGATCTTCACCAACTACAAGGCTGAGGGACTGATTACCTCATCTTTTGTAAATAGTTCTACTTTCTTCACATCATTGCACTGATAAAGCCACTGGTTGGCGAAACGTCTACAAATAATGAGATCCAGATGTTGCACATGTCTGATTCTTCTCCCAGAGGTGTATGTCTCTCAGTGTATATATACTGGGAGGTGTATGTCTCTCAGTGTATATACTGGGAGGTGTATGTCTCTCAGTGTATATACTGGGAGGTGTATGTCTCTAAGTGTATATATACTGGGAGGTGTATGTCTCTCAGTGTATATATACTGGGAGGTGTATGTCTCTCAGTGTATATATACTGGGAGGTGTATGTCTCTCAGTGTATTTACACTGGGAGGTGTATGTCTCTCAGTGTATATACTGGGAGGTGTATGTCTCTCAGTGTATATACTGGGAGGTGTATGTCTCTCAGTGTATATACACTGGGAGGTGTATGTCTCTCAGTGTATATACACTGGGAGGTGAATGTCTCTCAGTGTATATACACTGGAATGTGTATATCTCTCAGTGTATATACACCTGGAGTTTAATACTTATTTTTAAAGTAAAAGTATTCTTGAATGGTGGTAAACAGGTTATATTTAACTTTAATGACCCTCGTGTAGGTTATTGGCTTTAATGACCCTCGTGTAGGTTATTAGCTTTAATGACCCTCGTGTAGGTTATTGGCTTTAATGACCCTCGTGTAGGTTATAGGCTTTAATGACCCTCGTGTAGGTTATTGGCTTTAATGACCCTCGTGTAGGTTATTGGCTTTAATGACCCTCGTGTAGGTTATAGGCTTTAATGACCCTCGTGTAGGTTATTGGCTTTAATGACCCTCGTGTAGGTTATTGGCTTTAATGACCCTCGTGTAGGTTATAGGCTTTAATGACCCTCGTGTAGGTTATTGGCTTTAATGACCCTCGTGTAGGTTATTGGCTTTAATGACCCTCGTGAAGGCTATAGGCTTTAATGACCCTCGTGTAGCTATAGGCTTTAATCCCACTAACCAAGTTATGGTTGTCCATCTATCCCTGACAACCTGTGGTTAAACATCCTAGAGTTTCAGTCAACTAATCTGAACACTGACTCTGGTAAACCAGCGACCATCACGTTACCTTGCCTTACTACCTTCCCATCAGTTACTACACGAGGGCGTCTTCGTTAGTCGATACCAACAGCTTTAGCAACGCCCTGCGCCGTTGTGGATAGGCAGGAAGACAGTGGACACATGTGTTAACCCACACTACACCCCTTAAGTGGGCTGACAACCTTAGGTGCCATACACTGTGATGACTGTAGAGATTGGTGTACTCGTCTATTTGTGGCTGCAGGAGTCGAGTCACAGCTCCTAGCCCCGCCTCTTCGCTGGTTCCTACTAGGTTCACTCTCTCTCTCTGCTCCATGACCTTTATCCTTCCTCTTCTGAAAGCTATGTATGGCTCTTGCCTCCACTACATCACTCTTCAGATTATTCCACTTCCTGACAACGCTGTGACTGAAGAAATACTTCCTAACATCCCTGCGACATGTGAGTTTCCAACTTCCAGTTGTGACACCTTGTTGCTGTGTCACAACTCTAAAACATCCTGTCCCTATGCACCTTGCTAATTCCTCTCAGTATTTTTATGTCGTTATCGTGTGTGTCCTATTTAAAGTGGGGAAAGCATTCCCTCCCCCTTTAACCTAGCACTGCCTAATCACTGAACCTTGCTTGAGGTCACTGGGGTTTAATTCTCAACGCTGAGAGAGAGAACCAGCTAAACCACATTTTTAAGAGCCAGATAATTAACAACTCGGCTCTGAGCCTTTAATCAAACAGCCAATTAACTCGTAGTCTGAGTGTGAAATTAACATCAAGGATGATCTTAACTCATGCGAGGTGATGTTAAACTACACCGTCAGTGTTGCAACGCGCCGAACCCGCCAGTGTTGCGTTCCGCTCTATAACACACGGTAACTCTCAGGCGCTGCCACACACCATCTCACTTACAAATCTCCAACACTTACCTCTGTAACACACCCCCATCCTTGTAAATTCCCTCCTACACCCCAACATTTCCTCCCCACCACTTCAGCTCTTCTCTACCTATGGTTTAAGGGGCACGTTATTTTTCCACTATAATCTATCTTGTCCATAATTACTATCGCATTTGCTTTGTCTGTTTCGTAAGGTGAAGTCCAAGATCTTTCCTTAATTCCTGGTATAACTTAACAAATCTTTGAGGACAATTATGTTGCAGAGGTCTGAGCAGAGCTCAGACAATTATGTTGTGTTGCAGAGCAGAGCTCAGACCTCCGCAACATATTTGTGCTCAAGATTTGTTAAGTTATACCATGAATTAAGGAAAGATCCTGGACTTCACCTTAAGAAACAAAGCAAATGTAATAGTAATTATGGATAAGGTAGATTATAGTGGAAAATGACCATGTTATTAGAAGACTGGGGACCTTACGTGCCTCTTAAGATCTCGACACTATGTTGGGAGATATTATGGCTGCAATTAAATGTAAATTAAGGTCAAGAATATTCTAATGTATAAGACAGAGACTGGCTTTAAGTCTCGATGTATATACCGTGCAAGATACACACCTCTCACTGACATATATAACTTTGTATATACAATAACAAATGTACACCTGAAGATGTATACAGATTGAAAGATATACACCTCTCAGTGTATATACACTAACAGCTTCACACATATGTATACACACTGAGAGACACACCTCATGGTGTATATGCACTGATGGATTCACAAATATTAGTACACAAACACTTGGAAACACACACCTTTGAGTTTATATACACTGACAGATTCACACACACATGTGTATATACACTGAGAGATACACACCTATTGGTGTATAGACACCGGGAGAAGCACACCTCACACACTGTGTAAGATGTGTATGAGGCTCTGTTGGTGGAGACAGAGCACTCGCTTCTCGTCCTTCCCTGGTGGGCAGCAGGGTGCCAACTAACCCCTGGGTGGAGTTTACAAGACTGTCTTGTAAGTGTTAAGTGGAGACACACCTTCCTCTTCTTCAGTGATAAACATTATTATACCCATCCAGTACTATAGAAAATACTGAATATAGATTAAATAATATGGGTTAATATTATGACGGAGATGCTGGTTATTATTCTCGGCTGACAGACTAGACAGGTCACTTGCTGCCATAACACAAACATGCTATTATTGATTGACAATTAGCAGACAAAAATCAAATAATATACGTATTACTGTATGTTACACAGCGCTGCCAGACGCACAGTGCTGCTAGAAACACAATTCTACCAAACGCACAATGCTGCCAAAAACACAACACTGCCAGACGCATAATGCTGCCAGATGCACAATACTTCCAGACAGACAATGCTGTCAGAAACACAATGCTGATAGAAACACAATGCTGCCAGAAACACAATGCTGCCAGACGCACAGCACTGCCAGATACACAATGCTGCCAGAAACACAATGCTGTCAGAAACACAATGCTGATAGAAACACAATGCTGATAGAAACACAATGCTGCCAGACGCACAGCACTGCCAGATACACAATGCTGCCAGAAACACAGAGCTGCCAAATGCATCATTGCTTCACCAATGCTGACAGATGCACTAAGCCGACAGGTGAGCAACTCTGTCAGACTCACCACTATTTCACCAATGCTGCCAAATGGGCAAAAACTGCCAGGTAAACAATAGTACCAGACGAACCAATGCCTCACCAACACTGCCAGACGCACAAAGCTGCCAGGTGAGCAGCTCTGCCAGACGCACCGCTGCCTGGCTAAGCTGTGCAGGTAACCTCAGCAACAAAACTCAGACTCGAAAACGTTTTCAGAACATTTGAGAAAGTCTCTGGACCCTAACTTTTCCTCCTTCAAGTGACGTAGAATATTGAGACAACACTTCTCTGACCTATCACACTTCACTTTACTCACTTCACCTCACTCACTTCACCTCACTCACTTCACCTCACTCACTTCACCTCACTCACTTCACCTCACTCACTCCACCTCACTCCCTTCACGTCTCTCCACCTTACTCACTTCACCTCAATCCCTTCACGTCACTCCCATCACGTCACTCCCTTCACGTCACTCCCTTCACGCCACTCCCTTCACGTCACTCCCTTCACGCCACTCCCTTCAAGATTTGCACTGTGAAGAGGATCATGGGCTCTTGATACAAAGAGCTCTTGATATATGAGCTCTTGATGTAAAGGTTCTTGATACAAGGAAATGGAGGTACTCTTGCCTTGGCTGCCGGACGAATCATCAATTTAGCTAATAGCGAGAAATAACAAACGTTTATTAGATATCCATGACTCACTTGACATATTTTGTTCATCCACAGGTTTTCACATAATTAACCCGAGAACGCCTCATCCGATCGGCTTTAAACTTTCCACGCGCTGGTGCACTGCAACTAGGGCAAGACTCGTGCAGATACAGGCAAGCGCACGTGTCCTCTGTCCAGTTTTAATGAGAACTTTTTCCAGATTTCGGTTTCCGCGCGATGGCTTGAGAAAGCTCCTTCAGATCGGGTTGAAACTTTCAACGCTAGTGTAGCCTATTGACTAGAAAATTTACTTTTTTTTTGGGGGGGGGGAGGGGCAAGGAGGGAGTGTGTGGGGTGCTAATATGAGAGTAATATATATTTTCTAAAATGGTGGAGTTTGTGTGATATATCCCGAGATGCATCGTGGGTCAGGTTCCAGTCATGATTGTTCATGCGTCTTATGGAGAACATGATACCTGAGACGTTGTATAGGGTATGTAGATGGGAAAGAGAGAGAGAGAGAGAGAGAGAGAGAGAGAGAGAGAGATGTAGAAAGAGAGATAAGGAGAGAGACAGGCAGAGAGAGAGACTAGCGTGGGAGATACACTGGGATGAGAGAGTCATGTGAAGATCAAGGTCAAACTAATAACAATCTTCTGGTAGTTAGCCGAGATAGAGAATAAGCCAGAAGTCAGGTTTAATGCCACGCCACTCCAGGTCAACTCACCTTATTACCTCCACCAGAGCGGAATAAAACCCTCGCTTTGAACCAGTGAAAAGCCTCAAATCACAAATGAAAAAAAAAATCATTTTACACAAACGACATGAAGGAAAATATTTAGTCTACCCTCAAAAATAATTTCCCTCAGATGATGAGCCCCATTGATTTATAGAGAAAATTTAATGACCCGATAGAGGAAATGGGGAAAAAATATATAAGAAAGATCAGGATACGAAGTATTTTAAAATCCTCCCCTCACCTTTTTTTTGAGAGAGAGATTAAGAAATGAGTTTCAGGGAATTGTGAAGCCTAGGGAAGAAACCATAATATTGTTGATGTTGATCGTACTTGCGAGTGTTTGTATATTGTGTTAGTGTACTGTTTACTGTGTTATTTTACTGAGAACAGTGCCATATTATCGACGCTATACTGTTAATGAAGTGAGAATGATATACGGTAGTAGGGGTTAACATGCCTGGCGGGTCAGCTCTGTCAGATGTTAACAAGGAATTGGCATGTTTGTGAGACGTAAACCAGGAATTGGCATGTCTGTGAGACGTAAACCAGGAATTGGCATGTCTGTGAGACGTAAACCAGGAATTGGCGTGTCTGTGAGACGTAAGGCTAGAGCTGGCATGTCAATGTGAAGTAAATCTGGGAATGGCATGTCTGTGAGATGTAAAGCTATATCTGGCATGTCTGTGAGATACGGTCTATGAGAGGCAAAATTGAAGAGGGTGTCTAGGGTGTGGTTTGTTAACCTCGGAATTAGTATTACTGGTCTTAGGAAGCCTTGAGCTAGTCTATGGGTGGCTGCTGTGCGACCCACTCCTCTTTCCAGCCCCATCACTCCATCCATCTCTAGATCACCCATCCAACAACTCTCCACCACTCAACCAGCAGCAGCCACCGGCTCGTTCTCCTCACCTGCGTCTCTCGAGTTATAGTGGAAGGGAGTGACTCTCCTGAAGGAGGGAGGTGCACAAGGAAGATATCACTAATAATTTTAATTAAAGCGAGTTTTGATGACTCCAGTTCTGACCATCTTCTATGTATGCATGTACCACCAAACTTCTAACAAGTTCCTTCAAACAGTCCTGACGTCATATATAGTGCATCATAATTGGCAAATTATACACTGTCACATAGAGGGATTAACAAATATATATATATATATATATATATATATATATATATATATATATATATATATATATATATATATATATATATATATATATATATATATATATATATATATATATATATATATATGTATACATATAGAGTGTGTGTGTGTTATTGAATACTATACAAAATGATATACAAAAAATTATGCAACACTCAGTAAAATCATTATAAAAATACACATTATCTATTTACTTGTTGGTTGGTTAATTACTTAATTGGAATTAAAGTGTATGGACAACATGAAGGTGATGAAGTCTGCTGCCTCATGTAACCTGTTCACCAACAATCAAGAATTCTTTCATCACTAGAAAAGGTATTAATTCAAGTCTCATTAAATATACGATAATAAACATGCATCCCCCCTCCCCCATCCCCCCTCCCCCTCCCCCTCCCCCCTCCCCCCTCCCCCCTTCTCCCCAGATATAGCTCCCTGTGACTGTTTTCTCTTCTACAAAATAAAACTGGCACTCAAGGGGCGGGGTTTTAATGATGTGGAAGAGATTCCAGCAGAATCACAGACTGTGCTAGACGCTGTTAGGAACGACGAGTTCCAGAATGTTTTGAGAAGTGACAAGAGGCGCTGAGATCAGTGTATAACTTCCCAAGGAGAGAATTATCAGTGAGACAACTTCAACTAGGTGATTAGGTAAGCTTATATATTTTTTTTCGCTGCAGTCCATGAACTTTTTGTTATCGTCTCGCATATATTCTGTGTTATCATACAAATGGTATACAATTCCGACGATTTAATAAATAAGACGTTTGTTTAACACGGAATTTTTATTGACGACCCACAATAACTGGCATAGGTAATGCACCTCATGCCGTGGCAGGTGTTTTAGCAAACACTTGTCTAACTTCCTCAGCTCTGTCAGCAGCTCTCATCTTCGCCACTCCGAGGATTTATTTAACAAGATAAAATACATTTACATTAAAATACAAGAAATTAGCCAGCCTAGACGTGACTTCTCTCCGCACCAGAGTCCCCACCGACCTTGTTATTGAATTATTACACAACGTGAGTAATGTAGATCAATGGTTCAGAGAACTGACAAGCTGATAGACACATTTGGAAAACTTAGGTATCTTAATTGTGGAAACGTTTCGCCACGCAGTGGCTTCATCAGTCCAATACAAAGAAGAATGATGAAGATCACAAGTAGTTTGAGGCAATAAGTCCCTCAGCCTGAAGTCGATGTAATCAGTCTATCAGTTTTGCTAAGATTGGTGGGCTGATTACATTGACTCCTGGCTGAGGGACTGATTACCTCAAACTCCTTTTGATCTTCAGCATTCTTTTTTGTATGGGACTGATGAAGCGACTGTGTGGCGAAGCGTTTCCACAATAAAGATACCCAAATGTTGCACATATGCCTACATAATACATAGGAACCAGACTGCACACCTGGCGTCGTGCTAGAACGCCCACCTGCTCAGAAGAGATGTGCAAAACACTACTCAGATGCCTGGAAGCTGCGCTAATTCAAGCATAAAACACATTCCAAGAGAACGGAGGAACCTTCTACTTAGCCAAACCCGTAGCACAATTCGTCTTAAATAGGTGATGGAAAGGACCTGTAGGCCTCCTGCAGTGCTCCCATCTGGCAATTCACTTCACACACTGACCTTCCTGACCTAAATACTCGCTAGTATTTATTTGCGTGTTGTACATCCCCTTGTTGAAGATTAGGACACACGTGCAACAGTTGGGTATCTTTATCGGTGAAACATTTCGCCACACAGTAGGTTTCTTCAGTTAAATACAAAGGGAGCAGTAGTAATGAAATAAAGGTGATGTAATCAGTCAATCAACCTTGGAGAAGAAGTATTTGAGGTGGTCAGTCCCTCAGCCTAGAGAAGAGTTCAGCTCCATGGTATTCTAATCTTCAGCTTGTGGGTATTTTATACCATTTTCAGCAACACATCTCTTTCTATTCACTGAAGAAGTCTGCCCACAGGCGAAACGCCTTAGTGAATTTCCTCTCCTCAATTGTGTCAGTCTCACCAGCTCTCAGTCTGTTAAGTTGTACGGTGTAAAAATATATTCCTCTGAGCTTCCCGTTTCCCAGGGAATCCATAAAATAAATTAGACTCCTTGGTTTATTTCTTTGCAACTGTTATGGTTACAGAGCAAATGTGGAGCCTCTTTGCTCCTCTTTTGTTTTTTCTTCAAGAGACTTTGTGGATGAGGTTATTGCTCGAACTGTAGACAAAAACACACACGCATTTCAAAACATTTATTGAGGGAACATTTCTCCCTGAGTGGCTTTTTTAAATGTCTTGAATTGTACATATGTATGTTCAACAATGCCATAAGTATCTCCATACCTGGAGTATACCTGGAGAGGATTACGAGGATCAACGTCCCAGTGGCCCGGTCTGTGACCAGACCTCGTGGCCATACTTATTCTCCAGTTCCTGAGGGATCATTAGTGGCCTCTTCCAGTGTCTTGAACTATACACATGTGTGTAGATAATTTGTTCGTAGAACCAAAGTGTTGCACAAGTGTCTATTTTACGTACATATGTTCAATAACATACTGTAAATATTTGTGTATTGTTCCAGTAACAATACCGTGACTGGAACAATATGCAGATAACCCACACATAGGAGAGAGAAGCTTACGACGACGTTTCGGTTCGACTTGGACCATTTACAAAGTCACACTACGTGTGTACTGCATCTCCGCACTTGTTCTCCAGTGATAACGTAAACACACCTGCCGGACATCAGCACCGAGGGACTGTTTTTGTCAACATTTAGACTCCTTGCTGAGACTTAATTCAATCTTCCCTGTAAGTGAACAGGAAGGAGAGGCGACACTGTCGCCTTGCGCCTGACGTAAGACTCTGGTTAAGGCAGCTTGAGGCAGTGACTCGCGAACTTCCTTGTTCTTACATTTTATCTGAAGATTTTTATTGATAGTCACCCCAGTGTGCAGACACAGCGTCACCCCGGGAAAATATCAACATATTCTGACCAAAACATTCACGGTAACAACTAATTCCCAGTATATCAACGGTTTATAATACCCACAAGATGACGAGATACTCATACATGCTAGTGGCTTTCTTTGTGCTTAACAATACATTATTACAGATAAACTACACTTTGTTTACTACACAAAGAAATAAGGTTGTTTGCTTCTTTGTTTTTTTATATGCAACATATGTACTGATAAATCGACTGGTTGGCGAAACGTTTATAAAATAAAGATACCCAGATGTTGCACACCTGTCTAATTCATCAAGTAACTCCATGTTGTTCAGACCCTGCATTAAAGTTGGTGTGGAGGTGGCAGGTGACCTCCAAGGAAGTGACCATTCCGTTATCATCCTTAATGCAGAATATAGCCTGCCCTCTCCCTGAGTCCCACGTTGACGGCTTGACAGGGTTGACTGGTCTCGTTGTTAGGCTCTTAGCAAGCTAAAAGCTCTGGTAGACAGTCGTCCTGTTGTATATGTCACTGGGTAGGCGGTGCAACATATCCCCCAAAGAAAAGAAGGGGTGAGTGCACTGTGAGATAGGATAACAAATGTCAGGAGCCTAAGACTGTTCAACTACCCTCCGGTATACATAAGGGAATTACTAATAGACCCCTAGTTGTCTTCAAGAGAGAACTAGACTGATAACTAAAGTCAGTCAGTACCTGACTACCCGGGCTGTGGTGATTCGTACGATAGATTACGAGCGACCAGCAGTAACACCCTGTGTGATGAATGGTTTTGAAAACCGACAAGTTGAAGATCGGGACAACTAAGACACATGTGCAACATCTGGGTATCTTTATTGTAGACGTTTCGCCATCCAGTGGCTTTATCAGTACAAATTCCAGGACATAACTTGAAGACAGTAGGCCTACCAGTGGTTATGCCCTCGTCTGCCACACGTCCCATTTCCACCTGACGTTAGTATATATGCGCCAGGTTCCTGGCTTCTGCTTCAGAATCTTCACAACTATGTTGCTCTTCGCACCAACTCCAAGGTTGAGGGACTGATTACCTCATCTTCTGTATACAATTCTACTGTCTTCAAGTTATGTCCTGGAATTTGTATTGATAAAGCCACTGGATGGCAAAACGTCTACAATAAAGATACCCAGATGTTGCACATGTGTCTTAATTTCATCTTGTCGGTATTGTATACCATTTTTGTACAAGACTGAGACACTTATGCAACATATGGGAATCTTTATTTAGGAAACGTTTCGCCACTTCCTACAAGAGTGATAGACTGAACACATCGATTCTAGGCTGAGGGACTGATTACTTCACTCTCCTCCTCTCCTTACCCATTTCTACTTTGTATTGGACTGATGAAGCCACTGTGTGGCGAAACGTTTCCTAAATAAAGATTCCTATATGTTGCATAAGTGTCCCAATCTTCAGTAACACCCTGGTTGATCAGGCTCCTGATCTACCTTACTACGACACATTCCACTCAGAATGGTATGGTCCATCCTCAGGTGATAAGCTTGGTGCAACAACGCTGGCTACATTACATCATGGAATGACCTTAAGGTCAGCCACCACCACCACCACCACTGTAATCACCATAACAATTACAGTGAGTGGTGAATATTGTTGTGTTCACTCTCCGTTGATGCATTATTCAATTTGCCCAGTGCTAACCTACTGCTAGAGACGGAGAAGCTGCCTCCGTGTGGTGCTAGCTAGCTGCGGCTTCTGCTGGTGGTGCTGCTGCTGCTGCTGCTGGCTGGGTCCTTGTACAATGTTGTCTGGTGGCATCCCACCCCTGTGTACTACACCAGGGTGGCACTGGTGTTGGCACTGGAAACAAGGGTCTGGTAACTCTCCCTCGCTAACCACGGTGTTTTAAGTGCCTCTTTTCGTCTATTTTACAATCTTCCTTACAGCTTTACCTCATTCTAACGTTCTTGCTAATTACATTTTAACCTCCCCCCTCTCTCCCTCCCTTTCCCTCCCTCCCTCCTTCCTTCTCCCTCATACTCTCTCTCCCTCTCTCTCCCAGAGGTGACAAAGGTGATGATATTACGAAGATATTTTAACCTACTGCTCAAAATCTGACGCTGGCACTGGAATTACATTTCTTTTAATACTTATTGGAGTTTCCCCTGAAGTTGCTGTTAATTGTTGCTGCTGTTAACTGCTGCTGTTAATTGCTGCTGTTAAGTGCTGCTGTTAAGTGCTGCTGTTTAGTGCTGCTGCTGTTTAGTTCCAGCTGAGTAGTTAGCGAGTTAGCTCACATTAAAGATAATTGCTTAACCGTAGAGAGAGAAAGAGAGAGAGAGAGTGAGAGAGTCTCCAGGAGTGTATGAAATAGTGAAAGAATGAAAGAAATAATAAAAGAATGAATGAAAGAAATAATAAAAGAAAGAATGAAAGAAATAATAAAAGAAAGAATGAAAGAAATAATAAAAGAAAAAATGAAAGAATGAAAGAATAAAAGAATGAAAAAATGAAAGACCGACCAAAAATGAAAGAGGAAAATACAGGCAATGTTACGTAGAAGAGTCCTTGTTAGACGACAGGAACCACGGACAACCTAGTTACAGACCAGACTGACCAGCGCCACGTACGGGGATTCGAACCCATGTGTGTGTGTGTGTGTGTGTGTGTGTGTGTGTGTGTGTGTGTGTGTGTGTGTGTGTGTGTGTGTGTGGGCTGACGGCTGTGACATCATGACTTGCGGTCGCTAGCGTGGGCGGCACGGGATGGTGTGGGCGCCACGGGATGGTGTGGGCGGCACGGGATGCTGCGGGTGGCACAGGGTGGTGTGGGCGGCAGCGCCGACCATTACAGGCAGTAAAGACTCTGGCCAGACATGCAAAATGAGATTCCTTCTCTTGCACTGAGAAATAAAGGTGACGTGTACCTTTGTATATTCTTAATATTGTATATATCTGTATCTACCCCAGTATATCTACCCCAGTATATCTACCCTAGTATATCTACCTTAGTATATCTACCCCAGTATATCTACCCTAGTATATCTACCCTAGTATATCTACCCCAGTATATCTACCCCAGTATATCTACCCTAGTATATCTACCCCAGTATATCTACCCTAGTATATCTACCCCAGTATATCTACCCTAGTATATCTACCCCAGTATATCTACCCCAGTATATCTACCCTAGTATATCTACCCTAGTGTATCTACTCTAGTATATCTACCCCAGTATATCTACCCTAGTATATCTACCCCAGTGTATCTACCGTAGCATATCTACCCCAGTATATCTACCCTAGTATATCTACCCCAATATATCTAGTACTGTACATATATATATATATATATATATATATATATATATATATATATATATATATATATATATATATATATATATATATATATATATATATATTTCTCACTTTCTCACTTTCTCACTTTCTGGGTTCCAGACTCATCGACACCACCAGGGACCCAAGGGAAGCCACTTTCATGTTCCTGCGCCTCAGCGTAGCCATCCAGAGGGGAAATGCTTGCTGCATACTTGGCTCGCGTCCGGCTTCATAGGAGCTGGAGGAAATTCATGATCTTTAATACATTGTACCATTGTATTCATGTTTGTGTTTTTCTGCACATGTATTCTGTTTATCAATAAATGTTCACATAAAATATAAAATATATAGTGGGTGGAAGGAGAAGAAAATATTCAAACAGCTCCGGGGAGAACCTTGAGTTTTCCCTGAGGTACGTTTATTGTCTTCTCTGAGGATGAGGGTCCCCAGTCCAGCTATAGAGGTGGTACTTCCCTATATATATACACACAGCAAAAACAATCCACCTTCACCATCCCGCCGCTCACATCCCACCGCCCCACATCCCGCCGCTCACTTCCCGCTGCCCACATCCCGCCGCCCACATCCCGCCGCCCACACCAGACAGGAGGAAAATTGAGGCATTAAGTTGATCCGGGTTTTCAACGCCGCGCACACAATCTAATTTGCCGCAAGCGGTAATGGCAACCGGTTGCCGCAGCCCTCAACCATTCTCACCAACCCAACCAGTTGTCGAGTCCCAGTGAGACTATGACAGCCTGTTACAGCATTGCTCACCGTTTTAATTACAAGAGAGAAAGCATGACAGAAGTGCTGTCTGGTGCAGCATTTTATACCAGTTACAGCATAGCAGCAGGCTGTGAAACAGCATGGTCAGTAAGGTAGGAGAGGAGCCAGCTGTGATACAGCATGGTCAGTAAGGTGGGACAGGAGCCAGCTGTGATACAGCATGGTCAGTAAGGTAGGACAGGAGCCAGCTGTGATACAGCATGGTCAGTAAGGTAGGACAGGAGCCAGCTGTGATACAGCATGGTCAGTAAGGTAGCATAGTAGCCAGCTGTGATACAACATGGTCAGTAAGGTAGCATAGTAGCCAGCTGTGATACAACATGGTCAGTAAGGTAGCATAGTAGCCAGCTGCGATACAACATGGTCAGTAAGGTTGCACAGTAGCCAGCTGTGATAGAACATGGTCAGTAAGGTAGCATAGTAGCCAGCTGTGATAGAACATGGTCAGTAAGGTAGCATAGTAGCCAGCTGTGATAGAACACAGTAGCCAGCTGTGATAGAACACAGTAGCCAGCTGTGACAGAACACAGTAGCCAGCTGTGATAGAACACAGTAGCCAGCTGTGATAGAACACAGTAACCAGCTGTGATAGAATACAGTAGCAAGCTGTGATAGAACACAGTAGCCAGCTGTGATACAACGCAGTAGCCAGCTGTTATACAACACAGTAGCCAGCTGTGATACAATACAGTAGCCAGCTGTGATGCGACACAGTAGGCAGCTGTGATACAACGCAGTAGCCAGCTGTGATACAAAACAGTAGCCAGCTGTGATACAATACAGTAGCCAGCTGTGATGCAACACAGTAGCCAGCTGTGATGCAACACAGTAACAAGCTGTGATACAACACAGTAGCCAGCTGTGATGCAACACAGCAGCCAACTGTGATAACACAGTAACCAGCTGTGATACAACACAGTAGCCAGCTGTGATACAACACAGCAGCCATCTGTGATACAACACAGTAGCCAGCTGTGATAAACACAGTAGCCAGCTGTGATACAACACAGTAGCCAGCTGCGATACAACACAGTAGCCAGCTGTGATACAACACAGCAGCCAGCTGTGATACAACACAGTAGCCAGCTGTGATTCAACTCAGTAGCCAGCTGTGATACAACACAGAAGCCAGCTGTGATACAACGCAGTAGCCAGCTGTGATACAACACAGTAGCCAGCTGTGATACAACACAGTAGCCAGCTGTGATACAACACAGTAGCCAGCTGTGATACAACACAGTAGCCAGCTGTGATACAACGCAGTAGCCAGCTGTGATACAACACAGTAGCCAGCTGTGATACAACACAGCAGCCAGCTGTGATACAACACAGTAGCCAGCTGTGATACAACACGGTAGCAGCTGTGATACAACACAGTAGCCAGCTGTGATACAACACAGTAGCCAGCTGTGATACAACACAGTAGCCAGCTGTGATACAACACAGTAGCCAGCTGTGATACAACACAGTAGCCAGCTGTGATACAACACAGCAGCCAGCTGTGATACAACACAGTAGCCAGCTGTGATACAGCACAGTAGCTAGCTATGATACAACACAGTAACCAGCTGTGATACAACACAGTAGCCAGCTGTGATACAACACAGTAGCCAGCTGTGATACAACACAGTAGCCAGCTGTGATACAAGATAGTAGCCAGCTGTGATACAACACAGTAGCCAGCTGTGATACAACACAGTAGCCAGCTATGATACAACACAGTAACCAGCTGTGATACAAGATAGTAGCCAGCTGTGATACAACACAGTAGCCAGCTGTGATACAACACAGTAGCCAGCTATGATACAACACAGTAACCAGCTGTGATACAACACAGTAGCCAGCTGTGATACAACACAGTAGCCAGCTGTGATACAACACAGTAGCCAGCTGTGATACAAGATAGTAGCCAGCTGTGATACAACACAGTAGCCAGCTGTGATACAACACAGTAGCCAGCTGTGATACAACATAGTAGCCAGCTGTGATACAACATAGTAGCCAGCTGTAATACAACACAGTAGCCAGCTGTGATACAACATAGTAGCCAGCTGTGATACAACTCAGTAGCCAGCTGTGATACAACACAGTAGCCAGCTGTGATACAACACAGTAGCCAGCTGTGATACAACACAGTAGCCAGCTGTGATACAACACAGTAGCCAGCTGTGATACAACACAGTAGCCAGCTGTAATACAACACAGTAGCCAGCTGTGATACAACACAGTAGCCAGCTGTGATACAACACAGTAGCCAGCTGTGATACAACACAGTAGCCAGCTGTGATACAACATAGTAGCCAGCTGTGATACAACACAGTAGCCAGCTGTGATACAACACAGTAGCCAGCTGTGATACAACACAGTAGCCAGCTGTGATACAACACAGTAGCCAGCTGTAATACAACACAGTAGCCAGCTGTGATACAACACAGTAGCCAGCTGTAATACAACACAGTAGCCAGCTGTGATACAACACAGTAGCCAGCTGTAATACAACACAGTAGCCAGCTGTGATACAACATATTACAAAAATATATAATACACAAAAATCTCACAAAAGAAAAAATCGCATAAACATCACATAAACCTAACATGTCACATGAACATCACATAAACCTAACATATCACATAAACATCACATAAACCTAACATGTCACATGAACATCACATAAACCTAACATATCACATGAACATCACATAAACCTAACATATCACATGAACATCACATAAACCTAACATGTCACATGAACATCACATAAACCTAACATGTCACATGAACATCACATAAACCTAACATATCACATGAACATCACATAAACCTAACATGTCACATGAACATCACATAAACCTAACATATCACATGAACATCACATAAACCTAACATGTCACATGAACATCACATAAACCTAACATATCACATGAACATCACATAAACCTAACATGTCACATGAACATCACATAAACCTAACATATCACATGAACATCACATAAACCTAACATGTCACATGAACATCACATAAACCTAACATATCACATGAACATCACATAAACCTAACATGTCACATGAACATCACATAAACCTAACATATCACATGAACATCACATAAACCTAACATGTCACATGAACATCACATAAACCTAACATATCACATGAACATCACATAAACCTAACATGTCACATGAACATCACATAAACCTAACATATCACATGAACATCACATAAACCTAACATGTCACATGAACATCACATAAACCTAACATATCACATGAACATCACATAAACCTAACATGTCACATGAACATCACATAAACCTAACATATCACATGAACATCACATAAACCTAACATGTCACATGAACATCACATAAACCTAACATATCACATGAACATCACATAAACCTAACATATCACATGAACATCACATAAACCTAACATATCACATGAACATCACATAAACCTAACATATCACATGAACATCACATAAACCTAACATATCACATGAACATCACATAAACCTAACATATCACATAAACATCACATAAACCTAACATGTCACATGAACATCACATAAACCTAACATATCACATGAACATCACATAAACCTAACATATCACATGAACATCACATAAACCTAACATGTCACATGAACATCACATAAACCTAACATATCACATGAACATCACATAAACCTAACATATCACATGAACATCACATAAACCTAACATATCACATAAACATCACATAAACCTAACATGTCACATGAACATCACATAAACCTAACATATCACATGAACATCACATAAACCTAACATATCACATGAACATCACATAAACCTAACATGTCACATGAACATCACATAAACCTAACATATCACATGAACATCACATAAACCTAACATATCACATGAACATCACATAAACCTAACATGTCACATGAACATCACATAAACCTAACATGTCACATGAACATCACATAAACCTAAAACGTCACATGAACATCACATAAACCTAAAACGTCACATGAACATCACATAAATCTAACACATCACATGAACATCACATAAATCTAACATATCACATAAACATCATATAAACATCGCTTCTAAATCTTTACATGTCAGTAAAGCTTTCTTCATCATTCTTCACCATTCTTCATTATTCTCATAGTTCTTCATCATTTTTCATCATTCTTCATCATTCTCTATTAATTAAAGAATATGAAAGAAGTGAAGACGATTAATATGCTCATTATAATGATGAGATATATTATGTTTCATTGTAGCGATAAGATATATTATGTGTCATTATAATGATGAGATATATTATGTGTCATTATAATGATAAGATATATTATGTGTCATTATAATGATGAGATATATTATGTGTCATTATAATGATAAGATATATTATGTGTCATTATAATGATGAGATATATTATGTGTCATTATAATGATGAGATATATTATGTGTCATTGAAATTATGAGATATATTATGTGTCGTTGTAATGATGAGATGTATTATGTGTCATTATAATGATGAGATATATTATGTGTCATTATAATGATGAGATATATTATGTGTCATTATAATGATGAGATATATTATGTGTCATTGTAATGATGAGATATATAATGTGTCATTGTAATGATGAGATATATTATGTGTCATTATAATGATGAGATATGTTATGTGTCATTGTAATGATGAGATATATAATGTGTCATTGTAATGATGAGATATATTATGTGTCATTATAATGATGAGATATATTATGTGTCATTATAATGATAATATATTATGTGTCATTGTAATGATGAGATATATTATGTGTCATTATAATGATGAGATATATTATGTGTCATTATAATGATGAGATATATTATGTGTCATTATAATGATGAGATATATTATGTGTCATTAAAATGATGAGATATATTATGTGTCATTATAATGATGAGATACATTATGTGTCATTATAATGATGAGATATATGATTTGTCATTATAATGATGAGATATATTATGTGTCATTATAATGATGAGATATATTATGTGTCATTATAATGAGGAGGTATATTATGTGTCATTATAATGATGAGATATATTATGTGTCATTATAATGATGAGATATATTATGTGTCATTATAATGATGAGATATATTATGTGTCATTATAGTGATGAGACACATTATGTGTCATTATAATGATGAGATATATTATGTGTCATTATAATGATGAGACAAATTATGTGTCATTATAATGATGAGATATATTATGTGTCATTATAATGATGAGATATATTATGTGTCATTATAATGATGAGATATATTATGTGTCATTATAATGATGAGATATATTATGTGTCATTATAATGATGAGATATATTATGTGTCATTATAATGATGAGATATATTATGTGTCATTATAATGATGAGATATATTATGTGTCATTATAATGATGAGATATATTATGTGTCATTATAATGATGAGATATATTATGTGTCATTATAATGATGAGATATATTATGTGTCATTATAATGATGAGATATATTATGTGTCATTATAATGATGAGATATATTATGTGTCATTATAATGATGAGATATATTATGTGTCATTATAATGATGAGATATATTATGTGTCATTATAATGATGAGATATATTATGTGTCATTATAATGATGAGATATATTATGTGTCATTGTAATGATGAGATATATTATGTGTCATTATAATGATGAGATATATTATGTGTCATTATAATGATGAGATACATTATGTGTCATTATAATGATGAGATATATTATGTGTCATTATAATGATGAGATATATTATGTGTCATTATAATGATGAGATATATTATGTGTCATTATAATGATGAGATACATTATGTGTCATTATAATGATGAGATATTATGTGTCATTATAATGATGAGATATATTATGTGTCATTATAATGATGAGATATATTATGTGTCATTATAATGATGAAATATATTATGTGTCATTATAATGATGAGATATATTATGTGTCATTATAATGATGAAATATATTATGTGTCATTATAATGATGAGACACATTATGTGTCATTATAATGATGAGATATATTATGTGTCATTATAATGATGAGATATATTATGTGTCATTATAATGATGAGATATATTATGTGTCATTATAATGATGAGATATATTATGTGTCATTATAATGATGAGATATATTATGTGTCATTATAATGATGAGATATATTATGTGTCATTATAATGATGAGATATATTATGTGTCATTATAATGATGAGATATATTATGTGTCATTATAATGATGAGATATATTATGTGTCATTGTAATGATGAGATATATTATGTGTCATTATAATGATGAGATATATTATGTGTCATTATAATGATGAGATACATTATGTGTCATTATAATGATGAGATATATTATGTGTCATTATAATGATGAGATATATTATGTGTCATTATAATGATGAGATTATAATGATGATGTGTCATTATAATGATGAGATATATTATGTGTCATTATAATGATGAGATATATTATGTGTCATTATAATGATGAGATATATTATGTGTCATTATAATGATGAGATATATTATGTGTCATTGTAATGATGAGATATATTATGTGTCATTGTAATGATGAGATATATTATGTGTCATTATAATGATGAGATATATTATGTGTCATTATAATGATGAGATATATTATGTGTCATTATAATGATGAGATATATTATGTGTCATTATAATGATGAGATATATTATGTGTCATTATAATGATGATATATGATGTGTCATTATAATGATGAGATATATTATGTGTCATTATAATGATGAGATATATTATGTGTCATTATAATGATGAGATATATTATGTGTCATTATAATGATGAGATATATTATGTGTCATTATAATGATGAGATATATTATGTGTCATTATAATGATGAGATATATTATGTGCCATTATAATGATGAGATATATTATGTGTCATTGTATGATGAGATATATTATGATGAGATATTATTATGTGTCATTATAATGATGAGATATATTATGTGTCATTATAATGATGAGATATATTATGTGTCATTATAATGATGAGATATATTATGTGTCATTATAATGATGAGATACATTATGTGTCATTATAATGATGAGATATTATGTGTCATTATAATGATGAGATATATTATGTGTCATTATAATGATGAGATATATTATGTGTCATTATGTGTCATTATAATGATGAGATATATTATGTGTCATTATAATGATGAAATATATTATGTGTCATTATAATGATGAGACACATTATGTGTCATTATAATGATGAGATATATTATGTGTCATTATAATGATGAGATATATTATGTGTCATTATAATGATGAGATATATTATGTGTCATTATAATGATGAGATATATTATGTGTCATTATAATGATGAGATATATTACGTGTCATTATAGTGATGAGGCACACTATGTGTCATTATAATGAGTAATATTAATGGGTTAATTTTGGATTTTCCAGAACGTAAAAGTTGGTTATTTTTTACGGTGAGAAAGTTGTGTTGCAGCTGGTGTTGTAGTGTTGCAGGTGGTGTTGTAGTGTTGCAGGTGGTGTTGTAGTGTTGCAGGTGGTGTTGTAGTGTTGCAGGTGGTGTTGTAGTGTTGCAGCTGGTGTTGTAGTGTTGCAGGTGGTGTTGTAGTGTTGCAGCTGGTGTTGTAGTGTTGCAGGTGGTGTTGTAGTGTTGCAGGTGGTGTTGTAGTGTTGCAGCTGGTGTTGTAGTGTTGCAGGTGGTGTTGTAGTGTTGCAGCTGGTGTTGTAGTGTTGCAGCTGGTGTTGTAGTGTTGCAGCTGGTGTTGTAGTGTTGCAGCTGGTGTTGTAGTGTTGCAGCTGGTGTTGTAGTGTTGCAGCTGGTGTTGTAGTGTTGCAGGTGGTGTTGTAGTGTTGCAGTTGGTGTTGTAGTGTTGCAGGTGGTGTTGTAGTGTTGCAGCTGGTGTTGTAGTGTTGCAGCTGGTGTTGTAGTCTTGCAGCTGGTGTTGTAGTGTTGCAGCTGGTGTTGTAGTGTTGCAGCTGTTGTTGTAGTGTTGCAGCTGGTGTTGTAGTGTTGCAGCTTAGTGTTGTAGTGTTGCAGCTGGTGTTGTAGTGTTGCAGCTGGTGTTGTAGTGTTGCAGCTGGTGTTGTAGTGTTGCAGGTGGTGTTGTAGTGTTGCAGGTGGTGTTGTAGTGTTGCAGGTGGTGTTGTAGTGTTTCAGGTTGTGTTGTAGTGTTGCAGCTGGTGTTGTAGTGTTGCAGGTGGTGTTGTAGTGTTGAAGCTGGTGTTGTAGTGTTGCAGGTGGTGTTGTAGTGTTGCAGGTGGTGTTGTAGTGTTGCAGGTGGTGTTGTAGTGTTGCAGGTGATGTTGTAGTGTTGCAGGTGTTGTTATAGTGTTGCAGCTTGTGTTGTAGTGTTACAGCTGGTGTTGTAGTGTTGCAGGTGGTGTTGTAGTGTTGCAGCTGGTGTTGTGTTTGCAGCTGGTGTTTTTGTGTTGCAGGTGGTGTTGTAGTGTTGCAGCTGGTGTTGTAGTGTTGCAGGTGGTATTGTAGTGTTGCAGGTGTTGTTATAGTGTTGCAGCTTGTGTTGTAGTGTTACAGCTGGTGTTGTAGTGTTGCAGCTGGTGTTGTAGTGTTGCAGCTGGTGTTGTAGTGTTGCAGCTGGTGTTGTAGTGTTGCAGCTAGTGTTGTAGTGTTGCAGCTGGTGTTGTGTGTTGCAGCTGGTGTTGTGTGTTGCAGCTGGTGTTGTTGTGTTGCTGGTGGTGTTGTAGTGTTGCAGCTGGTGTTGTAGTGTTGCAGCTGGTGTTGTAGTGTTGCAGGTGGTGTTGTAGTGTTGAAGCTGGTGTTGTAGTGTTGCAGCTGGTGTTGTAGTGTTGCAGGTGGTGTTGTAGTGTTGCAGGTGGTGTTGTAGTGTTGCAGGTGGTGTTGTAGTGTTTCAGGTTGTGTTGTAGTGTTGCAGCTGGTGTTGTAGTGTTGCAGGTGGTGTTGTAGTGTTGAAGCTGGTGTTGTAGTGTTGCAGGTGGTGTTGTAGTGTTGCAGGTGGTGTTGTAGTGTTGCAGGTGGTGTTGTAGTGTTGCAGGTGATGTTGTAGTGTTTCAGGTGGTGTTGTAGTGTTGCAGCTGGTGTTGTAGTGTTGCAGGTGGTGTTGTAGTGTTGAAGCTGGTGTTGTAGTGTTGCAGGTGGTGTTGTAGTGTTGCAGGTGGTGTTGTAGTGTTGCAGCTGGTGTTGTAGTGTTTCAGGTTTTGTTGTAGTGTTGCAGCTGGTGTTGTAGTGTTGCAGGTGGTGTTGTAGTGTTGCAGGTGGTGTTGTAGTGTTGCAGCTGGTGTTGTAGTGTTGCAGGTGGTGTTGTAGTGTTGCAGCTGGTGTTGTTGTGTTGCAGGTGGTGTTGTAGTGTTGCAGCTGGTGTTGTAGTGTTGCAGGTGGTGTTGTAGTGTTGCAGGTGGTGTTGTAGTGTTGCAGGTGGTGTTGTAGTGTTGCAGGTGGTGTTGTAGTGTTGCAGGTGGTGTTGTAGTGTTGCAGCTGGTGTTGTAGTGTTGCAGCTGGTGTTGTAGTGTTTCAGCTGGTGTTGTAGTGTTGCAGCTGGTGTTGTAGTGTTGCAGCTGGTGTTGTAGTGTTCCAGCTGGTGTTGTAGTGTTGCAGCTGGTGTTGTAGTGTTGCAGCTGGTGTTGTAGTGTTGCAGGTGGTGTTGTAGTGATGCAGGTGGTGTTGTAGTGTTGCAGTTCGTGTTGTAGTGTTGCAGCTGGTGTTGTAGTGTTGCAGGTGGTGTTGTAGTGTTGCAGCTGGTGTTGTAGTGTTGCAGCTGGTGTTGTGTGTTGTAGCCGTTGTTGTGTAGCAGCTGATGTTGTATGTTGCAGCTGGTGTTGTGTGTTGCAGCCTGTGTTGTGTGTAGCAGCTGGTGTTGTGTGTTGCATGTGTTGTGTGTTGCAGGTGGTATTGTATTGCAGGTTGTGTTATGTGTTGCAGCAGGTGTTCTGTGTTGCAGCTGGTGTTGTGTGCTGCAGCTAGTATTGTGTTGCAGGTGTTGTGTGTTGCAGCTAGTATTGTGTTGCCGGTGGTGTTGTTCGTTGCAGGTGGTACTGAGTTGCAGGTGGCGTTGTTTGTTGCAGGTCTTGTGTGTTGCAGCTGGTGTTGTGTGTTGCAGGTGTTATGTGTTGCAGGTGTTGTGTGTAGCAGCTGGTGTTGTGTGTTGCAGGTGTTGTGTGTTGCAGGTGCTATGTGTTGCAGGTATTGTGTTGCAGATATTGTGCATTGCAGATGGTATTGTGTTGCAAGTGTTGTGTGTTACAGGTTGTGTTGCGTGTTGCAGATGTTGTGTGTTGCACGTGGTGTTGAATGTTGCAGGTGTTGTGTGTTGCAGCTGGTGTTGTGTGTTGCAGCTGGTGTTGTTTGTTGCAGGTGTTGTATGATGCAGGTTGTGTTGTGTGTTGCAGGTGGTGTTGTGTGTTGCAAGTGGTGTTATGTGTTGCAGCCGGTGTTATGTGTTGCAGCCGGTGTTGTGTGTTGCAGGTGGTGTTGTTTATTGCAGGTCTTGTGTGTTGCAGCTGGTGTTGTGTGTTGCAGGTGTTGTGTGTTGCTGCTGGTGTTGTGTGTTGCAGTCGGTGTTGCGTGTTGCATGTGGTTCTGTGTGTTTCAGTTGGAGTTGTGTGTTGCAGGTGACGTTGTGTGTTGCAGGATGTGTCGTGTGTTGCAGGTGTTGTGTGGTGCAGCTGGTGTTGTGTGTTGCAGCTGGTGTTATGTGTTGCAGGTGTTGTTGTGTATTGCAGCCGGTGTTGTGTGTTACGGCTGGTGTTGTGTGCTGCAAGTGGTGTTGTGTGTCGCAGCTGGTGTTGTTTGTCGCAACTGGTGTGTGTTGCTGGTGTTGTGTATTGCTGCTGGTGTTGTGTGTTGCAGCCGGTGTTGTATGTTGCAGCTGTTGTTGTGTGTAGCAGCTGGTGTTGTGTGTTGTGGCTGGTGTTGCGTTTTTCACGAGGTATTGTGTGTTGCAGCCGGTTTTGTGTGTTGCATGTAGTGTCATGTGTTGTAGGTGTTGTGTGTTGCAACTAGTGTTGTGCTTTGCAGGTGATGTATGTTGCATGTGTTTGTGTGTTGCAGCCGGTTTTGTGTGTTGAAGGTGGTGTCCTGAGTTGCAGGTGCTGTGTATTGCTGCTGGTGTTGTGTGTAGCAGCTGGTGTTGTGTGTTGTAGCCGTTGTTGTGTGTGGCAGCTGGTGTTGTGTGTTGCAGCTGGTGTTGTGTGTTGTAGCCGTTGTTGTGTGTAGCAGCTGGTGTTGTGTGTTGCAGCTGGTGTTGTGTGTTGTAGCCGTTGTTGTGTGTAGCAGCTGGTGTTGTGTGTTGCAGCTGGTGTTGTGTGTTGTAGCTGGTGTTGTGTGTTGTAGTCGTTGTTGTGTGTAGCAGCTGGTGTTGTGTGTTGCAGCTGGTGTTGTGTGTTGTAGCCGTTGTTGTGTGTAGCAGCTGGTGTTGTGTGTTGCAGCTGGTGTTGTGTGTTGCAGCTGGTGTTGTGTGTAGCAGCTGGTGTTGTGTGTTGTAGCCGTTGTTGTGTGTGGCAGCTGGTGTTGTGTGTTGCAGCTGGTGTTGTGTGTTGCAGCTGGTGTTGTGTGTTGTAGCCGTTGTTGTGTGTGGCAGCTGGTGTTGTGTGTTGCAGCTGGTGTTGTGTGTTGCAGCTGGTGTTGTGTGTTGCAGGTGTTGTGTGTTGCAGGTGGTATTGTATTGCAGGTGGTGTTGTGTGTTGCAGCAGGTGTTGTGTATTGCAGCTGGCGTTGTGTGCTGCAGCTGGTATTGTGTTGCAGGTGTTGTGTGTTGCAGCTAGTATTGTGTTGCCGGTGGTGTTGTTTGTTGCAGGAGGTATTGTGTTGCAGTTGGTGTTGTTTGTTGCAGGTGGTGTTGTGTGTTGCAGGTGCTGTGTGTTGCAGGTGGTATTGTGTTGCACGTGGTGTTGTATGTTGTAGGTGTTGTGTGTTGCATTTGGTATTGTGCTTCAGGTGGTGTTGTGTGTTGCAGGTGTTGTGTGTTGCAGGTGTTGTGTATTTCAGGTGTTATGTGTTGCATGTGTTGTGTGTTGCAGCTGGTGTGGTGTGTTGCAGGTGTTATGTGGTGTAGGTGTTGTGTGTTGCAGATACTGTGCATTGCAGATGGTATTGTGTTGCAAGTGTTGTGTGTTGCAGGTGGTGTTGCGTGCTGCAGATGTGTGCTGCAGCTGGTGTTGTGTGTTGCAGCTGGTGTTGTTTGTTGCAGGTGTTGTGTGTTGCAGGTTGTGTTGTGTGTTGCAGGTGGTGTTGTGTGTTGCAAGTGGTGTTGTGTGTTGCAGGTGGTGTTGTGTGTTGCAGCCGGTGTTGTGTGTTGCAGGTGGTTCTATGTGTTGCAGGTTGTGTCGTGTGTTGCAGGTGTTGTATGTTGCAGCTGGTGTTGTGTGTTGCAGCTGGTGTTATGTGTTGCAGGTGGTGTTGTGTGTTGCAGCCAGTGTTGTGTGTTACGGCTGGTGTTGTGTGCTGCAGGTGGTGTTGTGTGTCGCAGCTGGTGTTGTGTGTCGCAACTGGTGTGTGTTGCTGGTGTTGTGTATTGTTGCTGGTGTTTTGTGTAGCAGCTGGTGTTGTGTGTTGTAGCTGATGTTGTGTTTTGCAGCTAGTGTTGCGTTTTTCACGAGGTATTGTGTGTTGCAGCCGGTTTTGTGTGTTGCAGGTGGTGTCCTGTGTTACAGGTGTTGTGTGTTGCAGCTAGTGTTGTGTGTTACACTTAGTGATGTGTGTTGCATATGTTTGTGTGTTGCAGCCGGTTTGTGTGTTGCAGGTGGTGTCCTGTGTTGCAGATGTTATGTGTTGCAGCTAGTTTTGTGTGTTGCAGGTGGTGATGTGTGTTGCAGGTGGTGGTGTGTGTTGCAGGTGGTGTTGTGTGTTGCAGGTGGTGTTGTGTGTTGCAGGTGGTGTTGTGTGTTGCTTGTGGTGTTGTATGTTGCAGGTGGTGTTGTGTGTTGCAGGTGGTGTTGTGTGTTGCAGGTGGTGTTGTGTGTTGCAGTTGGTGTTGTGTGTTGCAGGTGGTGTTGTGTGTTCCAAGTGTTGTGTGTTGCAGGTGTTGTTGTGTGTTGCAGGTGGTGTTGTGTGTTGCAGCTGGTGTTGTGTGTTGCAGCTGGTATTGTGTGTGTAATGGTAAGGAAAGAAGAGCATGACACCTACATGACACATACGACACGTACACAACGTGTACATGACACGTACATGACAGGTACATAACACGGACATGACTCGTTGACTCAATTAGTGGATGACACGCCCGTGTCCACTTGCCAGTTCCCTGTTTTTTACGTGTCTAGTAAGTAGGTTATTGACACGGGGATAATGTTTGCCTGTGTGTGTGTGTACTCACGTAATTGTACCCATGTAACTGTGGTTGCAGGGGTCGAGTCATTGCTCCTGGCCCCGCCTCTTCACTGGTCACTACTAGGTCCACTCTCTCTCTCTGCTCCATGAGCCTTATCATACCTCTTCTTAAGCTATGTATGGATCCTGCCTCCACTACATCACTTTCCAGATTGTTCCACTTCCTGACAACTCTATGACTGAAGAAATACTTCCTAACATCCCTGTGACTCATTTGAGTTTTCAACTTCCAGTTGTGTCCCATCTCTGAAACATTCTTTCCCTATCCACCTTGCCAGTTCCTCTCAGTATTTTATTTGTCGTTATCATGTCCCCATTATCCTCCTGTTCTCCAGTGTTGTCAAGTTGTTTTCCCTTAACCTCTCCTCGTAGGACATGCCCCTTAGCTCCGGGACTAGTCTTGTTGAAAATCTTTGCACTTTCTCTAATTTCTTGACGTGTTTGATCAGGTCTGGGTTTCATACTGGTGCTGCTTACTCCAATATGGGCCTGACGTACATGAGGTACAGTGCCGTGAATGACTCCTTACTGAAATGTCGTCGCCTCTACATTTCGCTTTAGCGCATCTAGTTTTCTGCCAGTCTCTGCATCCTTGCCTCAGCAGCAACTCCAATTGTGACCCCTTGTTCCTTGTCCCATCTCTGGAACATCCTGTTTCTGTCCACCTTATCTATTCCTCGCAATATTTTATTCGTCGTTATCATATCTCCCCTAACTCTCCTGTCCTCCAGTGACGGCAAGCCTATTTCCCTTAACTTTTTTTCGTAGGACATTCCTCTTAGCTCTGGCATTAGTCTTGTTGCAAAACTTTGCACTTTCTCTAATTTCTTGACGTGCTTGACCAGGTTTAGGCTCCAAACTGGTGCTACATACTCCAGTATGGGCCTGACATACACAGTGTACAGTGTCTTGAACGATTCATTACTGAGGCATCGGAACGCTATTCTCAGGTTTGCCAGGAGCCCATATGCCGCAGCAGCTATCTGGTTGATGTGTGCTTCCGGAGACATGCTCGGTATTATAATCACCCCAAGATCTTTCTCCTTGAGTGAGGTTTGCAATCTTTGGCCACCTAGACTATACTCTGTCTGCGGTCTTCTTTGCCCTTCCCCGATTTTCATTACTTTGCATTTGGCTTTGTTAAATTCGAGTAGCCAGTCGCTGGACCAGGTGTCCAGTCTATCCAGGTCTCTTTGGAGTCCTGCCTGATCCTCATCTGATTTCATTCTCCTCATTAACTTCACATCATCTGCAAACAGGGACACCTCTGAGTGTATCCCTTCCGTCATGTCATTCACATATATCAAAAACAGCACTGGTCCTAGGACTGACCCTTGTGGAACCCCGCTCGTCACAGGCGCCCATTGTGATACCTCATCTCGTACTATGACGTGTGTGTATGTGTGCGTGCGTGTGTGTGTGCGTGTGTGTGTGTGTGTGCGTGTGTGTGTGTGTGTGTGTGTGTGTGTGTGTGTGTGTGTGTGTGTGTGTGTGTGTGTGTGTGTGTGTGTGTGTGTGTGTGTGTGTGTGTGTGTGCCAACTACTCCAGCAATGTGTAATGACCAGTTACAAACATTATGATAATTGGTAGTTCATCCATTTCGTTATCGTAATTGGCCAATTATCACATCCAATTTACTCCTCTGGATCATCACGATAATCTTTGAGCGCGATAACCGCGATAGTGAAGCAAAATATAACCACGATAGCTAAACAAACAATAACCAGCTATTTTACATGAGACAGGTCAAGGAGGAGGAGGAAGGTGTTATTTAGAGGTGGATAAAAGTCTTCGTGACTGAGGTCAGTTGTCGTGACAACCTTGACACACTTAAGAGATTCGGAAACAGGCCAAGGTCAGTCCCAGGACCAGGTGACCTGGTCTGGCATCACTGTGGTGGGTCCCAGACCCGATGACCTGGTCTAGCATCACTGTGGTGTGTCCCAGGATCAGGTGACTGGTCTGGCATCACTGTGGTGTGTCCCAGGATCAGGTGACTGGTCTGGCATCACTGTGGTGTGTCCCAGAATCAGGTGACTGGTCTGGCATCACTGTGGTGTGTCCCAGGATCAGGTGACTGGTCTGGCATCACTCTGGTGGGTCCCAGACCAGGTGATCTTGTCTGACATCACTGTGGTGGGTCCCAGGAACAGGTGATCTGGTCTGGCATCACTGTAGTGGTTCCCAGGACCAGGTGACCTGGTCTGGCAACACTGGGTTATTTTGTTACAGTGAGACAGTACTACTAACGTTATTACAGTGACACACTCTTAGTGACGTTGTTACAGTGACACAGTCTTAGTGACGTTGTTACAGTGACACAGTCTTAGTGACGTTGTTACAGTAACAGTTTTATTAGCGTTGTTACAGTGACACAGTCTTACTAACGTTGTTACAGTGACACAGTCTTACTAAGGTTGTTACAGTGACATAGTCTTACTAACGTTGTTACAGTGACACAGTCTTACTAACGTTGTTACAGTGACACAGTCTTACTAACGTTATTACAGTGACACAGTCTTAGTGACGTTGTTACAGTGACATAGTCTTAGTGACGTTGTTACAGTGACACAGCCTTAATAACGTTGTTACAGTCTTACTAACGTTGTTACAGTCTTAGTAACGTTGTTACAGTCTTAGTAACGTTGTTACAGTCTTACTAACGTTGTTACAGTCTTACTAACGTTGTTACAGTCTTAGTAACGTTGTTACAGTCTTAGTAACGTTGTTACAGTCTTAGTAACGTTGTTACAGTCTTAGTAACGTTGTTACAGTCTTAGTAACGTTGTTACAGTCTTAGTAACGTTGTTACAGTCTTAGTAACGTTGTTACAGTCTTAGTAACGTTGTTACAGTCTTAGTAACGTTGTTACAGTCTTAGTAACGTTGTTACAGTCTTAGTAACGTTGTTACAGTCTTAGTAACGTTGTTACAGTCTTAGTAACGTTGTTACAGTCTTAGTAACGTTGTTACAGTCTTAGTAACGTTGTTACAGTCTTAGTAACGTTGTTACAGTCTTAGTAACGTTGCTACAGTCTTAGTAACGTTGTTACAGTCTTAGTAACGTTGTTACAGTCTTAGTAACGTTGTTACAGTCTTACTAACGTTGTTACAGTCTTACTAACGTTGTTACAGTCTTACTAACGTTGTTACAGTCTTAGTAACGTTGTTACAGTCTTAGTAACGTTGTTACAGTCTTAGTAACGTTGTTACAGTCTTAGTAACGTTGTTACAGTATTAGTAACGTTGTTACAGTCTTAGTAACGTTGTTACAGTGTTAGTAACGTTGTTACAGTCTTAGTAACGTTGTTACAGTCTTACTAACGTTGTTACAGTCTTACTAACGTTGTTACAGTCTTAGTAACGTTGTTACAGTCTTAGTAACGTTGTTACAGTCTTAGTAACGTTGTTACAGTCTTACTAACGTTGTTATAGTCTTAGTAACGTTGTTACAGTCTTACTAACGTTGTTACAGTCTTAGTAACGTTGTTACAGTCTTAGTAACGTTGTTACAGTCTTAGTAACGTTGTTACAGTCTTAGTAACGTTGCTACAGTCTTAGTAATGTTGTTACAGTCTTAGTAACGTTGTTACAGTCTTAGTAACGTTGTTACAGTCTTACTAACGTTGTTACAGTCTTACTAACGTTGTTACAGTCTTACTAACGTTGTTACAGTCTTAGTAACGTTGTTACAGTCTTAGTAACGTTGTTACAGTCTTAGTAACGTTGTTACAGTCTTAGTAACGTTGTTACAGTGTTAGTAACGTTGTTACAGTCTTAGTAACGTTGTTACAGTCTTAGTAACGTTGTTACAGTCTTAGTAACGTTGTTACAGTCTTAGTAACGTTGTTACAGTCTTAGTAACGTTGTTACAGTCTTAGTGACGTTGTTACAGTCTTAGTAACGTTGTTACAGTGTTAGTGACGTTGTTACAGTCTTAGTAACGTTGTTACAGTCTTAGTAACGTTGTTACAGTTATAATAAAGAGGGATAACAAAGTAAAGAGCAGGATAAAGAGGTAAACTACAGAATAAAGAGGAAGTATAAAAGTCTAACAGACGTCACGTGACCTTCCCATGTCTGTCCCCCCTCCCACCTCCCCATCCCTCACCCCTCCCTCCTTCTCCCGTCCCTTCTTCCCCTCCCTCCTTCCCCCTCCATCCTTCCCCTTATTTCTTCCCCCCCCTCCTTCCCCCTCCATCCTTCCCTTTATTTCTTCCCCTCCCTCCTTCCCCTCCATCACCCCTTCACCAGTAGCAGTAATGAGGAGGGAGGAGGACCTAAGATGGGAAGTTAAGTGAAGAAGGGAGGGGCGGGTATAGGGGAAAGGAGAGGTAGGGGAGGGTATAGGGGCAAGGAGAGGTAGGGGAGAGGGGAGGGGGAGGGGGGAGTGGCATCCAGCACCTTTAACCAGTGACTCTCTGAATATTTGATGTTAATAGCGGCATTATCCTGGCTCTTAAGATCGATATTCCCCCCTCCCCTCCCCTCCCCCTTCCCCCTTCCCCTCTGAACCCCTGGTAATCCACACCTTCCCTCCCCCTGCCAGCACCGCAAGATCCAAGGTGGTGGATTTATCCCAAGAAATTTTTAATTAGTTCCGACTAACTCTTCGGTAATGTTCCTCAACGCTGAGTTGCTGGTCTGCACTACCCCCCCCCCCCGTTCCAGCCAACACTTGCTGGCTCACACCTGTGCAACACCTGCGAGTTTTGATCGAGAGATAACATAGACAGGTGTTATACATGTCTTATTCATCATCGTGTTTATATTTAATGTAAAATACTCCTTTTGTCTGTAAAAACAATGCAAGCTCCTGATAATGTGTTGATTGCAGCATGAAAGGCCTAGAGCTATCATTCTCCCTTTGGTTTTATATATATATATATATATATATATATATATATATATATATATATATATATATATATATATATATATATATATATATATATATGTGTGTGTGTGTGTGTGTGTGTGTGTGTGTGTGTGTGTGTGTGTGTGTGTGTGTGTGTGTGTGTTTGTATTGAGAGAGAGTGAGAGAGAGAGAGAGAGAGAGAGAGAGAGAGAGAGACTTAATAACTACCACTGAGGTAATCACTAACGTGAGTAACAGAGTTTGAGATTTTATTTACAATATTAGTCTCCATAGCTGAGAGGAAGCTGAGGTTATTTACGATATCAAGCATAAATGGTGGTGGTGGTGGTGGTGGTGGTGGTGGTGGTGGTGGTGGTGGTGGTGGTGGTGGTGGTGGTGGTGGTGGTGGTGGTGGTGGTGGTGAGGGTGGTGGTGGTGGTGGTGGTGGTGGTGATGGTGGTGGTGGTGATGGTGGGGGGGGAGGTTATGAGGTCTGGTCAATACTATCTTTGGATATAGAAATTTTTGCCTGAGGTCCAGCATATGTGAGAGAGAGTTCCAGGTGTGTCTCATGTCACACTCCACCTCCTGGAACCTCCTGCCTTCATAGTAATCTTTAGATTTGTTTATAATAGTAATAGCAATAATAATAATAATAATAATAATAATAATAATAATAATAATAATAATAATAATAATAATAATAATAATAATAATAATAATAATAATAAATAAATAAATAAATAACAATAACAACAACAATAATAATAATAATAATAATAATAATAATAATAATAATAATAATAATAATAATAATCGATATTATTGGCATAATATAGAAATCGTCTGGTTATACAGGGTATAAGTAATTGTTGCTAAAGAACAACAAAGGCACAATACTGTGACTGGAACAACACACAAATAACCTGCACATAGCAGACAGGAGCTTACCACGACGTTTCGGTCCGACTTGGACCCCTTAGAAAGCCACACTAATAGTGAGAGAGCCAGTATATATGGGAGAGCAGGGAAGAGGTCGGGAACGAGAGAGGGAGAAGAGGAAGTAGTGACAGTGGCAAGGTAGACACTGAGAGTAGTAGTAGAAGGAAGACTAGCAGTAGAAAGTAGGGAGAGTAGTTTAGTGGCGAGAGTAAAAAGGGGGAGTGAAGAGTGAAGGGAGACAATAATAAAAGTAGTAGCAGTAGCAGAGAAATGGGGAGGATAAAACTAAGTACAATTAGAAGTGGGTCAGTGTGAGGACAGGATAAAGGGGCACTGCAGGAGAACTTAGGACCCGCAAGGAGTAGGACCAAAATTCAGGGATGGGGGGGGGTGACTAACACAACACAATAGGCTGAAGAAAGGATAGCGAAGAAAGAAAAAGGAAAAAATAAGAAAGAAGGAGGGGAAAGGATAATAATAATAATAATAATAATAATAATAATAATAATAATAATAATAATAATAATAATAATAATAATAATAATAATAATAATAATAATATCTTTATTTACTACAAGTACATAAACAAAGTATACAGTCCTAGCTGACATCAGTGACATACTACTATACAGAAAGCCCCTTGTTGTGTAGAGCATTTCGGGCAAATTAGGTCCTTGTCCCAGGATGCGACCCACATCAGTCGATTAACGCCCAGGTACCCATTTTACTAATGGGTTAACATAGACAACCGGTGCAAAGAAACACGCCCAATGTTTCTACCCTCCCTGGGATCAGGTTAAGTTACGAGTATTCGGAAGTTTGGAGCATTTGACAACGTAATGAGAAAGGTAGGCATCTAGAGAGACAGCCAGGACTCAGAATGTTGTGTACAAGGAATGATTCAACAAAACGGCGAATGTGAAAGTTAGAAATAGGGTAGACAGTTTTAGCATAGGACCAGTTAATCGGATGATTGTGATTTCTGACATGACAGAAAAGAGCATTACTGGTGTCGGCAAGCATAAAAGAAAGAGCTATCAGTTTCTCTATAGCCCTGAAGAGGACAAGAGGAGCATGAAATAGAGTAAACACCAGGGGCATCTACAGCGGGAGGAGAGATACTAACTATATTACTGAGAAGGCTGTTAGTTTGGCGAAAATTAAGTTTAATGTCTAAAGAATGGAAAGAGTTGCTGAGATTAGAAAAACTGGTGATATAGCTAAGGCAGAGAACAGGAGATTTCAAAGGAGTAGAGAGTTTGGGGGAGAAGAAAATCCTTTTAGCAGGTGAGAAGACAGAGTTTATTAAATGGGAAGGGTAGTCAAGACGAGAAGACGAATTACGAAGAGTGGAAATTTCCGAATCTAGGAGCTGAAGATCACAAATACAGAGGACACGGAGAAAGACAGAAATAAGAACACTTTTCTTGACAGAGGCAGAATGTACATGTCACTGTGCATAAGCTTGCGATAAACGGAAAAAATGTAAAGCTTGTAGCCGAGCAGTGGACATTTACGTGAAGGAAAGAAAGCTTTAAACATGATAGAAGAAGCTAGATTGTGAAAGTCATCGAGAAATAGTTGGAAGAGGCTAGTGTCAAGGGGCCAGGGAACAAAGATGTCGTCAACATGGCGGAGACAGAGTAAAGGGCGCACACCAGTAGTAGCAAGATGAACTGTTTCGAAGTATTCCGTATAAAGGCTAGCAAGAACAAGGGATATAGGAGAGCCTATAGCGACACCGAAGGTTTGAGAATAAGATCAAGACAGACAGACACCATTAGGTATAGGGAGATGAAGTAACCCTTTATTAGCCATCTCTCTGAGAAAATTAAGAACTTTGAGGTCCGTGGTTCGATCCCCAGTACAGGTGGAAATATTAGATTAGAGTGTTTCCTTAAGACACTTGATGCAGAAAATGCCTGGTTGTGCAGAGCATTTCGGGAAAATTAGGTTAATTTTGTTCCCAGGACGCCACCCACACCAGTCGGCTAACACCCAGGTACCTACTTACTGCTAGATGAACAGGGCAGCAGGAAAAAAGCCCAAATGTTTTCACCCGTACCTAGGATCGAACCATGAACCTCAGTGAGTGAGCTGAGTGCGCTACCAACCGAGCTACGGGATACCTAGTTAATTCCCGTGAATTTGATTACTGAGGCAAACACTAGACAGTTATACATGTTTTTTAGGGATCTAGATATAAGTGGGTCTCCTGCCTGGGTGAGACTGTCGCAAAAGTCACCAACAAGTACTAAATCATGTACCAGAAGAAGTACTGGTCCTAATACTGATCCTTGGGGAACCCCGCTTGTTATACTATCCCATTATAATGTTATCTTCTAACGGGTGTGTGTTTGTGTGTATGTGTGTGTGTATGTGTTTTTTTTTGTGTGTGTGTGTGTGTGTGTGTGTGTGTGTGTGTGTGTGTGTGTGTGTACTCACCTAGTTGTACTCACCTAGTTGAGGTTGCGGGGGTCGAGTCCGAGCTCCTGGCCCCGCCTCTTCACTGATCGCTACTAGGTGTGTGTGTGTGTGTGTGTGTGTGTGTGTGTGTGTGTGTGTGTGTGTGTGTGTGTGTGTGTGTGTGTGTGTGTGCGTGTGTGTGTGTGTGTGTGTGTGTGTGTGTGTGTGTGTGTGTGTGTGTAGACACTTGCCCGGCCACGATTTCATTAGCGTCTTGTGCCTCCAGCTAGTGTTTGTTCAAGTCTGTTTGTACAGATAGTCTCTCAGCGTGTCTCTCAGACGCTAGGAGCTGAGAGTCACACTGTCTCTAAGACGCTAGGAGCTGAGAGTCACACTCTCAGACGCTAGGAGCTGAGAGTCACACTGTCTCTCAGACGCTAGGAGCTGAGAGTCACACTCTCAGACGCTAATAGCTGAGAGTCACACTGTCTCTCAGACGCTAGGAGCTGAGAGTCACACTGTCTCTCAGACGCTAGGAGCTGAGAGTCACACTGTCTCTCAGACGCTAGGAGCTGAGAGTCACACTGTCTCTCAGACGCTAGGAGCTGAGAGTCACACTGTCTCTCAGACGCTAGGAGCTGAGAGTCACACTGTCTCTCAGCGCGTCTCTCAGACGCTAGTAGCTGACACACACAGTCTCACAGTGTCTCTTCGCTGCAGCAAAGGAGCTTCCTGAGATCGTATTTCCTTGGACATCCTCCCCTTTTCTCCAACATTGCAAGGTCCTGATGATGTGATGATTGCAACACGAAAGGCCTATAGCTATCAGTCAACTACCTCCACTCCCCGTGGGTGTTTTGCGGTAAAGAGGGCAGTGGAGGCTCGATCCTCCGGGCTATCTCGCGTGTTTTTCAAGGTGGCACACTCTCTTGGTCTCTCGTTGGGTCCCAGACCCCTGGAAATCGATTGTAACTTCTCGAAATCAATAGTCAGTTGGGAGTAACTTTAGTCAGTTGAATGATAATTACGTTTATCAGTCCTTGTCTAAAAGTTACTTTAGTTACGTCACGTGAGTTATGTTACTTAGATACGCCAGATTTAGCTTAAACGCCTTGATTTTGAACATAGATATGTCAGATTTTAGCATCATTGCCATGATTTTGAACACAGATATGTTAGATTTAACTTAGACCCCCTGATTTTGAACACATCTCACTGTTCAACACTAAAAGGTTGGGGAACTAGAAACAAGTGTAACACTTATGTGTGTTACCAACACGTTTCGCCAGAAAGTGGCATTTTTTCAGGTTAATTCAGTGGTTATGTACTGGAGGATGAGGCAGTCAGTCCCTCAGTCTTGATAGTTGGTGGTCAGTCCCTCAGTCTTGATAGTAGGTGGTCAGTCCCTCAGTCTTGATAGTTGGTGGTCAGTCCCTCAGTCTTGATAGTAGGTGGTCAGTCCCTCAGTCTTGATAGATGGAGGTCAGTCCCTCAGTCTTGATAGTAGGTGGTCAGTCCCTCAGTCTTGATAGTTGGTGGTCAGTCCCTCAGTCTTGATAGTAGGTGGTCAGTCCCTCAGTCTTGATAGATGGAGGTCAGTCCCACAGTCTTGATAGATGGTGGTCAGTCCCTCAGTCTTGATAGATGGAGGTCAGTCCCACAGTCTTGATAGATGGTGGTCAGTCCCTCAGTCTTGATAGATGGTGGTCAGTCCCTCAGTCTTGATAGATGGTGGTCAGTCCATCAGTCTTGATAGATGGTGGTCAGTCCCTCAGTCTTGATAGATGGTGGTCAGTCCCTCAGTCTTGAGAGATGGTGGTCAGTCCCTCAGTCTTGATAGATGGTGGTCAGTCCCTCAGTCTTGAGAGATGGTGGTCAGTCCCTCAGTCTTGATAGATGGTGGTCAGTCTTGATAAATGGTGGTCAGTCCCTCAGTTTTGACAGATGGAGGTCAGTCCCACAGTCTTGATAGATGGTGGTCAGTCCCACAGTCTTGATAGATGGTGGTCAGTCCCTCAGTCTTGATAGATGGTGGTCAGTCCCTCAGTCTTGATAGATGGTGGTCAGTCCCTCAGTCTTGATAGATGGTGGTCAGTCCCTCAGTCTTGATAGATGGTGGTCAGTCCCTCAGTCTTGAGAGATGGTGGTCAGTCCCTCAGTCTTGATAGACGGTGGTCAGTGTTGATAGATGGTGGTCAGACCCTCACTCTTGATAGATGGTTGTCAGTCCCTCAGTCTTGAGAGATGGTGGTCAGTCCCTCAGTCTTGATAGATGGTGGTCTGTCCCACAGTCTTGATAGATGGTGGTCAGTCCCTCAGTCTTGATAGATGGTGGTCAGTCCCTCAGTCTTGATAGATGGTGGTCACTCCCTCAGTCTTGATAGATGGTGGTCAGTCCCTCAGTCTTGATAGATGGTGGTCAGTCCCTCAGTCTTGAGAGATGGTGGTCAGTCCCTCAGTCTTGATAAATGGTGGATAGATGGTGGTCAGTCCCACAGTCTTGATAGACGGTGGTCAGTCCCTCAGTCTTGATAGATGGTGGTCAGTCCCACAGTCTTGATAAATGGTGGTCAGTCCCTCAGTTTTGACAGATGGAGGTCAGTCCCACAGTCTTGATAGATGGTGGTCAGTCCCTCAGTCTTGATAGATGGTGGTCAGTCCCTCAGTCTTGATAGATGGTGGTCAGTCCCTCAGTCTTGATAGATGGTGGTCAGTCCCTCAGTCTTGATAGATGGTGGTCAGTCCCTCAGTCTTGATAGATGGTGGTCAGTCCCTCAGTCTTGAGAGATGGTGGTCAGTCCCTCAGTCTTGATAGATGGTGGTCAGTCTTGATAGATGGTGGACAGTCCCTCACTCTTGATAGATGGTGGTCAGTCCCTCAGTCTTGAGAGATGGTGGTCAGTCCCTCAGTCTTGATAGATGGTGGTCAGTCCCTCAGTCTTGATAGATGGTGGTCAGTCCCTCAGTCTTGATAGATGGTGGTCAGTCCCTCAGTCTTGATAGATGGTGGTCAGTCCCTCAGTCTTGATAGATGGTGGTCAGTCCCTCAGGCTTGATAAATGATGGTCAGTCCCTCAGTCTTGATAGTAGGTGGTCAGTCTTGATAGATGGTGGACAGTCCCTCACTCTTGATAGATGGTGGTCAGTCCCTCAGGTTTGATAAATGGTGGTCAGTCCCTCAGTCTTGATAGATGGTGGTCAGTCCCTCAGTCTTGATAGATGGTGGTCAGTTCCTCAATCTTGATAGATGGTTGTCAGTCCCTCAGTCTTGATAGATGGTGGTCAGTCCCTCAGTCTTGATAGATGGTGGTCGGTCCCTCAGTCTTGATAGATGATGGTCAGTCCCTCAGTCTTGATAGATGGTGGCCAGTCCCTCAGTCTTGATAAATGGTGGCCAGTCCCTCAGTCTTGATAGATGGTGGTCAGTCCCACAGTCTTGATAAATGGTGGTCAGTCCGTCAGTCTTGATAGATGGTGGTCAGTCCGTTAGTCTTGATAGATGGAGGTGAGTCCCTCAGTCTTGATAGATTGTGGTCAGTCCCTCAGTCTTGATAGATGGTGGTCAGTCTCTGAGTCTTGATAGATGGAGGTCAGTCCCTCACTCTTGATAGATGGTGGTCAGTCCCTCAGTCTTGATAGATGGTTGTCAGTCCCTGTGTCATGATACATGGTGGTGAGTCCCTCAGTCTTGATTAAAGGTGTTAGGGAGCTTAGCATTGATCAGTATGTACATATGTATGTTTATATGTATGTATGTGTGCATGCATGCATGTATATATGTATGTCATCTACGCCTCATTAAAAGTTATACAAGAAGGCACCTTATGTAGAGTGCCAACTTCATCACCCTCCAGGGCACTGTCGTGCCACTGCCTGGAATGTCGGGGGGAAGGGGAGTGCCACATTCCAGGCACAGTGCCAGCCGTGTCATGCCAATACCCTAATTAGTGGGGAATCCAGGTAAGTCCCTCAGGTGTGTGGGAGGTGTGGTGCTACCTGTGGGGGGTGGTGCTACCTGTGGGAGGGTAGTGCTATATGTGGGAGGCTGGTGCTACCTGAGAGAGCTGATGGGTTTCAATGCTCTTCCTCGCTTCACCAAATGATATATTCTAGGGCTTGATACGGTGTAAGTTGTCAGTATCCCTGTAAACCAACAACAACGAGTAAAAGATACAGTGTACGATGTCAGAAGCCCTATGAACCAACAACAACAATAACAAGATGCAATGTACGGTGTCAGTAGCCCTATAGACCAACAATAACAACAAGATGCAGTGTACGGTGCCAGTAGCCCTATAAACCAACAATAACAACAAGACATAGAATACGGTGTCAGTAGCCCTATAAACTAACAATAACAACATGATGCAATGTACGGTGCCAGTAGCCTTATAAACCAACAATAACAACAAGACAGAGTATACAGTGTCAGTAGCCCTACAAACCAAAAATAACAACAAAATACAGTGTACGGTGTCAGTAGCCTTCTAGACCAATAATAACATGATACAGTGCATGATGTCAGTAGCCCTATAAACCAACAATAACAACAAGATACAGTGTACGGTGTCAGTAGCTCTATAAACCAACAATAACAACTAGATACAGTGTACGGTGTAAGTGGCTCTATAAACCAGTAATAACAACGAGATATAGAGTACGGTGTCAGTAGCCCTATAAACCAGCAATAACAAACAAAATACAGTGTATTGTGTCAGTAGCCCTCTAAACCAACAATAACAACAAGATGAAGAGTGTACGGTGTCAGTAGCCCTATAAACCAACAATAACACTGTACGGTGTCAGTAGCCATGTAAACCAGCAATAACAAGATGCAGTGTACGGTGTCAGTAGCCCTAGAAACTAACAGTAACAACAAAATGCAGTGTACAGTGTCATTGGCCCTATAAACCAACAATAACAAAATGCAGTGTACGGTGTCAGTAGCCCTATAAACCAACAATAACAAAATGCAGTGTACGGTGACAGTAGCCCTATAAACCAACAATAACAAAATGCAGTGTACGGTGTCAGTAGCCCTATAAACCAACAATAACAAGATATGAAACATTCTGTTTCCTTAACTTTACTAACTAACGTCTCAGTCAGAAACTGCGAGTGAAGCTGATGTGAGCTGCCAGGATTCCTCCAGCACGTACCCCAGTGTTGTGTTCCGTGGCACACCAGTGTTGTGTTGCACAACACCCCAGTGTTGTACGGCAAACTAGTGTTGTGTTGTATGGCACACCAGTGTTGTATTATATGGCTCAGACAGCAGTGTTGTGTTGCATGGCACCCAACTGTGTTACGTGGCACACCAATGTTTTGTTGCATGGCACACCGGCACAGCAGGGTTGTGTTGCACAACACCTCAGTGTTGTCTTGTATGCCACACAAGTGTTGTATTGCATGGCACACCAGTGCTGTGATGCATGAAACACCTTCGTTGTGTTGCATGGCACACAAGTTTTGTGCCGCATGGTACGCCAGTGTTGTGTGGCGCGGGATGCCAGTCTTGTGTTTCATGTCACACTAGTGTTGTGCTGCATGGCACGCTAGTATTGTGTTAAATGCCAACTTGTGTTGTGTTGCACGGCCCACCTGTGTTGTGTTGCGTGGTGCATCAGTATTGTGTTGTATACCACACTAGTTTTGTGTTGCATGGCACATTAGTATTGTGTTGCATGTACACCTGTGTTGTGTTACATGACAAACCAGTGTTGTGTGGCAGGGGACACCAGTCTTGTGTTTCGGTCACACTAGTGTTGTGTTCCAAGGCACGCCAGTGTTGTGTTGTATGGCACACCAGTGTTGTATTGCGTGGTGCATCAGTGTTGTGTTGCATCGCTCGCCGGTGTTGTATTGCATGATGACACCCAGTGTTGTGTTGTATGGCGCACTAGTGTTGTGTTGCATGCTTCGCCATTGTTGTGTGGCAAGGGACACCAGTCTTGTTTTGCATGTTACATTAGTGTTGTGCTGCTTAGCACGCCAGTGCTGTGTTGCATGAGACGCTAGTGTTGTGTTGCATGGCACACCTGTGTTGAGTTGCGTGGTACACCAGTGTTGTGTTGTATTTTACAAAAGTGTTGTTTTAAATGGCACACCAGTGTTGTGTCGCATGGCATGCCAGTGTTGTGTTGTATGGCACCACACTGTTGTGTTGCATGGCACACCAGTGTTGTGTTGCATGGCACACCAGTGTTGTACTGCATAGCACCTAAGTGTTGTGTTGCGTGGCACCCAACTGTTGTGTTGCTTGGCACACCAGTGTTGTATTGCATGGCACACCAGTGTTGTGTTGCTTGGTACACCAGTGTTCTGTTGCATGGCACACCAGTGTTCTGTTGCATGGCACACCAGTGTTCTGTTGCATGGCACACCAGTTTACCTGGAGTTTACCTGGAGAGAGTTCCGGGGGTCAACGCCCCCGCGGCCCGGTCTGTGACCAGGCCTCCTGGTGGATCAGAGCCAATTGTGTTACACGGCACACCTGTGTTGTGTTGCGTGATACACCAGTGTTGTGTTGCATGGCACACCTATTTTGAGATGCACGGCTCGCCAGTGTTGTGTTGCATGACACATCTGTGTTTTGTTACATGGTTTGCAAGTGTTGTGTTGCATGGGAACCAGTTCTGTGTTGCATTGACGCCAGTTCTGTGTTCTACGGCGCACCAGTGTTGTGATGCGTGGTACACCAGTATTGTGTTGCATGGCACACCAGTGTTGCGTTGCATGGCACACCAGTGTTGCTGTAACACTTTCTAAAGAGTTAATGCCTTCTTGCTCTGACGTAAATATTATCTAACTTTGTTATTGATCTCAAAGTCTCTCACCCACAGTGTGGGGGAGCACTCTACCACCACCCACAGTGTGGGGGAGCACTCTACCACCACCCACAGTGTGGGGGAGCACTCTACCACCACCCACAGTGTGGGGGAGCACTCTACCACCACCCACAGTGTGGGGGAGCACTCTACCACCACCCACGGTGTGGGGGAGCACTCTACCACCACCCACAGTGTGGGGGAGCACTCTACCACCACCCACAGTGTGGGGGAGCACTCTACCACCACCCACAGTGTGGGGGAGCACTCTACCACCACCCACAGTGTGGGGGAGCACTCTACCACCACCCACAGTGTGGGGGAGCACTCTACCACCACCCACGGTGTGGGGGAGCACTCTACCACCACCCACAGTGTGGGGGAGCACTCTACCACCACCCACGGTGTGGGGGAGCACTCTACCACCACCCACAGTGTGGGGGAGCGCTCTACCACCACCCACAGTGTGGGGGAGCACTCTACCACCACCCACAGTGTGGGGGAGCGCTCTACCACCACCCACAGTGTGGGGGAGCACTCTACCACCACCCACGGTGTGGGGGAGCACTCTACCACCAACCACAGTGAGGGGGAGCACTCTACCACCACCCACAGTGTGGGGGAGCACTCTACCACCACCCACAGTGTGGGGGAGCACTCTACCAATACCCACAGTGTGGGGGAGCGCTCTACCACCACCCACAGTGTGGGGGAGCACTCTACCACCACCCACAGTGTGGGGGAGCACTCTACCACCACCCACAGTGTGGGGGAGCACTCTACCACCACCCACAGTGTGGGGGAGCACTCTACCACCACCCACAGTGTGGGGGAGCACTCTACCACCCACAGTGTGGGGGAGCACTCTACCACCACCCACAGTGTGGGGGACCACTCTACCACCACCCACAGTGTGGGGGAGCACTCTACCACCACCCACGGTGTGGGGAGCACTCTACCACCACCCACAATGTGGGGGAGCGCTCTACCACCACCCACAGTGTGGGGGAGCACTCTACCACCACCCACGGTGTGGGGGAGCACTCTACCACCACCCACAGTGTAGGGGAGCGCTCTACCACCACCCACAGTGTGGGGGAGCACTCTACCACCACCCACAGTGTGGGGGAGCACTCTACCACCACCCACGGTGTGGGGGAGCACTCTACCACCACCCACAGTGTGGGGGAGCACTCTACCACCACCCGCAGTGTGGGGGAGCACTCTACCACTACCCACAGTGTGGGGGAGCACTCTACCACCACCAACAGTGTGGGGGAGCGCTCTACCACCACCCACAGTGTGGGGGAGCACTCTACCACCACCCACGGTGTGGGGGAGCACTCTACCACCACCCACAGTGTGGGGGAGCACTCTACCACCCACAGTGTGGGGGAGCACTCTACCACCACCCACAGTGTGGGGGAGCACTCTACCACCCACAGTGTGGGGGAGCACTCTACCACCACCCACAGTGTGGGGGAGCACTCTACCACCACCCACAGTGTGGGGGAGCACTCTACCACCACCCACAGTGTGGGGGAGCACTCTACCACCACCCACAGTGTGGGGGAGCACTCTACCACCACCCACAGTGTGGGAGAGCACTCTACCACCACCCACAGTGTGGGGGAGCACTCTACCACCACCCACAGTGTGGGGGAGCACTCTACCACCACCCACAGTGTGGGGGAGCACTCTACCACCACCCACAGTGTGGGGGAGCACTCTACCACCCACAATGTGGTGGAGCACTCTACCACCCACAGTGTGGGGGAGCACTCTACCACCACCCACAGTGTGGGGGAGCACTCTACCACCACCCACAGTGTGGGGAGCACTCTACCACCACCCACAGTGTGGGGGAGCACTCTACTACCCACAGTGTGGGGGAGCACTCTACCACCACCCACAGTGTGGGGGAGCACTCTACCACCACCCACAGTGTGGGGGAGCACTCTACCACCCACAGTGTGGGGGAGCTCTCTACCACCACCCACAGTGTGGGGGAGCACTCTACCACCACCCACAGTGTGGGGGAGCACTCTACTACCACCCACAGTGTGGGGGAGCACTCTACCACCACCCACAGTGTGGGGGAGCACTCTACCACCACCCACAGTGTGGGGGAGCACTCTACCACCCACAGTGTGGGGAACACTCTACCACCACCCACAGTGTGCGGGAGCACTCTACCACCACCCACAATGTGGGGGAGCACTCTACCACCCACAGTGTGGGGGAGCACTCTACCACCACCCACAGTGTGGGGGAGCGCTCTACCATCACCCACAGTGTGGGGAAGCACTCTACCACCACCCACAGTGTGGGGGAGCACTCTACCACCACCCACAGTGTGGGGGAGCGCTCTACCATCACCCACAGTGTGGGGAAGCATTCTACCACCACCCACAGTGTGGGGGAGCACTCTACCACCACCCACAGTGTGGGGAGCACTCTACCACCCACAGTGTGGGGGAGCACTCTACCACCACCCACAGTGTGGGGAAGCACTCTACCACCCACAGTGTGGGGAGCACTCTACCACCACCCACAGTGTGGGGGAGCACTGTACCACCACCCACAGTGTGGGGGAGCACTCTACCACCCACAGTGTGGGGGAGCACTCTACTACCACCCACAGTGCGGAGGAGCACTCTACCACCCACAGTGTGGGGGAGCACTCTACCACCACCCACAGTGTGGGGGAGCACTCTACCACCACCCACAGTGTGGGGGAGCACTCTACCACCCACAGCGTTGGGGAGCACTCTACCACCCACAGTGTGGGGGAGCACTCTACCACCCACAGTGTGGGGGAGCACTCTACCACCCACAGCGTGGGAGAGCACTCTACCACCCACAGTGTGGGGGAGCACTCTACCACCCACAGTGTGGGGGAGCACTCTACCACCACCCACAGTGTTGGGGAGCACTCTACCACCACCCACAGTGTGGGGGAGCACTCTACCACCACCCACAGTGTGGGGGAGCACTCTACCACAACCCACAGTGTGGGGGAGCACTCTACCACCACCCACAGTGTGGGGGAGCACTCTACCACCACCCACAGTGTGGGGGAGCACTCTACCACCACCCACAGTGTGGGGGAGCACTCTACCACCCACAGTGTGGGGGAGCACTCTACCACCACCCACAGTGTGGGGGAGCACTCTACCACCACCCACAGTGTGGGGGAGCACTCTACCACCCACAGTGTGGGGGAGCACTCTACCACCACCCACAGTGTGGGGGAGCACTCTACCACCACCCACAGTGTGGGGAAGCACTCTACCACCAACCACAGTGAGGGGGAGCACTCTACCACCACCCACAGTGTGGGGGAGCACTCTACTACCCACAGTGTGGGGGAGCACTCTACCACCACCCACAGTGTGGGGAAGCACTCTACCACCCACAGTGTGGGGGAGCACTCTACCACCACCCACAGTGTGGGGGAGCACTGTACCACCACCCACAGTGTGGGGGAGCACTCTACCACCCACAGTGTGGGGGAGCACTCTACTACCACCCACAGTGTGGAGGAGCACTCTACCACCCACAGTGTGGGGGAGCACTCTACCACCACCCACAGTGTGGGGGAGCACTCTACCACCACCCACAGTGTGGGGGAGCACTCTACCACCCACAGCGTATGGGAGCACTCTACCACCCACAGTGTGGGGGAGCACTCTACCACCCACAGTGTGGGGGAGCACTCTACCACCCACAGTGTGGGGGAGCACTCTACCACCACCCACAGTGTGGGGGAGCACTCTACCACCCACAGTGTGGGGGAGCACTCTACCAAAACCCACAGTGTGGGGGAGCACTCTACCACCACCCACAGTGTGGGGGAGCACTCTACCACCACCCACAGTGTGGGGGAGCACTCTACCACAACCCACAGTGTGGGGGAGCACTCTACCACCACCCACAGTGTGCGGGAGCACTCTACCACCACCCACAGTGTGGGGAGCACTCTACCACCACCCACAGTGTGGGGGAGCACTCTACCACAACCCACAGTGTGGGAGAGCACTCTACCACCACCCACAGTGTGGGGGAGCACTCTACCACCACCCACAGTGTGGGGGAGCACTCTACCACCACCCACAGTGTGGGGGAGCACTCTACCACCACCCACAGTGTGGGGGAGCACTCTACCACCCAAAGTGTTGGGGAGCACTCTACCACCACCCACAGTGTGGGGGAGCACTCTACCACCACCCACAGTGTGGGGGAGCACTCTACCACCACCCACAGTGTGGGGGAGCACTCTACCACAACCCACAGTGTGGGGGAGCACTCTTCCACCACCCACAGTGTGGGGGAGCACTCTACCACCACCCACAGTGTGGGGGAGCACTCTACCACCCACAGTTTGGGGAGCGCTCTACCACCCACAGTGTGGGGAGCACTCTGCCACCCACAGTGTGGGGGAGCACTCTACCACCCACAGTGTGGGGGAGCACTCTACCACCCACAGTGTGGGGAGCACTCTACCACCCACAGTGTGGGGGAGCACTCTACCACCTACAGTGTGGGGGAGCACTCTACCTCCCACAGTGTGGGGAGCACTCTTCCACCCACAGTGTAGGGGAGCACTCTACCTCCCACAGTGTGGGGGAGCACTCTACCACCCACAGTGTGGGGGAGCACTCTACCACCACCCACAGTGTGGGGGAGCACTCTACCACCAACAGTGTGGGGGAGCAATTTACCACCACCCACAGTGTGGGGGAGCACTCTACCACCCACAGTGTGGTGGAGCACTCTACCACCCACAGTGTGGGGAGCACTCTACCACCCACAGTGTGGGGGAGCACTCTACCACCCACAGTGTGGGGGAGCACTCTACCACCCACAATGTGGGGGAGCACTCTACCACCCACAGTGTGGGGGAGCACTACCACCACCCACAGTGTGGGGGAGCACTCTACCACCCACAGTGTGGGGGATCACTCTACAACCCACAGTGTGGGGGAGCACTCCACCACCCACAGTGTGAGGGAGAACTCTACCACCACCCACAGTGTGGGGGAGCACTCTACCACCCACAGTGTGGTGGAGCACTCTACCACCCACAGTGTGGGGGAGCACTCTACCACCCACAATGTGGGGGAGGACTCTACCACCCACAGTGTGGGGGAGCACTCTACCACCCACAATGTGGGGGAGCACTCTACCACCCACAGTGTGGGGGAGCACTCTACCACCCACAGTGTGGGGGAGCACTCTACCACCCACAGTGTGGGGGAGCACTCTACCACCCACAGTGTGGGGGAGCACTCTACAACTCACAGTGTGGGGGAGCACTCTACCATCCACAGTGTGGGGGAGCACTCTACCATCCACAGTGTGGGGGAGCACTCTACCACCCACAGTGTGGGGGAGCACTACCACCCACAGTGTGGGGGAGCACTCTACCACCCACAGTGTGGGGGAGCACTCTACCACCCACAGTGTGGGGGAGCACTCTACCACCCACAGTGTGGGGGAGCACTCTACCACCCACAGTGTGGGGGAGCACTCTACCACCACCCACAGTGTGGGGGAGCACTCTACCACCACCCACAGTGTGGGGGAGCACTCTACCACCCAAAGTGCGGGGGAGCACTCTACCACCCACAGTGTGGGGAGCACTCTACCACCCACAGTGTGGGGAGCACTCTACCACCACCCACAGTGTGGGGGAGCACTCTACCACCACCCACAGTGTGGGGGAGCACTCTACCACCACCCACAGTGCGGAGGAGCACTCTACAACCACCCACAGTGTGGGGGAGCACTCTACCACCCACAGTGTGGGGAGCACTCTACTACCACCCACAGTGTGGGGAGCACTCTACCACCCCCAGTGTGGGGAGCACTCTACCACCACCCACAGTGTGGGGGAGCACTCTACAACCACCCACAGTGTGGGGAGCACTCTACCACCCACAGTGTGGGGAGCATTCTACTACCACCCACAGTGTGGGGAGCACTCTACCACCACCCACAGTGTGGGGGAGCATTCTACCACCACCCACAGTGTGGGGGAGCACTCTACCACCACCCACAGTGTGGGGGAGCACTCTCCCCCCCCCACAGTGTGGGGGAGCACTCTACACCCACCCACTTTGTGGGGGTGCACTCTACCTCACCCACAGTGTGGGGGAGCACTCTACCACCACCCACAGTGTGGGGGAGCACTCTACCACCACCCACAGTGTGGGGGAGCACTCTACCACCACCCACAGTGTGGGGGAGCATTCTACCACCACCCACAGTGTGGGGGAGCACTCTACCACCACCCACCGTGTGAGGGAGCACTCTACCACCACCCACCGTGTGAGGGAGCACTCTACCACCACCCACAGTGTGGAGGAGCACTCCACCACCACCCAGAGTGTGGGGGAGCACTATACCACCACCCACAGTGTGGAGGAGCACTCCACCACCACCCAGAGTGTGGGGGAGCACTATACCACCACCCACAGTGTGGAGGAGCACTCCACCACCACCCAGAGTGTGGGGGAGCACTACACCACCACCCACAGTGTGGAGGAGCACTCCACCACCACCCAGAGTGTGGGGGAGCACTACACCACCACCCACAGTGTGGAGGAGCACTCCACCACCACCCAGAGTGTGGGGGAGCACTATACCACCACCCACAGTGTGGAGGAGAACTCCACCACCACCCAGTGTGTGGGGGAGCACTACACCACCACCCACAGTGTGGAGGAGCACTCCACCACCACCCAGAGTGTGGGGGAGCACTATACCACCACTCTCAGTGTTGGGGAAGACTCAGATGCAGTGTTTCTTGCTTGGCTTGTTAGCACTTGCACCACTGAGAGAGAGGGACTTGCAACACTGAGAGAGAGAGAGAGAGAGAGAGAGAGAGAGAGAGAGAGAGACTTGCAACACCGAGAGGGACTTGCAACACTCAGATAGAGGGACTTGCAACACCGAGAGAGAGGGAATTGCAACACTGAGAGAGAGGCACTTGCAACACAGAGAGAGGGACTTGCAACACTCAGAGAGAGGGACTTGCAACACTCAGAGAGAGGGACTTGCAACGCTTACAGAGAGGGACTTGCAATACTCAGAGAGAGGGACTTGCAACAATGAGAGAGAGAGACTTGCAACGCTGAGAGAGAGGCACTTGCAACACTGAGAGGGACTTGCAACACTCAGAGAGAAGGACTTGCAACACTCAGACAGAGCGACTTGCAACACTTAGATAGAGGGACTTGCAACACTGAGAGAGAGGGACTTGAAACACTGAGAGAGAGAGAGACTTGCAACACCGAGAGAGAGACTTGTAACACTGAGAGAGAGAGACTTGCAACACTGAGAGAGAGGGACTTGCAACACTAAGAAAGAGGGACTTGGAACACTGAGAGAGAGGAACTTGCAACCCTAAGAGAGAAAGACTTGAACAGAGAGGAGGGACTTGCAACACTGAACTTGCACTGAGAGAGAGGAACTTGCAACACTGAGAGAGAGGGACTTGCAGAGAGAAACTGACTTGCAACACTGAGAGGGACTTGCAACACTCAGAGAGAAGGACTTGCAACACTCAGACAGAGCGACTTGCAACACTTAGATAGAGAAACTTGCAACACTGAGAGAGAGGGATTTGCAACGCTGAGAGAGAGGGACTTGCAACACGGAGAGAGAGAGACTTGCAACACTGAGAGAGAGGGACTAGCAACACTAAGAGAGAGAGGGACTTGCAACACTGAGAAAGAGAGGGACTTGCAACATTGAGAGAGAGGGACTTGCAACACTAAGAGAGAAAGACTTGCAACACCGAGAGAGAGGGACTTGAAACACTGAGAGAGAGAGAGAGAGACTTGCAACACCGAGAGAGAGACTTGTAACACTGAGAGAGAGAGACTTGCAACACTGAGAGAGAGGGACTTGCAACACTGAGAGGGGCTTGCAACACGGAGAGAGATGGACCTGCAACATTGAGAGAGAAGGGCCTGCAACACTTAGAGAAAGGGACTTGCGACGCTGAAAGACAGAGACTTGCAACACTCAGAGAGAGGGACTTGCAACACTCAGAGAGAGAGGGACTTGCAACACTGAGAGAAAGAGGGATTTGCAACACTGAGGGAGAGGGACTTGCAACACTGAGAGAGAGGGACTTGCAACACTAAGAAAGAGGGACTTGGAACACTGAGAGAGAGGAACTTGCAACCCTTAGAGAGAAAGACTTGCAACACTGAGAGAGAGGGACTTGCAACACTGAGAGAGAGGGACTTGCAACACTCAGAGAGAGGGACTTGCAACGCTTAGAGAGAGAGACTAGCAACACTGAGAGAGAGGGACTTGCAACACTGAGAGAGAGGGACTTGCAACGCTGAGAGAGAGGCACTTGCAACACTGAGAGAGAGGGACTTGCAACACTCAGACAGAGGAACTTGCAACACTTAGACAGAGGGACTTGCAACACTTAGAGAGAGGGACTTGCAGCACTGAGAGAGAGAGAGAGACTTGCAACACTGAGAGAGAGGGACTTGCAACACTCAGATAGAGGGACTTGGAACACTGAGAGAGAGGAACTTGCAACCCTTAGAGAGAGGGACTTGCAACACTCAGAGAGAGGGACTCGCAACACTGAGAGAGAGGGACTTGCAACACTTAGAGGGAGGGACCAGCAACGCGTAGAGAGAGGGACTTGCAACACTGAGAGAGAGGGACTTGCAGCACTGAGAGAGAGGGACTTGCAACGCTGACAGAGAGGCACTTGCAACATTAAGAGAGGGACTTGCAACACTCAGAGAGAGGGACTTGCAACACTCAGACGGAGGGACTTGCAACACTTAGAGAGAGGGACTTGCAACGCTGAGAGAGGGATTTGCAACACTGAGAGAGAGGGACCTGCAACACGGACAGAGAGAGACTTGCAACACTGAGAGAGAGGGGCTTGCAACACTAAGAGAGAGTGGGACTTGCAACACTGAGAAAGAGAGGGACTTGCAACGTTGAGAGAGAGAGACTTGCAACACTGAGAGAGAAAGACTTGCAACACCGAGAGAGAGACTTGCAACACTGCGAGAGAGAGAGACTTGCAACACTGACAGAAAGCGACTTGCAACACTGAGAAAGAGAGGGACCTGCAACACTGAGAGAGAAGGGCTTGCAACACTGAGAGAGAGGGACTTCCGACACTGAGAGAGAGGGATTTACAACACTGAGAGAAAGAGGGACTTGCAACACTGAGAGAGATGGACTTGCAACACTAAAAAAGAGGGACTTACAAAAACTGAGAGGCACTTGCAACACAGAGAGAGAGAGAGGGGCTTGCAACACTGAGAGAGAGTGACTTTCAACACTGAGAGAGAGGGACTTGCAACACTCAGAGAGAGGGACTTGCAACACTGAGAGAGAGGGACTTGCAACGCTAAGAAAGGGGAACTTACAACACTGAGAGAGAGGCACTTGCAACATTGAGAGAGAGGGACTTGCAACACTGAGAGAGAGAGGGACTTGTAACACCGAGAGAGAGAGGGACTTTCACCCTGAGAGAGAGGGACTCGCAACACTGAGAGAGACGGGCTTACAACACTGAGAGAGAGAGGGACTTACAACACTGAGAGAGAGGGACTCGCAACACTGAGAGAGAGGGACTCGTAACACTGAAAGAGAGGGAATTACAACACTGAGAGAGAGTGACTCGCAACACTGAGAGAGAGGGATTTGCAACACTAAGAGAGAGGGACTTAAAACACTGAGAGAGACGGACTTACAAAACTGAGAGAGAGAGGGACTTACAACACTGAGAGAGAGGGACTCGCAACACTGAGAGAAAGGGACTCACAACACTGAAAAAGAGGGAATTACAACACTGAGAGAGAGGGACTCGCAACACTGAGAGAGAGGGACTTGCAACACTGAGAGAGAGGGACTTGCAACACTTAGAGAGAGAGGGACTTGCAAAACTGAGAGGGAGAGAGGGATTTGCAGCACTGAGAGAGAGGGACTTGCAACACTGAGAGAGAGGGACTTACAGCACTGAGAGAGAGGGACATGCAACACTGAGAGAGAGGGACTTGCAACACTGAGAGAGAGGGACTTGCAACACTGAGAGAGAGGGACTTGCAACACTGAGAGAGAGGGACTTGCAGCACTGAGAGAGAGGGACTTGCAACACTGAGAGAGAGGAACTTGCAACACTGAGAGAGAGAGGGACTTGCAACACTGAGAGAGAGGGACTTGCAACACTGAGAGAGAGGGACTTGCAGCACAGAGAGAGAGGGACTTGCAACACTGAGATAGAGGGACTTGCAACACTGAGAGAGAAGGACTTGCAGCACTGAGAGAGAGGGACTTGCAACACTGAGAGAGAGAGGAACTTGCAACACTGAGAGAGAGGGACTTGCAGCACTGAGAGAGACGGACTTACAACACTGAGAGAGAGGGACTCGCAACACTGAGAGGGACTCGCAACACTGAGAGGGACTCGCAACACTGAAAGAGAGTGAATTACAACACTGAGAGAGAGGGACTCGCAACACTTAAAGAGAGGGACGTTCAACACTGAGAGAGAGGGACTTTCAACACTGAGAGAGAGGGACTTACAACACTGAGAGAGAGAGAGTCTCGCAACACTGAGAGAGAGGGACTTGCAACACTGAGAGAGAGGGACTTGCAACACTGAGAGAGAGGGACTTACAACACTGAGAGAGAGGGACTTACAACACTGAGAGAGAGAGAGAGAGAGAGAGAGACTCGCAACACTGAGAGAGAGGGACTTGCAACACTGAGAGGGACTTGCAACACAGAGAGAGGGACTTACAACACTGAGAGGGACTTACAACACCGAGAGAGAGGGACTCGCAACACTGAGAGAGAGGGACTTGCAGCACTGAGAGAGAGGGACTTGCAGCACTGAGAGAGAGGGGCTTGCAACACTGAGAGAGAGGAACTTGCAACACTGAAAGAGAGGGACTTGCAGCACAGAGAGAGAGGGACTTGCAACACTGAGAGAGAGGGACTTGCAGCACTGAGAGAGAGGGACTTGCAACACTGAGAGAGAGGAACTTGCAACACTGAGAGAGAGAGGGACTTGCAACACTGAGAGAGATTGACTTGCAACACTGAGAGAGAGGGACTTGCAGCACTGAGAGAGGGGCTTGCAACACTGAGAGAGAGGGACTTGCAACACTGAGAGAGAGGGACTTGCAGCACTGAGAGAGAGGGACTTTCAACACTGAGAGAGAGGAACTTGCAACACTGAGAGAGAGGGACTTGCAGCGCTGAGAGAGAGGGACTTGCAACACTGAGAGAGAGGGACTTGCAACACTGAGAGAGAGGGACTTGCATCACTGAGAGAGAGGGACTTTCAACACTGAGAGAGAGCAGCTTGCAGCACTGAGAGAGAGGGACTTTCAACACTGAGAGAGAGGAACTTGCAACACTGAGAGAGGGACTTGCAACACTGAGAGAGAGGAACTTGCAACACAAGATTTAACTTCCTGTTGTAAGAAACTATCAAAAGGGATCTTAACTAGGTTGTCTTAGACCCTTTTTTCCCCCACGCTGAACCCAGCGTTACTACCTTCCTTCCTTCCTTCCTTCCTTCCTTCCTTCCTTCCTTCCTTCCTTCCTTCCTTCGTTCCTTCCTTCGTTCCTTCCTTCCTTCCTTCCCTCCTTGCTTGCTTCCTTCCTTCCTCCTTGCTTGCTTGCTTGCTTGCTTGCTTGCTTCCTTCCTTCCTTCCTTCCTTCCTTCCCTTCTTGCTTGATTGCTTGCTTCCTTCCTTCCTTCCCTCCTTGCTTGCTTGCTTGCTTACTTCCTTCCTTCCTTCTTTCCTTCCTTGCTTGCTTCTTTCCTTCCTCCTTGCTTGCTTCCTTCCTTCCTTCCTTCCCTCCTTGCTTGCTTGTTAGCTTCCTTCCTTCCTTCCTTCCTTGCTTGCTTGCTTCCTTCCATCCTTTCTTCCCTCCCTCCTTGCTTGCTTGCTTGCTTCCTTCCTTCTCTCCTTCCTTCCTTGCTTCCTTGCTTGCTTCCTTCCTTCCTTCCTTCCCTCCTTGCTTGCTTGCTTGCTTGCTTGCTTGCTTCCTTCCTTCCTTCCTTCCTTCCTTCCTTCCTTCCTACCTTCCTTCCTTCCTTCCTTCCTTCCTTCCTTCCTTCCTTCCTTCCTTCCTTCCCTCCTTGCTTGCTTGCTTGCTTCCTTCCTTCCTTCCTTCCTTCCTTCCTTCCTTCCTTCCTCCCTTCCTTCCTTCCTTCCTCCCTTCCTTCCTTCCTTCCTTCCCTCCTTCCTTGATTGCTTGCTTCCTTCCTCCTTGCTTGCTTGCTTTCTTCTTTCCTTCCTTCCTTCCCTCCTTGCTTGCTTGCTTGCTTGCTTCCTTCCTTCCTTCCTTCCTTCCTTCCTTCCTTCCTTCCCTCCTTGCTTCCTTGCTTGCTTGCTTCCTTCCTTCCTTCCTTCCCTCCTTGCTTGCTTGCTTTCTTCCTTCCTTCCTTCCTTCCTTCCCACCTTGCTTGCTTGCTTCCTTCCTTCCTTCCTTCCCTCCGTGCTTGCTTGCTTCCTTCCTTCCCTCCTTGCTTGCATGCTTGCTTTCTTGCTTCCTTTCTTCCTTCCTTCCTCCCTTCCTTCCTTCCTTCCTTCCCTCCTTCCTTGCTTGCTTGCTTCCTTCCTCCTTTCTTGCTTGCTTTCTTCCTTCCTTCCTTCCTTCCTTCCCTCCTTGCTTGCTTGCTTGCTTGCTTGCTTGCTTCCTTCCTTCCTTCCTTCCTTCCTTCCTTCCTTCCTTCCCTCCTTCCCTCCTTGCTTGCTTGTTTGCTTCCTTCCTTCCTTCCTTCCTTCCTTCCTTCCCTCCTTGCTTGCTTGCTTCCTTTCTTCCTTCATTCCTTCCCTCCTTTCTTGCTTGCTTCCTTCCTTCTTCCTTGCTTGCTTGCTTCCTTCCCTCCATCCTTGCTTGCTTGCTTCATTCCTTCCTTCCTTCCTTCCTTCCTTCCTTCCTTCCCTCCCTTCTTCCTTCCTTGCTTCATTGCTTGCTTCCTTCCTTTCTTCCTTCCTTCCTTACTTCCCTCCTTGCTTGCTTGCTTGCTTGCTTGCTTCCTTCCTTCCTTCCTTCCTTCCTTCTTTGCTTGCTTGCTTGCTTCCTTCTTTCCTTCCTTCCCTCCTTGCTTGGTTGCTTGCTTCCTTCCTTTTTTCTCTCCCACCTTTCTTGCTTGCTTCCTTCCTTCCTTCCCTCCTTGCTTGCTTACTTCCTTGCTTGCTTCCTTCCTTCCTTCCTTCCTTCCCTCCTTGCTTCCTTGCTTGCTTGCTTCCTTCCTTCCTTCCCTCCTTCCTTCGTTGCTTCCTTGCTTGCTTGCTTCCTTCCTTCCATCCTTCCTTCCTTGCTTCCTTGCTTGCTTGCTTGCTTTCTTCCTTGCATCGTTCCGTCTTTCGTTCCTTCGTTTCAAGGTCATCAATAACACTCGACGTAGTGCAAGGGAATCCGCACTGTGTTCACCACGTCATCTGCGGTCATTCAAGTTCTCTGCGTGTGACGGTTCAAACATTGCAGTGAGGGGAAGCAGAGGGGAGGGGAGGGAAGGGAAGGGGAGTCAGTCTTAAGTCTGAATAAGTCCTTGAACCTGGAGTGGGGAACTTGACAATCATCCATCGTCGTGCGCTGACACAGTCCACCAGTTGCAGTTCTGATTAACAGCTATTAGATACCCTTGTTTACTGGTGTTATTGAATTTACAGGTTCGTGGCTCTCTATGTCTACACACACACACACACACACACACACACACACACACACACACACACACACACACACATACACACACATACACAAAGACTACTAATTAACAGGTAAGGTGAATTTCCATGTATTAATTGGTTACTGGTGGTAAGAACAATAATATCTCGTACCTCATTATCTGACTAATGGAACACTTGACAGCCAGTCACCGGGGGCCCTTCCTCCCTCCCTCGGGTACCTCTTCCCTCCCACGGGTACCTCTCCTTCCCTCGGGTACCTTCTTCCCCCCTTCGGGTAATACTAGTACCTCCCTTTGGTACAACACACATCACAGGCTTCAGGAACTCATATCAAAACACACTATTCAAATTTAATTAATTGCAGAATACAAACGAAACAAAGACTAAAACGTACACAGGTGCAGTGCAGTGGCCTGCACACCTGGTTGTAGCACCATAACCAAGGTAGACACGAGGAACGAGTGAAAGGCAGCAGAGACAGAAAATACTTATATTCCCGTCACCAAACACCAAGTAATAGTATGTACAGTATATATATATATATATATATATATATATATATATATATATATATATATATATATATATATATATATATATATATATATATATATATATATATATATATATATATATATATATATATATATATATATATATATATATATATATATATATATATATATATATATATATATGTCGTGCCGAGTAGGTAAAACTGGTCAATTATCAGGAACTCATATGAAATTTAGTCTTTTCTAAACTTTTCTCTTATACGTTTAAAGATGCATTTTTTCATTTATGTTAGTGTAAAAATTAATAATTTTGTACCATATGATCCTTAGAAAACTTACCTAACCCTATTATAACAAGCGCAATTTAATTTAGCCTAATCCAACCATATATATTTTAGATAAGTTTACAATAATTTAATATAAACAGTCGCAAAGAAATATTTTTTTTTCGTTAGGTTCAGAATGATTTTTGCGATATTAAATTTGCACACAAATTTTCGCTTGCCTTATTTGGCAAGAAGAGCATTGCTGTTTAAGCCAAAGTCGCAGATTTTACCTATTCGGCACGACATATATATATATATATATATATATATATATATATATATATATATATATATATATATATATATATATATATATATATATATATATATATATATATATATATATATATATATATATATATATATAAAGGCAAGAGACTGTGAGAACCGTCTTTGACCAGACTTGGAGGTAAGTCTGCCAATGTTGTTTCACAAGTGTACCACATCGCTTCACAACTGTAGTGGGGTTCTTTGTGATTGACTGGTTGAACCAAGGTGCTAGCATAACGAGGGGGGCCCCTACTCGTTATACTCTTAGTCCCTAGCTTGCTGGTCAGGAGGGCATGCCTATACGGGTGTGTGACATACCCTGAATAAAACACAACATACTCTGAGCATGCCACATACCCTCGGACATCAGAATCACTGATACACTAACATAAAAATACACTGATACACTAACTAATACACTGAGTCAACCAAAGACGAAAAGATGAGCATTAAGAAGGACGAATGACTGTCAAAGATTATTCACAGCCAAGATGTAGACTGCATGTCATGCGTGAGAAGACTGGTACACAGTCAGCCAACTTCCATTATGTAACGATGGATATTTTATTCAGCAGGATATTAAAGAAGGAAGCTCAGTGGGAGAAGGTGACACACACGTCAATATTAGCCTCTGTATTTACTAGAATAACTGAGGAATTCTTCAGTGTATTGTATCTAAAGTTACTTACACACTCACATACGCACACGGTCCCTACCCACACATACATATGGACGTTACATTCACTCACACACAGACACATACATACAGACAAACACATATACACGCACACATACACACACCCTCACACACACACACACACACACACACACACACACACACACCCTCACACACACACACACACACACACACACACACACACACACACACACACACACACACACATACACACACACACACACACACACACACGCTCCACACATAAAGAATAACGAGCCAGTATAACGCTGATAACCCGAGAATATAACACTATGCTGCCTCATACTTCCACTAGTATAATCGTTCCCTGCATCATACCTCCCTCAGACTCCCTCATACACACCATCTCTCAAACTAAGATACTGTGATCCTACTGACGGCCTCTTAATCCCACGGAGAGATCCCTTGATCCTCTCAACAACAGCTTATAACCTACAAGGAGACAGAAATAGGAGAATTTAACTACATATTGCGACCTCTGAAGAGGGTAACAGTTAGACATCGAAATACACAGCCGAACATACTACCGCGGCGTATTTATCGTCTATACTTGTAGAGTTATTATTCCTTAAATATAAGAAAGTCCAAGATAGTTTTAATCTTGTGTATGGAAAGTTAAAGATAGTTTTAATCTTGATGTATAAGGAAAATAAAAGAGTTTTAATCTTGGCATATGGAAAGTTAAAGATAGTTTTAATCATAAGACAGCATCATATACCCAGAAGCATACCCAGAACGCTCATTACCGGAACGTTTCGCCCTCTGGGAGTGACGAAACTCAGGGTGGGCGAAATGTCTCATCGTTAACCGTATTAGTGCTCCAGCCGGGCCACACCGTCCTCACACAGACGTCAATTCACACTACCAGACCACACTTATTCTCCTTTACCAACAGCCTCTTTCCCTACGGTTTTAACGCTTTCCTGTGGACACAGTAATGATAATAGCAGGATAATATTCTTCTTCTTCTTCTTCCTCTAATAATAATAAAAATAATATAAATAATAATAATTATCATTATTATCATTTATTATTACTTATATGGAGCAAGAAGAGAGAGGATCAAGTAGCGACCAGTGAAAAGGCGGGGCCAGGAGCTATAACTCGACCCTTGCAACCACAATTAGGAGAGTAACGGAAGGGATGCACTCAGAAGTGTCCTTGTTTGCAGATGATGTGAAGTTAATGAGGAGAATCAAATCGGTCGAGGATCAGGAAGGACTACAAAGAGACCTGGACAGGCTACAAGCCTGGTCCAGCAACTGGCTCCTGGAATTTAACCCTGCCAAGTGCTAAGTCATGAAGATCAGGGAAGGGCAAAGAAGACCACAGACAGAGTATAGTCTAGGTGGCCAAAGACTGCAAACCTCACTCAAGGAAAAAGATCTTGGGGTGAGTATAATACGGAGCACATCTCCTGAGGCGCACATCAGTCAGATAACTGCTGCAGCGTACGGGCGCCTGGCAAACCTAACGATAGCGTTCCGATACCTCAGTAAGGAATCGTTCAAGAATCTGTACACCATATAAGTCAGGCCCATACTGGAGTATGCAGCACCAGTTTGGAATCCACACCTGGTCAAGCACATCAAGAAATTAGAGAAAGTGCAAAGGTTTACAACAAGACTAGTCCCAGAACTAAGGGGATTGTCCTACGAAGAAAGGTTAAGGGAAATTTGCCTGGCGACACTGGAGAACGGGAGGGTCAGGAGATACATGATAACGACATATAAAATACTGCGCGGAATAGACAAGGTGGACAAAGACAGGATGTTCCAAAGATGGGACACAGGAACAAGGGGTCACAACTGGAAGTTGAAGACTCAGATGAGTCAAAGGGATGTTAGGAAGTATTTGTTCAGTCATAGAGTTGTCAGGCCGTGGAATAGCCTAGAAAGTGACGTAGTGGAGGCGGGAACCATACATAGTTTTAAGGCGAGGTATGATAGAGCTCATGGGGCAGGGAGAGAGAGGACCTAGTAGCAATCAGTGAAGAGGCGGGGCCAGGAGTTAAGACTCGACCCCTGTAACCACAAATAGATGAGTACACAGACTCACACACACACACACACACACACACACACACACACACACACACACACACACACACACACACACACACACACACACACACACACACACACACACACACACACATACACACACGCACACATACACACACACATATAAAATACTGCGTGGAATAGACAAGGTGGACAAAGACAGGATGTTCCAGGGAGGGGACACAGAAACAAGAGGCCACAATTGGAAGTTGAAGACACAAATGAGTCAGAGAGATAGTAGGAAGTATTTCTTCAGTCATAGAGTTGTAAGGCAGTGGAATAGCCTAGAAAATGACGTAGTGGAGGCAGGAACCATACACAGTTTTAAGACGAGGTTTGATAAAGCTCATGGAGCGGGGAGAGAGAGGGCCTAGTAGAACCGGTGAAGAGGCGGGGCCAGGAGCTAGGACTCGACCCCTGCAACCACAAATAGGTGAGTACAAACACACACACAAACACACACACACACACACACACACACACACACACACACACACACACACACACATACACACACATACACACACATAGCAGCGAAAGCCAAATCTGACCCGAAACTGTTGTACAGCCACATCAGGAGGAAAACAACAGTCAAGGACCAGGTAATCAGGCTAAGGAAGGAAGGAGGAGAGACAACAGGAAATGACCGTGAAGTATGTGAAGAACTCAACAAGAGATTCAAAGAAGTGTTCACAGAGGAGACAGAAGGGACTCCAGAAAGACGGAGAGGTGGGGCCCACCACCAAGTGCTGGACACAGTGCACACAACCGAGGAAGAAGTGAAGAGGCTTCTGAGTGAGCTAGATACCTCAAAGGCAATGGGGCCAGATAACATCTCCCCATGGGTATTGAGAGAGGGAGCAGAGGCGCTATGTGTACCCCTAACAACAATATTCAATACATCTATCGAAACAGGGAGATTGCCTGAGGCATGGAAGACAGCAAATGTAGTCCCAATCTTTAAAAAAGGAGACAGACATGAAGCATTAAACTACAGACCAGTGTCACTGACATGTATAGTATGCAAAATCATGGAGAAGATTATCAGGAGAAGAGTGGTGGAACACCTAGAAAGGAATGATCTCATCAACAGCAGCCAGCATGGTTTCAGGGACGGGAAATCCTGTGTCACAAACCTACTGGAGTTCTATGACATGGTGACAGCAGTAAGACAAGAGAGAGAGGGGTGGGTGGATTGCATTTTCTTGGACTGCAAGAAGGCGTTTGACACAGTTCCACACAAGAGATTGGTGCAAAAACTGGAGGACCAAGCAGGGATAACAGGGAAGGCACTACAATGGATCAGGGAATACTTGTCAGGAAGACAGCAGCGAGTCATGGTACGTGGCGAGGTGTCAGAGTGGGCACCTGTGACCAGCGGGGTCCCGCAGGGGTCAGTCCTAGGACCAGTGCTGTTTCTGGTATTTGTGAACGACATGACGGAAGGAATAGACTCTGAGGTGTCCCTGTTTGCAGATGACGTGAAGTTGATGAGAAGAATACACTCGATCGAAGACCAGGCAGAACTACAAAGGGATCTGGACAGGCTGCAGACCTGGTCCAGCAATTGGCTCCTGGAGTTCAATCCCACCAAGTGCAAAGTCATGAAGATTGGGGAAGGGCAAAGAAGGCCGCAGACGGAGTACAGTCTAGGGGGTCAGAGACTACAAACCTCACTCAAGGAAAAAGATCTTGGGGTGAGTATAACACCAGGCACATCTCCTGAAGCGCACATCAACCAAATAACTGCTGCAGCATATGGGCGCCTAGCAAACCTCAGAACAGCATTCCGACATCTTAATAAGGAATCGTTCAGGACCCTGTACACCGTATACGTTAGGCCCATATTGGAGTATGCGGCACCAGTTTGGAACCCACACCTAGCCAAGCACGTAAAGAAACTAGAGAAAGTGCAAAGGTTTGCAACAAGACTATTCCCAGAGCTAAGAGGTATGTCCTACGAGGAGAGGTTAAGGGAAATCAACCTGACGACACTGGAGGACAGGAGAGATAGGGGGGACATGATAACGACATACAAAATACTGAGAGGAATTGACAAGGTGGACAAAGACAGGATGTTCCAGAGATTGGACACAGTAACAAGGGGACACAGTTGGAAGCTGAAGACACAGATGAATCACAGGGATGTTAGGAAGTATTTCTTCAGCCACAGAGTAGTCAGTAAGTGGAATAGTTTGGGAAGCGATGTAGTGGAGGCAGGATCCATACATAGCTTTAAGCAGAGGTATGATAAAGCTCACGGCTCAGGGAGAGTGACCTAGTAGCGATCAGTGAAGAGGCGGGGCCAGGAGCTCGGACTCGACCCCCGCAACCTCAACTAGGTGAGTACAACTAGGTGAGTACACACACGCACACATACACACACACAAACAGACACAAACACACACACAAACACACACACAAACACACACACAAACACACACACAAACACACAAACACACACACACACATACAAACACACACAAACACACACATACAAACACACACACACAAACAAACACACAAACACACACATGGTAACTAACACAAACACACACACAAACACACACAAACACACACACAAACACACACATGGTAACTAACACACAAACACACACACAAACACACACAAACACACACATACAAACACACACACACTAACACACACACAAACACACACAAACACACACACAAACACACACACAAACACACACAAACACACACATACAAACACACACACACTAACACACACACAAACACACACAAACACACACACAAACACACACACAAACACACACAAACACACACACAAACACACACACACACACACATACAAACACACACAAACACACACATACAAACACACACACAAACACACACATGGTAACTAACTAACACACAAACACACACACAAACACACACAAACACACACAAACACACACAAACACACACACAAACACAGTGTATCTCCACTGATGATGGGAAAACCATGTGGAGTAATAAATCATGCGACCTTCACATCACTGGCTGTTCAGGATCAGCCGCCCAGCCGCCCAGCCGCCCAGCCGCCCAGCCGCCAGTCTAGCAGAGTTTTTATTTTATGAACAATTTATTTTAAGCAGTGGGTGAATTGATGGATCCGCCCAGACCGCCCAGGATCACGCCCAGACTACGCCCAGCCGCCAGTCTAGCAGGATTACTGGGTAATGGATCACTGGATCACTGGATCACTAGACCACGGATTACTGGGTAATGGATCACTGGATCACTGGATCACTAGACCACGGATTACTGGGTAATGGATCACTGGATCACTGGATCACTAGACCACGGATTACTGGGTAATGGATCACTGGATCACTAGACCACGGATTACTGGGTAATGGATCACTGGATCACTATCACTAGACCACGGATTACTGGGTAATGGATCACTGGATCACTATCACTAGACCACGGATTAAGGGTTAATGGATCACTGGATCACTAGACCACGGATTACGGGGTAATGGATCACTGGATCACTAGACCACGGATTACCGGGTAATGGATCACTGGATCACTAGACCTGGGTACGGATTACTGGGTAATGGATCACTGGATCACTAGACCACGGATTACTGGGTAATGGATCACTGGATCACTAGACCACGGATTACTGGGTAATGGATCACTGGATCACTAGACTACGGATTACTGGGTAATGGATCACTGGATCACTAGACCACGGATTACTGGGTAATGGATCACTGGATCACTAGACCACGGATTACTGGGTAATGGATCACTGGATCACTAGACCACGGATTACTGGGTAATGGATCACTGGATCACTAGACCACGGATTACTGGGTAATGGATCACTGGATCACTAGACCACGGATTACTGGGTAATGGATCACTGGATCACTAGACCACGGATTACTGGGTAATGGATCACTGGATCACTAGACCACGGATTACTGGGTAATGGATCACACTAGACCACGGATTACAATGGATCATTGGATCACTAGACCACGGATTACTGGGTAATGGATCACTGGATCACTAGACCACGGATTACTGGGTAATGGATCACTGGATCACTAGACCACGGATTACTGGGTAATGGATCACTGGATCACTAGACCACGGATTACTGGGTAATGGATCACTGGATCACTAGACTACGGATTACTGGGTAATGGATCACTGGATCACTAGACTATCATGTGGGAGTTCGATACGTGGATTAGGTAAGAAATACTCACGTAGGCTGTTATTACGTATAATTGCAGATATGTGGAGAGAGCCCTTGCCACCGTACCTATCTCCTTGCTCACACTCGTAACACTGACCGACCGGCCACAGTACCCAGTGAGAGGGTCTTTTGAATAATGCCAGTTCAGCGCAATATGAATAGACAGTGACTCAGGCAGAGACGGTTGGTCGTTGAGTCAACGGTACACTGGTTACTGGTAACTGGTTACTACTACTGAGAGCTCGGCGACGCTAACGTATGTCGTCCCGACATACAACTAATACAAACTAGAGATGGCAAGTATATGGCTTGGGCTGATTCTATACAATGTCAAAGTACACAACAATTAAACATTATATATACATAAGTAGAACATTGGAATGAAAGCTTACGTAACTGAAACTGTAATGCAATACAAGGTATACTATAGTACAACTTAAAACTCAACAAATGAACAACGAACTCAACGTTGAGATTACAAGTGATAAAAAAAAAAATTTTGATCGATCGATCTGTATTCGTGTGATCTACGGATTCTGAGGAAGGAATATATACAAAGAAAGAGTGTTTAACAGAAAGGCAGATTCGGTGCATGCAAATCTAGACTGTTAACTCTCAGAATGCGGAGAGAACATGAACACAAAAAAAAAATTCTTGAATACTGATAAGTTGATACTGTAATTATTCATCTATACAGGTTATTTACATTTAACCCCAACTCTGCTAGGGTAAGATTGGCATATGCAGAATGGGTGTCATCTCTGGGAGGATCAAACTCTGTAGCATTGGCTAACTCATGCTGTATTTGAGGCAAATCTGAATTGGAAGTTACAAATGATACTTGAGGATTTCTCAATACCTGTCGTGTACGTAGGGAATAACGACATTCAGGTTGATCGTCTGACTGAGTATCAGAGGAAGAGAGTACAGGATCAGGAGGATTGTCAGAGTCTGTCACATTAGTCTGGGTTGGAACATCATTATCATCACATACTAACTTCATATGATCTAAATGCGATTCTTTATACTGACCAGTACTAATCTCTCTAACCTTATACTTATTACCAGTGATATATTCAACTACTCGATAAGGACCAACAAACTTTTGATCAAGCTTTGGCATTGCAGACGTTTTGTTAAAGTTAATCAGCATAACTCTCGAACCTACTTTGATTTTGGATGGCTTTGATCGAGTGTTTGCGACTCTTGTAAATTCTGCTGTTGATTTATGAAGTGTTTCACGGATTCTTCTAAAAACACTTTGAGCTAAGCTGGTACGAGTTGCTATGAAATCATCAGGGTTGTAATTTGGTTTCGGATTAGAATATAACAACTCATAAGGCAAACGTTTATCTACACCGTACAATGCATAATGTGGAGTGTCACCTATAGAAACATTGTAAGCAGAATTTATAGCACACTGCACATCAGGTATAACTTCATCCCAAGTTTCACTGTTGGGATTGATAGTGGCTCTCAAGACATCAAGTACTTTCTTATTGGTTCGTTCCGCTAACCCATTGCTGGCAGGATGATGAGGAACAATGGTGGATTTAGAGATCTTGTACAAGGTGCACAAATTTTCAAGAATTTCATTACAGAATTCACCTCCATTATCTGTTACTAGGGACTTAGGGGTGGTATGCCTGCAGATAATGCGTTCTTTAAACGCTTTAGCTACTGTCTCGGCAGTCTTATCTGCAATAGGAACTAACTCGCAATATCTGGTGAAATGGTCTACCATAACACACAGATGTTTGTTACCTTGGAGGGAACATTGGAAATTAGTTAACAAATCTAGCGCAACTCTTTCCCAAGGTTCGCTAGTAGTTGGATACACTTGGATTGGATTAGGACCATTAGCATTGCCTTTATGTTGCATGCAGACACTACATTTCTTAACATACTCAGAAATATCAGTTGCCATTCGAGGCCAAAAGTATTTCAATCTGGCTTGTTTTACTGAACGATCCATACCAGGGTGTGCAACACCTGGTACATCGTGAACTAGCTGTAAGGCTACATTCACTAGTGACTGTGGAATTACTAACTGGTATACTCTTCTGCTAGGAGTACCCAACTCGGCTGTTCGATACAGTAATTCTTGGTTCATGACAAAGTCACTGATGGGTGCTGGTGGCTTCACATTCAGAATAAGATCTTCCTGGAGCAGGAATCGAATCACACCAGACCACATGGGATCTGTTCGTTGAGCATTCTTTACATCTTCAGCACTAAATGGAGGGTCTGCAGTTACTATACTAACATGTCGCGATAAGGCATCTGCGACTACATTTGACTTGCCAGGTAAATGCTCAAAGGTGGGATTGAACTCTTGGATAGTCAAGGTCCATCTAGCTAACCTTCCAGTAGGTTGTTTGTTCTGGAATAAGGGTATCAGTGGAGCATGGTCTGTCAAGACATGAACAGAGTACTGATAAATAATGTCTCGGAAGTGCTTTAAAGACCATACTATTGCTAAAGCTTCTTGCTCAGTTACTGTATAATTACGTTCAGCCTTCGTAAGGACTCGGCTAGCAAATGCAACTGCGTTGTACTTGCCATCGGTCTTCTGAGCTAGTACGGCACCTATGCCAATTGAACTAGCATCAGTTGTCAGATAGAAGGGCTTAGAAAAATCTGGAAATTTCAAAATTGGAGCAGATGTTAGCTTTTCTTTTAGAGTTTGGAATGCTCTTTCTTGACGGAAGGTCCAAACAAAAGGAGCATCTTTCTTAAGCAACTCAGAGGAGCAGCTATGGAAGAAAAATTGGCAATGAAAGATCTATAAAAACCTGCTAAGCCCACAAAGGATCTTACAGCATCAGCAGTTTTGGGAGTTGGAAAATTTAGTACTGCAGTTACTTTACTTTGGTCAGTCGTAACCCCTCTAGGAGTGACTACGTGACCAAGAAACTTAATTTCTGATCTGAAAAATTGACATTTAGACAGTTTGATCTTTAAATTGGCTTCTTCAAGCTTACCAAGTACTACATCAAGTCTTTTCAAGTGTGTATCCACGTCTTTAGACATGACGATTACGTCATCTAAGTACACCATAAGTGCATTACCTATGAGACCTCTAAAGATATTAGTCATGAGCCTTGAGAACGTGATAGGGGAAGATCGTAATCCAAATGCCATACGGAGGAAGTGATAATGACCTGTAGGAGTGGAGAATGCAGTTAGCTCTTGGCTGTCCTCGTGAAGAGGGACTTGCCAAAACCCTTGTAACAAATCTAGGGTTGAAAAGACTTTGTTATCTCCGATATTACGTAAAAGATCACCCAGTACAGGGAGTGGAAAGAGATCTGGAATGGTTTTCGCGTTTAACTTCCTAAAGTCAATTACTGGGCGCCAAGTACCATCCTTCTTAGGTACTAGTATCAAGGGTGCATTCCAAGGGGAATTGCTAGGTGCAATAACTCCATCATCAAGCATTTGATTGATCAATTCTTCTGCGACAGCAACTTGTGAATGAGGCATTCTGTACGCAGGTATGTAGATAGGTCTAGTACCAGGTTCAAGTGGAATACGATGGGACAATAAGTTCGTTATACCCATCTTCTCACCTGGTAAAGCAATGGCTTTACGATGTTTGTTCAGGCAGAAATAGCACCGACCCACTGGTCAGGTGACAACTCATCCTCTACCTGAACAGGGTAAGGATAGTGAACAAGGTCAACAAGATTGGTATTTGCTCTAAGGCGAACACTGTGACCAGAAGTGTTGGCCAGGTAGAAATGGATTACCTGGAGTTTACCTGGAGAGAGTTCCGGGGGTCAACGCCCCCGCGGCCCGGTCTGAGACCAGGCCTCCTGGTGGATCAGAGCCTGATCAACCAGGCTGTTGCTGCTGGCTGCACGCAAACCAACATACGAGCCACAGCCCGGCTGATCCGGAACTGACTTTAGGTGCTTGTCCAGTGCCAGCTTGAAGACTGCCAGGGGTCTGTTGGTAATCCCCCTTATGTGTGCTGGGAGGCAGTTGAACAGTCTCGGGCCCCTGACACTTATTGTATGGTCTCTTAACGTGCTAGTGACACCCCTGCTTTTCATTGGGGGGATGGTGCATCGTCTGCCAAGTCTTTTGCTTTCGTAGTGGGTGATTTTCGTGTGCAAGTTCGGTACTAGTCCCTCTAGGATTTTCCAGGTGTATATAATCATGTATCTCTCCCTCCTGCGTTCCAGGGAATACAGGTTTAGGAACCTCAAGCGCTCCCAATAATTGAGGTGTTTTATCTCCGTTATGCGCGCCGTGAAAGTTCTCTGTACATTTTCTAGGTCGGCAATTTCACCTGCCTTGAAAGGTGCTGTTAGTGTGCAGCAATATTCCAGCCTAGATAGAACAAGTGACCTGAAGAGTGTCATCATGGGCTTGGCCTCCCTAGTTTTGAAGGTTCTCATTATCCATCCTGTCATTTTTCTAGCAGATGCGATTGATACAATGTTATGGTCCTTGAAGGTGAGATCCTCCGACATGATCACTCCCAGGTCTTTGACGTTGGTGTTTCGCTCTATTTTGTGGCCAGAATTTGTTTTGTACTCTGATGAAGATTTAATTTCCTCATGTTTACCATATCTGAGTAATTGAAATTTCTCATCGTTGAACTTCATATTGTTTTCTGCAGCCCACTGAAAGATTTGGTTGATGTCTGCCTGGAGCTTTGCAGTGTCTGCAATGGAAGACACTGTCATGCAGATTCGGGTGTCATCTGCAAAGGAAGACACGGTGCTGTGGCTGACATCCTTGTCTATGTCGGATATAAGGATGAGGAACAAGATGGGAGCGAGTACTGTGCCTTGTGGAACAGAGCTTTTCACCGTAGCTGCCTCGGACTTTACTCTGTTGACGACTACTCTCTGTGTTCTGTTAGTGAGGAAATTATAGATCCATCGACCGACTTTTCCTGTTATTCCTTTAGCACGCATTTTGTGCGCTATTACGCCATGGTCACACTTGTCGAAGGCTTTTGCAAAGTCTGTATATATTACATCTGCATTCTTTTTGTCTTCTAGTGCATTTAGGACCTTGTCGTAGTGGTCCAATAGTTGAGACAGACAGGAGCGACCTGTTCTAAACCCATGTTGCCCTGGGTTGTGTAACTGATGGGTTTCTAGATGCGTGGTGATCTTGCTTCTTAGGACCCTTTCAAAGATTTTTATGATATGGGATGTTAGTGCTATTGGTCTGTAGTTCTTTGCTGTTGCTTTACTGCCCCCTTTGTGGAGTGGGGCTATGTCTGTTGTTTTTAGTAACTGTGGGACGACCCCCGTGTCCATGCTCCCTCTCCATAGGATGGAAAAGGCTCGTGATAGGGGCTTCTTGCAGTTCTTGATGAACACAGAGTTCCATGAGTCTGGCCCTGGGGCAGAGTGCATGGGCATGTCATTTATCGCCTGTTCGAAGTCATTTGGCGTCAGGATAACATCGGATAGGCTTGTGTTAATCAAATTTTGTGGCTCTCTCATAAAAAATTCATTTTGATCTTCGACTCTCAGTCTGGTTAGCGGCTTGCTAAAAACTGAGTCATATTGGGACTTGAGTAGCTCACTCATTTCCTTGTTGTCATCTGTGTAGGACCCATCTTGTTTAAGTAGGGGCCCAATACTGGACGTTGTTCTCGATTTTGATTTGGCATAGGAGAAGAAATACTTTGGGTTTCTTTCGATTTCATTTATGGCTTTTAGTTCTTCCCGCGATTCCTGACTCCTAAAGGATTCTTTTAGCTTAAGTTCGATGCTTGCTATTTCTCTGACCAGTGTCTCCCTACGCATTTCAGATATATTGACCTCTTTTAGCCGCTCTGTTATTCTTTTCCGTCGCCTGTAAAGGGAGCGCCTGTCTCTTTCTGTTTTACATCTACTCCTCCTTTTCCTTAGAGGAATAAGCCTTGTGCATACATCGAGTGCTACCGAGTTAATCTGTTCTAGGCATAAGTTGGGGTCTGTGTTGCTTAGTATATCTTCCCAGCTTATATCGGTTAGGACTTGGTTTACTTGGTCCCACTTTATGTTTTTGTTATTGAAGTTGAATTTGGTGAATGCTCCCTCGTGACTAATCTCATTATGTCGGTCTGGGGCTCCGCGCATACATGACTGAACCTCAATTATGTTGTGATCTGAGTATATTGTTTTTGATATGGTGATATTTCTTATCAGATCATCATTGTTAGTGAAGATGAGGTCTAGTGTATTCTCCAGTCTAGTAGGCTCTATTATTTGCTGGTTTAAATTGAATTTTGTGCAGAGATTTAAAAGCTCGCGTGAGTGTGAGTTTTCATCAGAGCTGCCTCCTGGTGTTATTACTGCAACAATATTATTTGCTATATTACTATCTATATTACTATATTACTATCTCTTACAACATGTAAGGATGGTTCAACAAATAGACCTTTTACTTTGCAGGAATCACTGTCAACTAGGACGTTATCACCATCTGGAACACTAGGAACAACTACAGACACTCTAGTGAGAGCACTAGCCGCAACAGAAACGTCTTTCTGCAGACGGCATGTGACATCAACAAGAGATGGCATTACTAGTTGCAAGTAATTGTTTTCCGACAAGGCGTCCCCTGTGGAGAAACTACTACTCGAACTAGCAGGCATTGCAGGGATAGGTTGTGCACTCAAGGCAATCTGAGCGTCCTCGGACACTTGAGGCATCGGACTATCCTGCAATTCTGAAGGTATAGGTGGAACACTGATGGGAGTGACAGAATTACCAGTGCCTGACCGCTTGGGTACGCTACTGGAGAATGCATTAGCTTGTAAGGACTTAATCCGTACATCATACTCTGCAGCAGTATAACAGATTTCTGATCCAAGCTGGTAACCCCAGAATGGAACGATCAAGTCGTCAATTTGTGCATGCCATCGATAAGGGTCGAGCACAATGCGTAAGTCTCGCATGGAAGCAAATCCCAGTAGAAGGTCACCAGGGAAAGTAATCTGGTCGACAACAAAGAAGGAAACAGTGAAGTCTCTACCTTGGATAGAAAAGGTTAGGGAAGTCCGACCTCGGACACGCAGGTGAGAACCAGATACTCCACTAAGGGAGGACACAGGAGTCGGTTCTACGAGAAGGACATGTCGTAACTTCTTATCCTTAAACAAACTAGACCTAATAATATTGATTTGCGCACCAGAGTCCATGAACAATTGAACGGGCGCATTATAAACAGATGCTTGCACTATAGGGCCTATTGTTGCATTGGAAGTTATGTGCAAACAAAAAGGTGGATTATCATCAGAAAAGACTTGTTCTACTCCATCCCCAAAATCATCTATGTCAGAGACATGTGAAGCAACATCATCAGCAGGGTTGTCATTCTCGAGACTGCTTAAGGCTTCAAAGGAATTGTGAACGGGGATGGTGTACTCATTATCACCTACTGTCACCATGGGGCGGTTTGACTGGGGCGCTCGAATTCCCCCGAATTGGAAGAACGAGCCTGGTTCTGGTGAGTTTGAGAATTGAATGAATGAGCCTGGTTCTGGTTATTTTGAAAACCACGAGATCTGTTTCCTCTACGGGTTCTGCGGTTGGAACGACCACGGAAAGATCTAGAGTACTGAAGGTTATAGAGAGCATTACACTCAGATGTGTCATGTCCATGTATTCTATGATAAGTACAGTAGGGAAGATCTGAGTACTCATCATCAGTACGACGTCTCTTAGGGTAACTATCAGGACAATTAATTGCAATATGGCCACGGAAACCACAGTTGTAACAATTCCGCCGACTATGGTTACTGAATGTACTATGAATACTACGAGGTGTATAACGACTCTGTACACTGGTTCTTGGTGATCTCTGAGATGGTTGACGACTACGATTTGTCTCTGTGGCGCAAACAAGAGGTGGTGCAGACTGAGGCATATGTGTGACATTACTTTTAATACAAGGGAAAGTACCCTGGGGGCACAAGGAACGTACATGATTTAAGGCTGTAAGTGGTTCCATCGTTACAGTTGGAGGATCAGCCTCATAAGCACACACAGAAGCAGGTGGCATTAGTTCTTTAATTGCTCCAAAAGCTGCTATTTTAGCAATTGATTCTGTAAATGGTTTAGCCTCGTCAGGGAGAAAAGATGATGATTGGACAGCATTGATAAATGATGATAAAAGTTTGTCTAATCTAACAGCAAATGCACTCAACGATTCAGTACTCATGGGTGTAGCATTCACTAGTTCTCTAAGAACGACATATGGATCAGCTGTTTTTACTGGGACAAGGAAAGAACGAATCAGTTCCTCATATTGTGACCACTTAGTAAGATTCCTGAAGTCTCGCATATCAAGGAGATCAACAACGTGAACAGCAGCAGGAGATCGATAAAGAGCTTCTTTAGCAAGTCTGATAAGGCTTTCCTCTGAAGGAGGACCTTCACCTAGAGCACTAGCACGAGAACGAATGGCTGCAAATCATGCTTCAAGACTATGTACATGGCCATTGAATAAAGGTAACGCATCAAGGGAATCACGAGTATAACTATAATATCTCGGTGTCTGGGTCGGTCTGTCAGTCGGTAAGGAACTATGAGGACTGATGACAGGACCAGCGGTAGCCTGAGAGGTCTGAGTGTCGACATTCACTAAAGTATCACTTGACGGTATGTGAGACATAATGGCAAAGTAGCACGAGAACAAATAAGGCAAAAATAATGAACAATAAAAATGATATAAAATTCTAGAATTTAAATAAAAGATATACAACTAATTTTGCAGAAATAATAAAAATAATGTTTAAGATACACTGCAAGAGGAAGGAAAACTCAATTTAAAGGACTATTGACCAAGAAAAAAAATTTACATTGAAATATACAAGTAAAAATATTACTGGAGACTGAATTAAATTCAAAATGAGCTGTCTTTACTCTTGCTAATAAAAAAATTAATTAATTAAATTTTAAATCAATGTGAAAGTGTAAAATAAAATTATTAAATTGTTAACTGGGAAATTTAAGTATTTTCTAAGAATGCATAGACAAAATTAAAATATAATTCACTTCAGAACAAGTGCAACAAAATAAAGTGTAGAAACAATCACTGCAGTAATAAAGTGTCACTGGGAAAACTCAGGTAAAATAATGAATTAAAATATGAAGACCAAAAAAATAAACTGATTGAACACTTTAACTCTTAATTGTAAATTAGACAAAACAATTTACTCAAACAGAGTAAGAAAACACTTTATGTTAAAAGTAATTGAAATTACATCAAGAGTGAATTTGTTCAAGAATATAAAAATATGAAAAAAATAAAACACAGGAACAAAACAGGGAATATAACACTTACAGTGACGGAGCACACTTCATTAAAATATATTCTTACAACAAAATCCTGCTGTGGATACAACAAAATCTTGCTGTGACTGATACGACAAAAATTTGCTGGCAAAAATAATGGTACACAGTCTGCGAAAAAAAATAGAGGAATGAGACACTGCTGGCATACGAAAAAATACACACATAGAAATAAATGGATAATTTGGTATACTGGGGTGAATATCACTGCATGAAATACAGTGATAATTACTGGGGAATACAACGCTGAAAGAATACAATAAAAAAAAATGAATCACTTCACACAGGGTGACTGACTGGTACACTACACAATAATACTTACTACAGACGAGTAGCATAAATAAAAACACAGAATAAAATAATATAAGATGAGTGAAAACACTGAAAAATATTGTAAAAATACTGAGTCAAAGAAATACTGCGTTACACTGAAAAACACAAGGTTTAGAGTACACAAGCAAATTTACTATAAATGTCTCACACACGCAAATGTCTTTAAATGCAAGAAAAAGGTCTCAAGAAAATTATCACTGAAGTCTGGAGTAGTAGACGGGCGGTGAGGGCTGACGTCACCTACACTCACTGTTGTCGGAAGAATGCGCGTTCTCGTAGAACTCACATAATTGGGTTGTCGTTGGCGCCAGCTACAATCTCTTGACCAATTATGTGAGCCAAAACAGTACTAGGACCCGGTACAAGGGTGCAAACAACCACAGGTAGATGGGTGGATGGCTGGTGGTGGTGGGAGAGAGTGGTGGTGGGAGAGAGTGGTGGGTGTGACTCTCGCTGGGGTACTGCCGCGCACCCCCCTCTACCCACGAAGGTGGCTTGATAACCCACTCTATGCCACAGGAATGGTGAAAACCACTCTTAGCATCCAACAGGGAGCACAAAGCGATATAGACAATACCTCAGAGGAACTTGGCTTACTTCTTACTGCGTGGCTTACTTCTCTCTCTCAGCTGGGTTAGAAGCTGGGTTGGCTGACTGGCTTACCCCACGAGAATGGCTGACTGGAAGACGTGTAACGATGCACAAAGCACGGAGGAGCAGTTGGATGACAGGAGACAGGCTGGATGATAGGCTGACTGGCGTTCACTTCCACAATCTGGCTTACTGACTGGCTTAATTGCAAAATCCGGGTCAACCCCTCGGAGATTGAAGCAATTAGCACACGAACTAAGCCAGGAAGCTTGAAACGGCTGCAACAGGCTTGCAGGCTGAAGGTTGTGAGTGAAGGTATAAACGGCTGGCTGGAGGGTGTGAGGGGAGTAGGCGACTGGCTGGAGATTCACCTTTGACCCTGCCGCTACTCACAACCAACCTTCTAACGCCTTGAATTACCCTTAAAAACGTAAATCCACGCTCCACACCGCTGTACACCATTTATCATGTGGGAGTTCGATACGTGGATTAGGTAAGAAATACTCACGTAGGCTGTTTTTACGTATAATTGCAGTTATGTGGACAGACCCCTTGTCAGCCGTACCTGTCTCCTTGGTTACACTCGTAATACTAACTGGCCGCCCACAGTACCCTATGTGAGGGGGCCTTTGAATACTGCTGAGGTCAGCACAATATGAAAGACCGTGACTCAGGCAGAGACGGTTGGTCGTTGAGTCAACGGACGGTTACTGGTAACTGGTTACTACTACTGAGACTGGTAACTGGTTACTACTACTGAGAAGACCACGGATTACTGGGTAATGGATCACTGGATCACTAGACCACGGATTACTGGGTAATGGATCACTGGATCACTAGACCACGGATTACTGGGTAATGGATCACTGGATCACTAGACCATGGATTACTGGGTAATGGATCACTGGATCACTAGACCACGGATTACTGGGTAATGGATCACTGGATCACTAGACCACGGATTACTGGGTAATGGATCACTGGATCACTAGACCACGGATTACTGGGTAATGGATCACTGGATCACTAGACCACGGATTACTGGGTAATGGATCACTGGATCACTAGACCACGGATTACTGGGTAATGGATCACTGGATCACTAGACCACGGATTACTGGGTAATGGATCACTGGATCACTAGACCACGGATTACTGGGTAATGGATCACTGGATCACTAGACCACGGATTACTGGGTAATGGATCACTGGATCACTAGACCACGGATTACTGGGTAATGGATCACTGGATCACTAGACCACGGATTAGTGGGTAATGGACCACTGGATCACTAGACCACGGATTACTGGGTAATGGATCACTGGATCACTAGACCACGGATTACTGGGTAATGGATCACTGGATCACTAGACCACGGATTACTGGGTAATGGATCACTGAATCACTAGACCACGGATTACCGGGTAATGGATCACTGGATCACTAGACCACGGATTACTGGGTAATGGATCACTGGATCACTAGACCACGGATTACTGGGTAATGGATCACTGGATCACTAGACCACGGATTACTGGGTAATGGATCACTGGATCACTAGACCACGGATTACTGGGTAATGGATCACTGGATCACTAGACTACGGATTACTGGGTAATGGATCACTGGATCACTAGACTACGGATTACTGGGTAATGGATCACTGGATCACTAGACCACGGATTACTGGGTAATGGATCACTGGATCACTAGACCACGGATTACTGGGTAATGGATCACTGGATCACTAGACCACGGATTACTGGGTAATGGATCACTGGATCACTAGACCACGGATTACCGGGTAATGGATCACTGGATCACTAGACCACGGATTACTGGGTAATGGATCACTGGATCACTAGACCACGGATTACTGGGTAATGGATCACTGGATCACTAGACCACGGATTACTGGGTAATGGATCACTGGATCACTAGACCACGGATTACTGGGTAATGGATCACTGGATCACTAGACCACGGATTACTGGGTAATGGATCACTGGATCACTAGACCACGGATTACTGGGTAATAGATCACTGGATCACTAGACCACGGATTACTGGGTAATGGATCACTGGATCACTAGACCACGGATTACTGGGTAATGGATCACTGGATCACTAGACCACGGATTACTGGGTAATGGATCACTGGATCACTAGACCACGGATTACTGGGTAATGGATCACTGGATCACTAGACCACGGATTACTGGGTAATGGATCACTGGATCACTAGACTACGGATTACTGGGTAATGGATCACTGGATCACTAGACCACGGATTACTGGGTAATGGATCACTGGATCACTAGACCACGGATTACTGGGTAATGGATCACTGGATCACTAGACCACGGATTACTGGGTAATGGATCACTGGATCACTAGACCACGGATTACTGGGTAATGGATCACTGGATCACTAGACCACGGATTACTGGGTAATGGATCACTGGATCACTAGACCACGGATTACTGGGTAATGGATCACTGGATCACTAGACCACGGATTACTGGGTAATGGATCACTGGATCACTAGACCACGGATTACTGGGTAATGGATCACTGGATCACTAGACCACGGATTACTGGGTAATGGATCACTGGATCACTAGACCACGGATTACTGGGTAATGGATCACTGGATCACTAGACCACATATTACTGGGTAATGTATCACTGGATCACTAGACCACGGATTACTGGGTAATGGATCACTGGATCACTAGACCACGGATTACCGGGTAATGGATCACTGGATCACTAGACCACGGATTACTGGGTAATGGATTACTGGATCACTAGACCACGGATTACTGGGTAATGGATCACTGGATCACTAGACCACGGATTACCGGGTAATGGATCACTGGATCACTAGACCACGGATTACTGGGTAATGGATCACTGGATCACTAGACCACGGATTACTGGGTAATGGATCACTGGATCACTAGACCACGGATTACTGGGTAATGGATCACTGGATCACTAGACCACGGATTACTGGGTAATAGATCACTGGATCACTAGACCACGGATTACTGGGTAATGGATCACTGGATCACTAGACCACGGATTACTGGGTAATAGATCACTGGATCACTAGACCACGGATTACTGGGTAATGGATCACTGGATCACTAGACCACGGATTACTGGGTAATGGATCACTGGATCACTAGACCACGGATTACTGGGTAATGGATCACTGGATCACTAGACCACGGATTACTGGGTAATGGATCACTGGATCACAAGACAGTGGTTAAATCCACAGGTGGAAGTAGGTCACGTATATGTTAGGTAAGACACATATGCAACAGTTAGGTATCTTTATTATGAAACGTTTCGCCTACACAGTAGGCTTCTTCAGTCAAGTACAGAAAAGTTGATAGAAGCAGAAGATACTTGAAGACGATGTAATCAGTCCATCACCCTTAAAGGTGATGGACTGATTACATCGTCTTCAAGTATCTTCTGCTTCTACCAACTTTTCTGTACTTGACTGAAGAAGCCTACTGTGTAGGCGAAACGTTTCATAATAAAGATACCTAACTGTTGCATATGTGTCTTACCTAACAACCTGTCGGTATTTTATACCATTTTAATGTTCAGGTCACGTATATAAGTCAAGCAAGGGAAGAATTCCTTGTATTAAGAGCCCAAGATGTTACACGTCCTCTATCACACACTTGCTGTGTTCTTTGCAAGGTTGATGGACGGATTACGTCGACTTCAGGCTGAGGGACTGATTACTTCAAACTCCTGCTCTTCAACATTCTTCGTTTAGGACTGATGAAACCACTGTGTGGCGAAACGTTTCCTTAATAAAGATACCGATGTTTTGAACATATGTCTAATTTGTACATATTTTGTACATATTTTGTACATTTTGTACATATGTCTAATTCATCAACTTGTCGGTTCTCTGAACCATTTATCTAAGTACCTGCTGTGTACTCTGACAAGTACCTGCTGTGTACTCTGACAAGTACCTGCTGTGTACTCAGACAAGTACCTGCTGTGTACTCAGACAAGTACCTGCTGTGTACTCAGACAAGTACCTGCTGTGTACTCAGACAAGTACCTGCTGTGTACTCTGACAAGTACCTGCTGTGTACTCAGACAAGTACCTGCTGTGTACTCAGACAAGTACCTGCTGTGTACTCAGACAAGTACCTGCTGTGTACTCAGACAAGTACCTGCTGTGTACTCTGACAAGTACCTGCTGTGTACTCAGACAAGTACCTGCTGTGTACTCAGACAAGTACCTGCTGTGTACTCAGACAAGTACCTGCTGTGTACTCAGACAAGTATCTGCTGTGTACTCAGACAAGTACCTGCTGTGTACTCAGACAAGTACCTGCTGTGTACTCTGACAAGTACCTGCTGTGTACTCAGACAAGTACCTGCTGTGTACTCAGACAAGTACCTGCTGTGTACTCAGACAAGTACCTGCTGTGTACTCAGACAAGTATCTGCTGTGTACTCTGACAAGTACCTGCTGTGTACTCAGACAAGTACCTGCTGTGTACTCAGACAAGTACCTGCTGTGTACTCAGACAAGTACCTGCTGTGTACTCTGACAAGTACCTGCTGTGTACTCAGACAAGTACCTGCTGTGTACTCAGACAAGTACCTGCTGTGTACTCAGACAAGTACCTGCTGTGTACTCAGACAAGTATCTGCTGTGTACTCAGACAAGTACCTGCTGTGTACTCAGACAAGTACCTGCTGTGTACTCTGACAAGTACCTGCTGTGTACTCAGACAAGTACCTGCTGTGTACTCAGACAAGTACCTGCTGTGTACTCAGACAAGTACCTGCTGTGTACTCAGACAAGTATCTGCTGTGTACTCAGACAAGTACCTGCTGTGTACTCAGACAAGTACCTGCTGTGTACTCAGACAAGTACCTGCTGTGTACTCAGACAAGTACCTGCTGTGTACTCAGACAAGTACCTGCTGTGTACTCAGACAAGTATCTGCTGTGTACTCAGACAAGTACCTGCTGTGTACTCAGACAAGTACCTGCTGTGTACTCAGACAAGTATCTGCTGTGTACTCAGACAAGTACCTGCTGTGTACTCAGACAAGTACCTGCTGTGTACTCAGACAAGTATCTGCTGTGTACTCAGACAAGTACTTGCTGTGTACTCAGACAAGTATCTGCTGTGTACTCAGACAAGTACCTGCTGTGTACTCAGACAAGTACCTGCTGTGTACTCAGACAAGTATCTGCTGTGTACTCAGACAAGTACCTGCTGTGTACTCAGACAAGTACCTGCTGTGTACTCAGACAAGTATCTGCTGTGTACTCAGACAAGTACCTGCTGTGTACTCAGACAAGTACCTGCTGTGTACTCAGACAAGTACCTGCTGTGTACTCAGACAAGTACCTGCTGTGTACTCAGACAAGTACCTGCTGTGTACTCAGACAAGTACCTGATATGTACTCAGACAAGTACCTGATATGTACTCAGACAAGTACCTAATGTGTACTCAGACAAGTACCTGTTATGTACTAGGACAAGTACCTGTTATGTACTCAGACAAGTACCTGTTATGTACTCAGGCAAGTACCTGTTATGTACTCAGACAAGTACCTGCTGTGTACTCAGACAAGTTCCTGTTATGTACTCAGACAAGTACCTGCTATGTACTCAGAAAAGTACCTGCTATATATTCAGATAAGTACCTGCTATGTACTTAGACAAGTACCTGTTATGTACTCAGACAAGTGCCTGCTGTGTACTCAGTCAAGTACCTGTTATGTACTCAGACAAGTACCTGTTATGTACTCAGACAAGTACCTGCTGTGTACTCAGACAAGTTCCTGTTATGTACTCAGACAAGTACCTGCTATGTACTCAGAAAAGTACCTGCTATATATTCAGATAAGTACCTGCTATGTACTTAGACAAGTACCTGTTATGTACTCAGACAAGTGCCTGCTGTGTACTCAGACAAGTACCTGTTATGTACTCAGACAAGTACCTGTTATGTACTCAGACAAGTACCTGCTATGTACTCAGACAAGTACCTGCTGTGTACTCAGACAAGTACCTATTATGTACTCAGACAAGTACCTGTTATGTACTCAGACAAGTACCTATTATGTACTCAGACAAGTACCTGTTATGTACTCAGACAAGTACCTGTTATGTACTCAGACAAGTGCCTGCTGTGTACTCAGACAAGTACCTGTTATGTACTCAGACAAGTACCTGCTATGTACTCAGACAAGTACCTGCTGTGTACTCAGACAAGTACCTGCTGTGTATTCAGACAAGTACCTGTTATGTACTCAGACAAGTACCTGCTATGTACTCAGACAAGTACCTGCTGTGTACTCAGACAAGTATCTGTTATGTACTCAGACAAGTACCTATTATGTACTCAGACAAGTACCTATTATGTACTCAGACAAGTACCTGTTATGTACTCAGACAAGTACCTGTTATGTACTCAGACAAGTACCTGTTATGCACTCAGACAAGTACCTATTATGTACTCAGACAAGTACCTGTTATGTACTCAGACAAGTACCTGTTACGTACTCAGACAAGTACCTGCTGTGTATTCAGACAATTACCTGTTATGTACTCAGACAAGTACCTGCTATGTACTCAGACAAGTATCTGCTGTGTATTCAGACAAGTACCTGTTATGTACTCAGACAAGTACCTGTTATGTACTCAGACAAGTACCTGTTATGTACTCAGACAAGTACCTGTTATGTACTCAGACAAGTACCTGTTATGTACTCAGACAAGTACCTGTTACGTACTCAGACAAGTACCTGTTATGTACTCAGACAAGTACCTGTTATGTACTCAGACAAGTACCTGTTATGTACTCAGACAAGTACCTGTTATGTACTCAGACAAGTACCTGTTATGTACTCAGACAAGTACCTGTTATGTACTCAGACAAGTACCTGTTATGTACTCAGACAAGTACCTGTTATGTACTCAGACAAGTACCTGTTATGTACTCAGACAAGTACCTGTTATGTACTCAGACAAGTACCTGTTATGTACTCAGACAAGTACCTGTTATGTACTCAGACAAGTACCTGTTATGTACTCAGACAAGTACCTGTTATGCACTCAGACCAGAGATTTTTTCCTCCCTGACATATGATACTCTTGACCTGTGCTGTTCCTTAACTAGCCTATTCTGTCTCCCTGTCTGTCTCCCTGTCTATCTCCTTGTCTATCTCCCTGTCTGTCTCCCTGTCTGTCTCCCTGTCTATCTCCCTGTCTATCTCCCTGTCTGTCTCCCTGTCTATCTCCCTGTCTGTCTTCCTGTCTGTCTCTCTGTCTGTCTCCCTGTCTATCTCTCTGTCTATCTCCCTGTCTGTCTCCCTCTCTCTCTCCCTGTCTATCTCCCTGTCTATCTCCCTGTCTGTCTCCCTGTCTGTCTCCCTGTCTATCTCCCTGTCTGTCTCCCTGTCAGTCTCCCTGTCTATCTCCCTGTCTGTCTCCCTGTCTGTCTCCCTGTCTGTCTTCCTGTCTGTCTCCCTGTCTGTCTCCCTGTCTATCTCCCTGTCTGTCTCCCTGCCTATATCCCTGTCTGTCTCCCTGTCTGTCTCCCTGTCTGTCTCCCTGTCTGTCTCCCTGTCTCCCTGTCTGTCTCCCTGTCTGTCTCCCTGTCTGTTTCCCTGTCTGTCTACCTGTCTCCCTGTCTGTCTCCCTGTCTGTCTCCCTGTCTGTCTCCCTGTCTATCTCCCTGTCTGTCTCCCTGCCTATATCCCTGTCTGCCTCCCTGTCTGTCTCGCTGTCTGTCTCCCTGTCTGTCTCCCTGTCTCCCTGTCTGTTTCCCTGTCTGTCTACCTGTCTCCCTGCCTGTCTCCCTGTCTGTCTCCCTGTGTGTCTCTCTGTCTGTCTCCCTGTCTATCTCCCTGTCTGTCTCCCTGTCTGTCTCCCTGTCTGTCTCCCTCTCTGTCTCCCTGTCTGTCTCCCTGTCTGTCTCTCTTCTGTCTCCCTGTCTGCCTCCCTGTTTCTCTCCCTGTCTCCCTGTCTGTCTCCCTGTCTGTCTCCCTGTCTGTCTCCTTGTCTCCCTGTCTGTCTCCTTGTCTCCCTGTCTGTCTCCTTGTCTCCCAGTCAGTCTCCTTGTCTCCCTGTCTGTCTCCTTGTCTCCCTGTCTGTCTCCTTGCCTCCCTGTCTGTCTCCTTGTCTCCCTGTCTGTCTTCTTGTCTCCCTGTCTGTCTCCTTGTCTCCCTGTCTTTTTCCTTGTCTCCCTGTCTGTCTTCTTGTCTCCCTGTCTGTTTCCTTGTCTCCCTGTCTGTCTCCTTGTCTCTCTGTCTGTCTTCTTGTCTCGCTGTCTGTCTCCTTGTCTCCCTGTCTGTCTCCTTGTCTGTCTCTCTGTCTATCTCCCTGTCTGTCTCCCTGTCTGTCTCCCTGTCTGTCTCCCTCTCTGTCTCCCTGTCTGTCTCCCTGTCTGTCTCCCTGTCTGTCTCCCTTCTGTCTCCCTGTCTGCCTCCCTGTCTGTCTCCCTGTCTCCCTGTCTGTCTCCCTCTCTGTCTCCCTGTTTGCCTCCCTGTCTGTCTCCCTTCTGTCTTCCTGTCTGTCTCCCCGTCTATCTCCCTGTCTGTCTCCCTGTCTGTCTCCCTGTCTATCTCCCTGTGTGTCTCCCTGTCTGTCTCCTTATCTGTCTCCTTGTCTCCCTGTCTGTCTCCTTGTCTGTCTCCTTGTCTCCCTGTCTGTCTCCTTGTCTCCCTGTCTGTCTCCTTGTCTCCCTGTCTGTTTCCTTGTCTCCCTGTCTGTCTCCTTGTCTCCCTGTCTGTCTCCTTGTCTCCCTGTCTGTCTCCTTGTCTCCCTGTCTGTCTTCTTGTCTCCCTGTCTGTCTCCTTGTCTCCCTGTCTGTCTCCTTGTCTCCCTGTCTGTCTTCTTGTCTCCCTGTCTGTCTCCTTGTCTCCCTGTCTGTCTCCTTGTCTCCCTGTCTGTCTTCTTGTCTCCCTGTCTGTCTCCTTGTCTTCCTGTCTGTCTTCTTGTCTCCCTGTCTGTCTCTTTGTCTCCCTGTCTGTCTTCTTGTCTCCCTGTCTGTCTTCTTGTCTCCCTGTCTGTCTCCTTGTCTCCTTGTCTGTCTTCTTGTCTCCCTGTCTGTCTCCTTGTCTCCCTGTCTGTCTCCTTGTCTCCCTGTCTGTCTTCTTGTCTCCCTGTCTGTTTCCTTGTCTCCCTGTCTGTCCTGTCTGTCTGTCTTGTCTCCCTGTCTGTCTTTTTGTCTCCCTGTCTGTCTCCTGTCTCCCTGTCTGTCTCCTCCCTGTCTGTCTCCTTGTCTCCCTGTCTGTCTCCTTGTCTCCCTGTCTGTCTCTTTGTCTCCCTGTCTGTCTTTTTGTCTCCCTGTCTGTCTCCTTGTCTCCCTGTCTATCTCCTTGTCTCCCTGTCTGTCTTCTTGTCTCCCTGTCTGTCCCTGTCTGTCTCCTTGTCTCCCTGTCTGTCTTCTTGTCTCCCTGTCTGTCTCCTTGTCTCCCTGTCTGTCTCCTTGTCTCCCTGTCTGTCTTCTTGTCTCCCTGTCTGTCTCCTTGTCTCCCTGTCTGTCTCCTTGTCTCCCTGTCTGTCTCCTTGTCTCCCTGTCTCCCTGTCTGTCTCCCTGTCTCCCTGTCTGTCTTCCTGTCTGTCTCCCCGTCTATCTCCCTGTCTGTCTCCTTGTCTCCCTGTCTGTCTTCTTGTCTCCCTGTCTGTCTCCTTGTCTCCCTGTCTGTCTCCTTGTCTCCCTGTCTGTCTTCTTGTCTCCCTGTCTGTCTCCTTGTCTCCCTGTCTGTCTCCTTGTCTCCCTGTCTGTCTCCTTGTCTCCCTGTCTGTCTCCTTGTCTCCCTGTCTGTCTTCTTGTCTCCCTGTCTGTCTCCTTGTCTCCCTGTCTGTCTTCTTGTCTCCCTGTCTGTCTCCTTGTCTCCCTGTCTGTCTCCTTGTCTCCCTGTCTGTCTTCTTGTCTCCCTGTCTGTCTCCTTGTCTCCCTGTCTGTCTTCTTGTCTCCCTGTCTGTCTCCTTGTCTCCCTGTCTGTCTACTTGTCTCCTTGTCTGTCTTCTTGTCTCCCTGTCTGTCTCCTTGTCTCCCTGTCTGTCTTCTTGTCTCCCTGTCTGTCTCCTTGTCTCCCTGTCTGTCTTCTTGTCTCCCTGTCTGTCTCCTTGTCTCCCTGTCTGTCTCCTTGTCTCCCTGTCTGTCTCCTTGTCTCCCTGTCTGTCTCCTTGTCTCCCTGTCTGTCTTCTTGTCTCCCTGTCTGTCTCCTTGTCTCCCTGTCTGTCTTCTTGTCTCCCTGTCTGTCTCCTTGTCTCCCTGTCTGTCTCCTTGTCTCCCTGTCTGTCTTCTTGTCTCCCTGTCTGTCTCCTTGTCTCCCTGTCTGTCTCCTTGTCTCACTGTCTGTCTCCTTGTCTCCCTGTCTGTCTCCTTGTCTCCCTGTCTGTCTTCTTGTCTCCCTGTCTGTCTTCTTGTCTCCCTGTCTGTCTCCTTGTCTCACTGTCTGTCTCCTTGTCTCCCTGTCTCCCTGTCTGTCTCCCTGTCTGTCTCCTTGTCTCCCTGTCTATCTCCTTGTCTCCCTGTCTGTCTTTTTGTCTCCCTGTCTGTCTCCTTGTCTCCCTGTCTGTCTTCTTGTCTCCCTGTCTGTCTCCTTGTCTCCCTGTCTGTCTCCTTGTCTCCCTGTCTCCCTGTCTGTCTCCCTGTCTGTCTCCTTGTCTCCCTGTCTGTCTTCTTGTCTCCCTGTCTGTCTCCTTGTCTCCCTGTCTGTCTCCTTGTCTCCCTGTCTGTCTTCTTGTCTCCCTGTCTGTCTACTTGTCTCCCTGTCTGTCTTCTTGTCTCCCTGTCTGTCTTCTTGTCTCCCTGTCTGTCTCCTTGTCTCCCTGTCTGTCTTCTTGTCTTCCTGTCTGTCTCCTTGTCTCCCTGTCTGTCTTCTTGTCTCCCTGTCTGTCTTTTTGTCTCCCTGTCTGTCTTCTTGTCTCCCTGTCTGTCTCCTTGTCTCCCTGTCTGTCTTCTTGTCTCCCTGTCTGTCTCCTTGTCTCCCTGTCTGTCTTCTTGTCTCCCTGTCTGTCTCCTTGTCTCCCTGTCTGTCTCCTTGTCTCCCTGTCTGTCTTCTTGTCTCCCTGTCTGTCTTCTTGTCTCCCTGTCTGTCTTCTTGTCTCCCTGTCTGTCTTCTTGTCTCCCTGTCTGTCTCCTTGTCTCCCTGTCTGTCTTCTTGTCTCCCTGTCTGTCTTCTTGTCTCCCTGTCTGTCTTCTTGTCTCCCTGTCTGTCTTCTTGTCTCCCTGTCTGTCTTCTTGTCTCCCTGTCTGTCTGTCTCTTGTCTCCCTGTCTGTCTTCTTGTCTCCCTGTCTGTCTTCTTGTCTCCCTGTCTGTCTTCTTGTCTCCCTGTCTGTCTTCTTGTCTCCCTGTCTGTCTTCTTGTCTCCCTGTCTGTCTTCTTGTCTCCCTGTCTGTCTTCTTGTCTCCCTGTCTGTCTTCTTGTCTCCCTGTCTGTCTTCTTGTCTCCCTGTCTGTCTTCTTGTCTCCCTGTCTGTCTTCTTGTCTCCCTGTCTGTCTTCTTGTCTCCCTGTCTGTCTTCTTGTCTCCCTGTCTGTCTTCTTGTCTCCCTGTCTGTCTTCTTGTCTCCCTGTCTGTCTCCTTGTCTTGTCTCCCTGTCTGTCTCCTTGTCTCCCTGTCTGTCTTCTTGTCTCCCTGTCTGTCTTCTTGTCTCCCTGTCTGTCTTCTTGTCTCCCTGTCTGTCTTCTTGTCTCCCTGTCTGTCTTCTTGTCTCCCTGTCTGTCTTCTTGTCTCCCTGTCTGTCTTCTTGTCTCCCTGTCTGTCTTCTTGTCTCCCTGTCTGTCTTCTTGTCTCCCTGTCTGTCTCCTTGTCTCCCTGTCTGTCTTCTTGTCTCCCTGTCTGTCTTCTTGTCTCCCTGTCTGTCTTCTTGTCTCCCTGTCTGTCTTCTTGTCTCCCTGTCTGTCCCTCCCTGTCTGTCTTCTTGTCTCCCTGTCTGTCTTTGTCTCCCTGTCTGTCCCTCCCTGTCTGTCTTCTTGTCTTGTCTTGTCTGTCTTCTTGTCTCCCTGTCTGTCTTCTTGTCTCCCTGTCTGTCTGTCTCTTGTCTCCCTGTCTGTCTTCTTGTCTCCCTGTCTGTCTTCTTGTCTCCCTGTCTGTCTTCTTGTCTCCCTGTCTGTCTTTGTCTTGTCTCCCTGTCTGTCTTCTCGTCTCCCTGTCTGTCTTCTCCCTGTCTGTCTTCTTGTCTCTGTCTGTCTCCTTGTCTCCCTGTCTGTCTTCCTTGTCTCCCTGTCTGTCTTCTTGTCTCCCTGTCTGTCTCTTGTCTCCCTGTCTGTCTTCTTGTCTCCCTGTCTGTCTTCTTGTCTTGTCTCCCTGTCTGTCTTCTTGTCTCCCTGTCTGTCTTCTTGTCTCCCTGTCTGTCTTCTTGTCTCCCTGTCTGTCTTTCTCCTGTCTCCTGCCAGACAAGCCTGAGGTTTCTCTTAAAATAACAATAACACACACAATTTATATACACAATAATAAGAAGAAGAAGAAGAAGAAGAAGAAGAAGAAGAAGAAAGAAGAAATAAATAAGAAGCAGCTGAAGTAGCTTTCAGCCAGCTTGTACAGTTAAAGAAGCAAAGAAGTAAAGAATAAGAAGAAGAAGAAGAAGAAGAAGAAGAATGAAGAAGAAGAAGAAGAAGAAGAAGCACAAGAAGAAGAAGAAGAAGAAGAAGAAGCTGAAGAAGAAGAAGAAGAAGAAGAAGAAGAAGAAGCAAGAAGAAGAAGAAGAAGAAGAAGAAGAAGAAGAAGAAGAAGAAGAAGAAGAAGAAGAAAAGAAGAAGAAGAAGAAGAAGAAGAAGAACAGGCTATTAGTTGAAGAAGAAGAAGAAGAAGAAGAAGAAGAAGAAGAAGAAGAAGAAGAAGAAGAAGAAGAAGAAGAAGAGGAAAAGTAAGTAAGAAGAAGAAGAAGAAGAAAAAAGAAGAAGAAGAAGAAGAAGAAGAAGAAGAAGAAGAAGAAGAAGAAGAAGAAGAAGAAGAAGAAGAAGAAGAAGAAGAAGAAGAAGAATACTTATGTTCTGGCCAATAATGTTACATATATTTCAGGGTCACTTGATGGTGTTAATTGCGAATACGTCATCAGTTTGACTTAACTGGCTCTAGTTTTTGATAAATTTGGTATCCCAGTGAAAAACATAAATGATGTAAAAAATATATTGATTAGGCGGAGCTAACTTACCAGTCGCATCGAAATTATTTTTTTAGATGATGCAAAAGTGAAATCATGTAATACATACTAGCACCTCGTTCTATATAATAACATATTAAATTAGTAAGATAATTCAGATACCGATAATTACTACATATAAATACGTTGTATGTATTATTTTCTTGTATGTTAGTCATCAGCACAGTTTTGTTGACTGAACAATTGGAAGAGATGTATATTGGTTACTATTGTGCAATAAGACATATTTCAAGGTTGTAATGGAGGTGTGTATAAGCAGCCACCAGTCTCCTGGCCAATATTCAAGTTCCATTCGAAGAAGTCCAGGGATGTTGTCGTAGTACACAAGTTCTTCTGAAGTAAGGAAGGAGTTCAACTTCTCTCTTCTGATAAGCTGTTATTTTGGCTTCTTGTTGTAGACAGTTCATTTCTTTTAGTCTGGATGCTAATGATTCAGATGCTTGCTTTAACAAACTGAGGTCACATATCAGATCACTGA